>NC_136108.1:18208668-18806168 GCF_965212315.1 Lampetra planeri | reverse complement strand
TGAGTTTGGGGGGAGGGGGCGGGTGAGTTTGGGGGAAAGGCAGGTGAGTTTGGGGGGGAGGGGGCGGGTGAGTTGGGGGGGAAGGGGCGGGTGAGTGGGAGGGGTGGGGGTGAGTGGGGGGAGGGGCGGGTGAGTTGAGGGAGAGGGGCGGGTGAGTTTGGGGGGAGGGGCGGGTGAGTTGGGGGGCGGTGGCGGGTGAGTTGGGGGGGGAGGGGCGGGTGAGTTTGGGGGGAGGGGCGGGTGAGTTTGGGGGGAGGGGGCGGGTGAGCTGGAGGGGTGGGGGTGAGTGGGTAGAGGGTGAGTTTGGGGGGAGGGGCGGGTGAGTTTGGGGGGAGGGAGCGGGTGAGTTGGGGGGGAGGGGCGGGTGAGTTGGGGGGGGGGTGAGTTGGGGGGGGGCAGTGACGTAGCGGTGAGCGCACCACGCTACGAACCCGGGCGACTCCGAGTTCGATTCCCGCTCACGGCTCCCCCCGACACCAGCGACGATTATCTGCACCGGTCCTGGGCCTCCCCCGAGGTCGACTCAGCCTCAAATTCGTTACCTGGTGGGTCTCTTTAAAAAAATAAAAATCGGGAAGACAAAGGCGGACGTGGTGCTGGGCTACCCCCGTGCCGACCTTCATAGATTGCTGCCTACTCGCGAACTGCACTTGCCTCCCATCAGTCTGTTTACGGGCTACACGGGGGACCTTTGTCTTTGGGGGTGGGCGAATGGAGGGGGCGGGTGGAGGGTGGAGGGGGAGGGGGCGATGGATCACGTGACGCGGGTCAGCGCGTGCGCGAGCTCGGGTCGCGCGCCTCGGCCGGTTGTTTGTGACCAAGCCACCGCACGTAGAGAAGAGACCAGAGTGGTGAAGTATGGTCACCTTGTGGGCGGCATGACTTGTGCATCAAAGCAAGAAGAGCCTGGGTTCGATTCTGAGTGGGTGGGGTGGGGGTATGTTCTCTCCCCCTCCAATCCCCCCCCCCCCCACTGTTCTGCATCGATTTCCTCCCGGTTTTCGACCATAATCATGAAGGCATACAATATCCATATTGGTAAAAAAAAAACATTTTGCCCATAAATTACGTATTAGCGTGTATGTATGTTGAGCTTCATCATGGGACCTCCTTTGCCAGTACCAAAATATACTAATAGGATTTTTCCCCTTTTTTTCTGGCAACAAAACTGACGCCTTTTGCAAGGAATCATGTTTACATTAACCACAATACTTGCAGTCAAATGAAAAAAAACAATACTCTGATAATTTATGCATTGTCCTTGAAACTGATTGGTCCACACCAGAGACAGCTTTCTTTGGAGCCTCGTCTCATATGGTGTTCGACCAGATGACGCCTTAAAGGCGTTGTCTTTGAACTGTGCGCCTTTTGGCGTCATCTGGTCGAACACCATATGAGACTAGGCTCTAAAGAAAGCTGTCTCTGGTGTGGACCAATCAGTTTCAAGGACAATGCATAAATTAGCAGAGTATTATTTTTTTGCATTTTACCGCAAGTATTGTGGTTAATGTAAACATGATTCCTTGCAAAAGGTGTCAGTTTTGTTGCCAGAAAAAAGGGGGAAAACCCTATTACCCTATTAGTATATGTTGAACTTCTTTCGCGCCGTACGTAGCCAAACGTGCTGACCAATGGCGATCGCTGAGCAAGGTGTTGAATCAGTTTGGACAACTTCAAATATGAAAACCTTCTTTCTGAAAAGCGTTCCGTTAAGTGATGTGAAACCCCAAGTTCATCCTTTCAAATAACGTAAAGCTATCGAAGGTCTTGGTTGTTCAGAAAGTCTATCCCTGTTCAAATCTGGATTTTGTCTCCAGATTTCGAAATTTTGCCGGCCTTTTGCTCCACTCGAGATACGGAGGGCCTATCGAAAGAAATTCAACGCACATACGGCAAGGAGGCCACTCGCTGTTTCAAATCCAAGTGTCGAGTTTACTATCTGATGAGAACTCAAGACACCAGGACAAGTCTCGTTTGCAAGAACGGCGTGGGTCACCAATATTACAAAAGCTGAGTTTGCGTCCTGGTTGAGCCACCCAGACATGTGGTTGCTTTAAAAATAACCCGCCCGTCCCTCACGGTCAAGGGAAGCCGGTAGATGTACAGGACAATGCAGCATAATAGACTATGCCCACCGGGAGAACAAACTATTCACACTGCCAATGATCAAACGAGGCTGTCCACATCACCAGAATGGATGTTATGTGTTACACTTATTTACCCAAAAAGCCTGAGTCTCAAAACTTGTGTTCAGGAGGGTCATGTTAAGTGTCCACAGGAGGGGCGACGATTGCTCTGGGTTTCAAATTTTGTAATTTCCGAGCTTTTGGGTTTATTTTGGATCATGATGCCAACAAACAATGGCTTCCACATCTTTGAATGACGTCAGGTGCTCTTTAACGTCGCTAATGAAGCATATGGCTTGTATTTATGGTTAATACACCCATGGTATATACCAGGGCTACCTGCCAAGTTCAAATTGCAAACCTCTGCAACAAGCGTCAAACACGCCATGTTACCTGCTTAGTAATGCATTATATCTGGAAGGGATGATGGCAGATGGAAGTATAATGATGAAGTGGTGTCCAAGGAGATGGAATGATGAAATCAGCCCGGTGTGCATATGCTAAGTGGATTCTTAGCTTGTAGAAATGTGAGAGATAGCAACAGCTTGGAGTGGCCTTGATCTAGCAGTGGATTGACCATGGCTGAGGGTGATTACAATGCCGAAGGGTGTTGTGCATTTGGAGTGTCATTTTATATTTTGTGGCTGGAGCACGGAATATAGATAAACGTGTAATTCTCATCAGGCCCCATGGAGTTAAGTGCATTTTACAATCCTTATTCACTCCGTAACTCTGGCCTCTGTTTTTATGTGCGATGAATAAGGGACATTGCCTGAAACGTCACCAACATATTTTTCTTTTAAAGCCACATTGTTGACGAATGTGTAGAGTTTTTTTTATATATACATACCGTATATCCAGGATATATAGAGATATGGCAACGAATGTGACATCTTTACAATCATTCATAATGATCGGTCGTGGGGTTCGCCACGTATTTAACCACGCTGGTCGGTGAAGGAGAGTCACAGGACGGGTTCAGGTATCACTTTCTCCCAGTGGTGGCCGGTGAGTAATTAAATTGGTGGCGCACGGAAAACCCGCAGGGGCGAGTGGAGTGGCGCGTGTGTGATGAGTAAGTGGAGGAGGGAGGAGGTTATGTGTCTTATTGAAGTACTGTACTGTATTTAGATTTGGACTCTTTTAGACTTTATTTCAGCTGCTAAGGCCCTATTGAGTTAAGCAGGTATGTTGCAAAGACGACCACAGCCCACGGCAGTCGCCAGTGACGGCAGTTACAGAACATTGCAGAGTGGGAATGTATCGTATTCAATGCGGGTACAACTGTATTAACTAAAACAATACGCGCCGCCTGCTTTGCGGTTGATGTAAAAGATTCGCGTGACATCGGCATGATGGTCCGTACTTGCGAAGTATGGCTGATCCATGTGTTTCTCTGTTAGTTTCCCAAGTGTCTCACGCCCAAGCATATTTTATTCGTGAACTTGTGAGCTTTTGTTCGGCCGTCTTCATCCTTGTCCATGCCTCTGATCCGTATGTCATAGCAGATGGCGCACACTGCTTGAAAGCTTTCGTCTCTAGGCGCGTTGGTATGTTGCTTTTCGATTTAAAGCTTTCGTGACTGCAGGGATTCATATTCTTGGTTCTTTCGGTAAAGTCACGTAGAAGGGAAATAATGAAATAATAAAAAATATTTAACAATAGAAATGCTCACGACGTTTCGACTGCAACACAAGCAATCGTCATCAGGTGTGAAATCCACAGCAAGAAAAATAAAATAAAAAAATATTGCTGTGGATTTCACACCTGATGACGATTGCTTGTGTTGCAGTCGAAACGTCGTGAGAATTTGTATTGTTTTATATTAATATTATTTTATTACTTCCCTTCTACGTGACTTTACCGAAAGAACCAAGAATATGTTGATTTTCATTATTAAGTTCCATTTCCCAAAAGCACTCCAACTTTCTCTCATTCGCCTCTTTATTCTGTCAGTTGAATCTTGGTTTACCTTCAATGACTGCCCTGGGTATACATATTCTTCTGCGTGTACCGGTGAAACATCACTAAGATGAGATAATTGTTTTTTACCCTTTTATCTGTCAACAAAACTGACACCTTTTTTACGAGGAGTCATGTTTGCATAGACCACAATACCTGCAGTCATAATGCAAACAAAAACACAACTCTGATAATGTATACATTATCGTAAAAAAGGTGTCAGTCTTGTTGCCAGATAAAAGGGTAAAAAAACAATTATCATATTTTTTACTGGCAAATGAGGTTCCAATGGTGTGATCACTAAGATGAATTTAGTGCCGGTGAGATTGTTTTCATTGTATCCATCATCTCATCTTTATCCGTAGCCTCCTTCTGCCACGGCAGTGTCTTTACTAAGCGACGTTTGGCCAAACTTTGACCTGTGGACTCTGTGGATTATACGAGGAATGTTGTCAGCCGCCACCACTTCAATGCAAACATTTCAGACTATGTTCGTAATTATTGCCCACACAGGTAACCAACCATCAGTTTGAGGAACACCGGTTAAGATAATTTACGTGGCTTGTCCGATTATTTCTCATGTACGGTATTCACACCGCGATAGATTCGCCTAATCTCACGATTGGCGACAGCCACTGTTGACAGCTACTTAAGAGCATTCCTCTCTCTGAAGGGCTCTCGAAAGCTCCCTCTAGTGACAGACCTGCCAGCATTGGCCGTGAGTGAGCAAGGCGATTTCAAGAGCTGTACATATATTTTAGCACCCCACCACTGTAATCCTTGCTTATGAATTGAAAAAATAGATATACTTTTAATCGGACAGGAATGAATTAAACAATATCACACCGTGTTCATTATTGTATATTTTATATGTACAGCGTGTTGTGCATTTTTTCTTGTGTATGCAGACAATAATTCACGGTCTTAATTTTAGAACTTTCGTGACTGCAGGAATTATTATTTGGTTCTTTCGGTTAAGTCACGTCTAAAGATAAAATAATAAATTAAATTAAATAATAGAATACGACGTTTCGATTGCAACACAAGCAATCATCATCAGGTATAATGAAATAGCGACATAAAATCTAACCAGAAAACTATAGACAGACATATTAGCAGACAGATATCACCAAGATACATAGAGAGAGCAACACAGGTAACAGAGAGAGGTGATCGTCTCTGTGGGGTGGCCTTAAATAGACAGAGGGGGGCGGAGGCAGAGAGAGGGAGGGGGGTTAGAGAAAAAATTAGCATATCAATGAGTGGACAACAAAACGTGGTGCTGCAAGTGCGATGTATATCTATTTTTTCAATTCATAAAATTAAGATTGAACCACTTCTACGGGGAAGTTTTAAACTTATCTTCTTTTTTCTCTCTCTCTGACTACTTGTTCTCTCTGCCTGTGTCCTCTCTTTGGAATGTTCACACTTAAATTCTAACTTAGCAATCTTTGAAATACGTAATCAACCAGGCTATGCGTTAATTGTGTGTTGACCGACCCTCTGTGTTGGATTACATTACATTTCGATATTTTACTAGGTTATTTAATTTGAGTGTGTCCTTCTCCTGATTTTCAGGCTTGCTTGCCGTGTCATCGCACTTGCAGCACCACGTTTTGTTGTCCACTCATTGATATGCTAATTTTTTCTCTAACCCCCCTCCCTCTCTCTGCCTCCGCCCCCCTCTGTCTATTTAAGGCCACCCCACAGAGACGATCACCTCTCTCTGTTACCTGTGTTGCTCTATGTATCTTGGTGATATCTGTCTGCTAATATGTCTGTCTATAGTTTTCTGGTTAGATTTTATGTCGCTATTTCATTATACCTGATGATGATTGCTTGTGTTGCAATCGAAACGTCGTATTCTATTATTTAATTTAATTTATTATTTTATCTTTAGACGTGACTTAACCGAAAGAACCAAATAATAATTCACGGAATAGTGCATTGCGGTTGTGTGTATAGTGCCGTGGCTTTTGCATTTGTACGTTTAATGGGAAGCTAAGAGGCTGCATCCCTGACATGTCCGGCAACTATTATGTCCATCCATCCATATTTCCAAGGACACCTACAATTTTTCTATTAAAACTAAAAACTCCCAAAACCAATCACTTAGTCTACACATTATTTACGAGTGGCCTGATACTGTATAATGGTTGATTAGCACACACGCATTGGAAAGCATGTGTGTGGGTGTAAACACGCGTATATAAGTACATTTGTCAAGAAGCTCCGTCGCAGGTTCCAATTTTTAAGGGGAATTATGTTTATTTCTCGAGAATGTATTTACGAAGACCGCGACTGACTGGATTAACTCACCACAGCTATGACTATCTGGTTCCCACCAGATTAACTTAAACAGCCTTTCCAAATGTTTTCAACAATGTAGATCTTGAAAGGGTGGCACAGTCGGGTTTTTTACAATCGGGTTTAATTGTCTTTTTATATTAAACCCGATCATCTGAGATTGGGAGAAATCCGGTTTAATTGGTTCTAATTGCAGAACCGCACTTCGCCAACTTCTCAACGATGGGCTTCGTCCATTCCAAATTAAGGAACTCAATGGCGTCCACGATTGTGGAGAAGCTCGTGTTCATCAAGACCAACCTGCCCGCCGCATTCTACGACTACCCCGTGCCCGATGGCCCCCCGAGTACGATAGCAGCACCGACGAGGAAGCAGCCTAAGCCTTGGATCAGAGTTTCGTGTTCATTAAACCAGGTTGTAATTCCCCGAAATCGGGTTTAATTGTATTCAAGAAAAAACCCGATACCTGTCGCTGGAAAAATCGGGTTTTTTCCACCCATGAGATCTTGAGTAGTCGGCTCCGATGCCGTCCACATCCAAACGTCGATCAGTCTCCGAGCCAGGGTCACCATGAGCCACCGAATGAAGACGGTGACGCTTGACAACGGAGGGTACCGGCACACACAACCACGCGTGGGGGCATTGCGGTGTGTGCGCAAGTGGGAGCGGTCGTGCAGCGGTTACGAACCCGGGGGACCGAGTTCGATTTCCGCTCACGGCCAACACCAGTGAACCGGTCCTGGGCCTCCCCTAAGTCGACTCAGCCGCAAATGAGTACTCGTCGCGGTGTGTAAACATCGTCAGTCGGGAGACAAAGGCATCCGGGCGTGGTTTTGGCCACGCACCCACCACCTCGTGTGCCGTGCCGGCCTTCGTAGGTGCTGCTCGCTACCAGCACTTGACCCATCAGTCTGTGAAGGCTATACGGGGGATCTTTGTCTTTTTGGCACCACGCCACAATGAGAGCCGTCGTTCGTCCGCAGTGCAGCAGTGACACGCTGGTCCCACTCTAGTTTGTACCAACACATGGCACCGTGCGTCAATCCGCGTGTGTGTGTGTGGACGTTTGCGCCTTTCCGTGCCTATGTCGCCGTGCATCGACTCCAAGCGGGCACTGTGACGTTCTGTTCTGGGACGTCACTACAACGTGTGAAGTTCTTCACGTCCAGTATCAGCCTAGGAATCCCCTATCAAGCTGGAGACGGGCGCTTAATGTATTGGCTTGACAGCTTGTTTCGATTACAGCTGACTCGACCGTAATTGAGGACCCGGCGCAGTTGTTTAAACATCGGCACTTTGGCAAAGGCAGCCGTGCGTATTACTTACCACGCCACCTCATCAAACACACCTGTTCCGTGCTCATTAATATATGTCCAATAAACAGGACTTTCCCCTACAGTCTATAAAGGCCATCTGGGGACTCTTTGCTTCTCTGTGTGTGTGTACATGTACATCCTTAGCATCATCATCACCATCATCGTTGGTGTATCCAATTCCCTGTTTGTTTCAGCACCTGTGCAGGGTTGGAGCCATCTTCACCGTGTGTGTGTGTCTGTATGTGGGACAGGCTATAGAGCCTGATTGTTCAACCTCGGTTCGTGAGCCGGAGCCAAGCATCTTGATGCCACTCACGGCTCCCACGGCTCATTCTCCTCGTCCACTTACAACAGGTGCTGATTGGCAGCTTTGGGTCCAGTGTAGAATGTCAAAGACGCCCATTCCGCATAGCGAATTTGCATGAAACTAAGACAAATGTAACACGATTAAGAAAGGAATTCTTCCATAGCTTTTGCCTTGCACATATTTTCCAACAATAACAACAACTCTGCATGAGTCAGGCCCTGTGACTCAAAACGACTGACAATAAAATACATACTTTGAGTAATATATGAGAGCAAATACCAAATCAGCCCTCTGCTAGTGTACGGTAAGCGCATGTTCACGTAAAAAAAATACAACAACACAACAAGCAAGCTCAGGCGACAACCGTTATGAATGCATTTGAATAAAAAAAATTTGCTTTCAAATAGACAACCCACGAGTGTGTTTTTCGTCGTAAAAAAACGAGCTAAAAATAACCTTCGTTCATCCTCGCAGGCCATGGGGACTGACTACTCGTGCTGTCGCCAGAACCTAGTAAGGGCAGCAGCAGCAGCAGCCACAGCCACAGCACACCACTGCCCCGCTTGCTGGCTCTGTCAACAAAGGGGCCGTCCATAAATGACGTCACGCGATTTTGGACGATTTTTGACCCCCCCCCTCCCCATCGTCTATTTAGTTAAGTAGAACGTGTTGTCTATATCTTCTTGGTTCTTTCGGTAAAGTCACGTAGAAGGGAAATAATAAAATAATAAAAATAAAACATAATAAAATAATTCTCACGACGTTTCGGCCACAACGCAAGCAGCCGTCCTCAGGTGAAGAACAGGTCTGTCGGAAAGACAGCGTATGAATGAAACACCACCAGGCTTGGAGCGTATATTTAAGCTGGGTTGGAGGGGGAAAGAGCGCCTTGACAAAAGAATTTGCATATCAAGAGGAATTTAGCATAGTGTTGTCTATATTTATTTAAAGTTACACATTTTGATGTGACGTCGCATTTCTCAACACCCCCCCTCGTCACACATCGTCACAAATGTCTGACCCCCCCCTAGGTGCGTGACGTCATTTATGGACGGCCCCATACCACAGTGGGTACTTACGGCCGAGTGGACCTACAGGAGGCTCGAGACACGTCCACTAAACCACTCGACACTGATCGAGCGTGCGCTGGCGAGGAATGGAAACCCAGGTTGCCAAGAACATAGCAGAGAGCCACTCCGAAGACGAGACACCCTTGTCGCGATATATGCACAATGTTGACACACGTGTCGTTTACGTGGCACCGCACTGAGCAGCAGTTGTCGTGAGTATCGTATTGAAACGTCGTCCATCCTGTAGTTCACCATTTCACCGATACCCATTCCCATCTGAAATAATAAGGAGGCGGGCATTGGATTTTTGATTTTTTTTACACGCTTTAATTTAACTCACTCTGTCTTTCTGTTGTCGTTGTTGTCATCGTTGTTGTATCCTAAAATCTTGTAACTCAATTTTAACCCACTTCCCAATGTGGTATCGACTGCAAACTTGGTATACTTATGTCATACTAATGACAATACTATATTATATCATGAATTTTTTTTAAACATTCTTTTTTATATGTGATGTTTCGACTTGGCTCTGATTGTCCACGGTCAACTGACGTTGGCTGTAATGGGCCATGGTCCCCTACGTTATGGCAAGCTTCGGGGCCACTTCCTGGAGTCGTGGAGTTCTGTCATTACTAGTACATTTCATAAAAAGTTGTTTTAAATATCACTTTTTATACAGAACACGCAACACACCACACCGTCTCAACCATCTGACCACATTTCCTTGACACCTAAACTGGACAATTAGATTCATACGTTGCTATTCATCCAGCCAAATGACAACGTAGAGAGAGAGATGTGACCAGCGATCTGCGCTAGAATGTCCACTCGTAAAGCTGTCAGGGTGTTTGGGTTAATGTTATGCTCGAGTAATGTTTGACGAGCGTCTCTTTGCACACACGGCTGCTGAGAAAACACGGGGGTGCCTCTGTTTTAACAAGCTAAACTCATATTCTTGGTTCTTTCGGTAAAGTCACGTAGAAGGGAAATGATAAAATAATAAAAATACAAATAATACAATAATTATTATTTTCTTATTTCCCTTCTACGTGACTTTACCGAAAGAATCAAGAATATGAATCCCTGCAGTCACAAAAGCTTTAAATCGAAAGGCTCAAATCAGCCACAACTACACGATTGTACACTTGTGGAAAGCCGACCAAGGCCCTTTGGCGTGGCAACACGGTGGCGTGCAGCCCACTGTACTTGTCACATTGTTTAATAAACATGATGACGCTTCAATTGAAATGACCCACCCCCACCATCTGCAGGGATTCATAAACACGGCTTTTGTTGCACGCATCTACGGGCGCTGTCGTAGTAACAGTCAAAAAGAAGAGACAAAGGTGCAGTCCTGCAAATGCTTGCTCACATCACCGGTGGTGGAAGGGGCTTGCTTCGCTAGAGGCAGCTCTCGGGATCCCATCTAAAGGATGTATTTGGTCCACAACCTCCATCCACGTTGGCCAGATGCCCTCAGAGGAGGTGGGCAACACCCACACTTTAACCCACCACACACGACCTGCAGATAAGCTATAGGTGGTGGTTACTGATCAAACCAGTTTAAACAACAGTGTATGTCTCTTGTCAGTGATCTGTCCATGGAAGTCGCGGTTCTGTTCCATTATTTTAACCTACTGAGAGCCGATTGAGGCTTTTGGTAGGTATGATTCCTGTAGAGTTTTTTTGGCTCTCTCGTTCCTCTAAGGTCAATTCCTCATTCTGCACTGGCAGGAAGGCACAAGGTGGACGGGATGACGGCGGAGCCGAGCTAGGGTGGAAGTTTTCTTGGAACCGTCAGTGTTTGTGAACGTTTGAGAAGGGAGTGCTGAGGTGGTGTGGGGTGCCATTCGGCCCCCGATGCATGCGGTGGTCTGTTGCCACCATTCTGACAGTTTACGGCGGAAATCCTGCTCCAAAATGACAGCACTTTCTAACATTCTCTAACGGGGTCAAACGCGGCAGGATGTATGCACCCACCGACGGTGATGGTGTAGAGGACAAAGAAGTGCATGAGGTTCATGGTGATGCTGTTGCCACTAATGTTGTTTTTGCAGCTGACAATGATGCTCAAGCTGATGTTCTTGGCCCTCTGCTCGTGATCATTAAGGACCTTCATGATGGTGGTCAGGCCCGTCTAAAGCGTTGTGGCCAGGAGTCAGAGCCATTGACTGTTTGAGTTGCGGTACGACAAGGATGTCATCTGGCCACAAAATACTTAATGTAGGTTGTTTTTACCACAGTTTGAGAAGCCTTTCATGGCTGTAACAGTGGAATTCCCATCTGGTAGAGGTACAATGGGAGGCTAATCTAGGCCAAAATAACGTCAAGGGATGGTGCTCTACTGATCAACTATGACATTTATGCTGATAGCTTGGTGATTTGCTGCTCACTCTGAGGAGTTGGAGACAATGCTGTTGAAGTTGAAGCTTAGAAAAAAGGTGTGTCCTTACTATTAACCCTGCCAAGAGAAAACACCTGCCTGCGTGCTTTATTTCATAAACTCAACTACCGAGGGTACAGGAGTTCCCTGTACCTGCATACCTGTCAACCACTTATCAGTGCCTACCTTTTTACAGACCAATTCAGACCGTATTGGTCATCCCGTGTCCATATATATCTACACGTTCATCCTACAAAATCCCATCACAAGGGAGAAACACAAATAGAAATTGTTTTTGCTGCCTGTATTGAAAAGGCTGTATGCCATATGGACTTGAAAACTCTATTTCCCTGTACAAGAATACGGATAAAGCGTATGGGTTGACAAGTATGTACCTGGGCAGCGTGATCAACTTCTGTTTGCAAGTGGAGGTATCGCTTTTAATCAGTCGAGTGGCGTTATATATTCATTGGCCGCGAAAAACTAAGTAAACATTGCCTGGCCTGTCGCTCCACATAAAATGCAAAGCCATCACATGGCCTGAATGTTGGTGTCTATATTCCCAATTGAATAACCTTTTCAAGTGTGACCAATATGGCCCATGACGCCCATGTACAATGGCCTACTTTTTTCAAATGACGTCATTAAAATCCACTGTGAATACAGACGGAGCATATGTTATGGTCAGTACACCTGCAGTATTAACCAGGGTGGCCTCTGAAACGAATCTGCGAACCTCTGGGCCATGTCACCACCCCAAATTCCCTTGCCTTTCCTCTAGTTCAGGGGTGAGGAACCTTTTTTCTGCCAAGGGCCATTTGGATATTTATAACATCATTCGCGGGCCAAACAAAATTATAAACTTAAAAATGTGCCTGTTATACTTGGTTAAACATTTTATTAACTCACCCCTAATGCGATGGGCTGGAACTGCTTCTCTTTGGCGAGGCGTGTGATGTTAGCTGGTATTGATGATGTTGCTACTCGCAACTGCTTTTCCAGGTTTGCTCCTAGATTTATTGAATTTCGAGTCCTGCCTGCGGTTGCCTTGGCAGGGCCACACCAAATGATTTTGCGGGCCTTGTACAGCCCGCGGGCCGGACGTTCCCCACCCCTGCCCAAGCTGCTGATTGCCAGCTCCTGAGTAAAATAATGTCACAACCATTCCACCTGGTGGATAGTTGCTATAAACTCGAAATTAAGTTGGAGAATCACTTTTCCAGAACTTACACCCTTCAGTGACATTCCAAAAGGTCTTAAACCCGAGGTTACAAGCCTTTGTCAAGGGAGACCTGGGGTAAAATATTACCAATTGTAGAACAAAAGTAGTGAATGTAATGTCATAAAATAGATTAATACAATTTTAGAAAATCCAGGGGGGGGCTCAAAGTTTAAAATCCAGTTGGTGATATTTGCCCTATCTAATACTCCCTCAAAGTTTAAAGCGATTTCCTCATCACGTGTGCACTGAGGCGATGCTCATCAACTGTTCTCAGCCCAGAGCCAGTGTTGGAAATTACCGAGTCTATCCGTACGACAACCACTGTTGGTTGACTTATTCACAACGTGCTACTTTGTTTTTATCAACTACGGAGGGATGATGGCCCGAGTTAGCCCCCAATTAGGATTTGAAGTGGCATCCTCCCGATTGCGAGTTGGCTCTCACGACCGCTGAGTCATCCGACCACATTACAAATGCCCACTAATAGATGCATATTTCCATTTGCTCCATTAACAATCAGTTTGCGAGGATGACACGCCTTTGCTATGCAGGGCACGTAACGAGGCGTAAATAAAACATTAAGCTCAAGGGCACCTGCAAGACATCGCTGCCCATCCTACCAACATGAACGATGGAAACTCGCGTAGAATCTCTGCCAAAAGACCCACTTTACTCTGCTGAACACTGCTTGGTGACATAAACATCTCATTTTTATATTGTTTATCAACCATTTGTACACATGTAAGCATGTTCCGCGAAATATACGGGTAACATTTTTCTTTGCGAATAGGAGAGAGATTATCATATTTACAACCTCCATCCTCTATTTTAAGTTTGATTGTGCGATGCTAACACATTAATTTATATTGTGGCATACGGAAATCGCGATGCTACAACTGATAACAGCATAACAACACAAAATAGCGAATAATTTTGAACGTTATTGTGTACGTCGTATTTTATTACCAGAAATAATATGGAATTTGCAAGAAGCACGGAGCGGTGCACGCTTGGAATTATACTGAGAGACAAGTGATGTTTCGATTTAAAGCTTTCGTGACTGCAGGGATTCATCTTCTTGGTTCTTTCGGTAAAGTCACGTAGAAGGGAAGTAATAAAACAATAATATTTTATAATGTTTTATTTTTATTATTTTATTACTTCCCTTCTACGTGACTTTACCGAAAGAACCAAGAAGAAAAAAAACAAGTAATGTTCTCCATGTATCTGTCTCTATATCTCTGTGTGCCTTACATCATCACGCCTCTTATCTGAAACGTTTTTTGCACATAAGAGGCTTTCATCAAAAGACTAGGGGGACTCAGGACCAGTTGAGATATCGCTTGCCACTAATGTTAGCTGTGGCCGAGGATCACTAAGTTTATAGCGCTAGGGGCTAACTCATGCAACACCACTCCACCCCATAATGATGTTCAACATCGTATGTAAGTTAAACAAATCATACAGATTGACGTACATTATGTATTCGTGGTGGCACCATCGTTGCTGCCATCATTATGGTCAAAATGAGCCCTTGCCTCTCTATTCAGAGATGTTTTGGAGCAGTTTGATGTTGCAGACAGTGTTATGTGGGTTCGATCTGTGACCTCATTACGGGGCTCGAAATGGCATTTGGAATTCATCCCACACGGCCCAAACTAGTAAACAAGCAGAATCTTGATGTTGCAATCCGTGTAAAGTCTAGGATTGACTTGTCTGAAAGCTGCTCCTACAAACAAGTAGGCCAGAACATCCAGATTTGATACCAGCTACCCCCCACAACGTGGCCTATTGTTATAGACTCTGCCACAGTGCAGTGGTGGAATGATGGAGAGCGCTACTGGCGAGTGAGCAGCAACGCAGCCAACATTTACAGGCTGTTAATTTGAGAGGCTGTAAAACGTTAAAGAGATATTTATGTTGAAGTATAAACGTAGACATACATTCACATGCAAGACATTACACTTCTTTTTTATGTTGGAAGTTATTTCAATTTGTTTCGTAATATATCACCCTGAATTTTCCAACACCAGAAATGCTCACTGTACCCTGGGCCGAGGTGTCGAAAACAGGACCCTGCGGGGTGGGCTGGTAGGAACGAATAACCAAAGAATATAAACATAATGTATTATTACACTTGTTTAGCCAGGAAAGCCTCACTGAGTCTAAAGGTTTTTGTAGGGTCCTGCCAAGTGTTTGCAGTAGCGGGCGATGTTGCTACACCTAATCGGACATCGGACGGACGGACGATATAATCTATTGTAGGCTGGTCCACTTCGTTCCTACCAGTAAAACCCTGTTTCTATTTTAAGGGTCACGTTAATATGCATCCATGGAGAATAAAATGTAAATGAAGAGTGTAACTTGGTTAATACAACTGCCTGTCCATGCAAGTGAATTGTTTCTTGCGACACTGAACTGCATTGAAAGTTAAAGAACAGATTGTTTTTAACTTTATGATTTAAATACGTATGTTCATAAAGAACAAGGCATCTTCTTGGTTCTTTCGGTAAAGTCACGTAGAAGGGAAATAAAAAACAATAAAATAATATTTTATTATATTATTTTATTATGATTTATTTTTATATTATTTTATTATGATTTTTTATTTTATTTTATTATTTCCCTTCTACGTGACTTTACCGAAAGAACCAAGAAGATGAATCCCTGCAGTCACGAAAGCTTTAAATCGAGAAAGAACAAGGCAGTTGAAAGATCAGGCAAGAGCCTGGGTACTTGATAGGGGATTGAACAGGGTTTAAACGGCAACACTGATTTCATTAAAATCATTGAATATATTGGAGTGTGGAAAAACTTGAATAAAAAAATCTATTATAATATCATCAGCCATGAAATCAATCCACTGCTGAATGAATGCTTTCCAAGCCGCCACCACATCCTACGATCCTGCGATGCAGTAATCTATCCAGCACCCGCACATGACCTGACCTCATCACTCTTCTCCTGGACATCCCCTTGGACGCATTCCATTCCAAGGCTGCCACTCCACAATTATTCATCACCGCTGTTCGTCGTCCCGTCGAGAGAAGTGTCCTGCTTAAGCCCAGTTATTTTTATTCAGTTATTAGGATGTTGTCATTCACCTGCACAGTGTTCTCTAATCCGTGTGTTCGTCTTCTTTCCGGGTCTTAGTGGAATTCTAGACACGAATCTCTCTATGCTTACAGTGTCTGAGTTTCAGCGCACAGATACTGTAAGACACACTGACTAAAAACCTTCTTCTTTAGGCGCACTGGTGTGTTAATATTCATAATAAAGTTCAGCTTTTCAAATGCACTCCAACCCCCTTTCGTCCACCTGTTTGTTTAATATATTTGATTTTGGTTCGTCTTTGACTCGCTGTCGTTAGGTACACATGTACTCTGCTGTGTCTTCCAGTTGTCTCCGTCCGACAGATATCTCGAATTATTTAACAAACGTCTTTTACGATCGGCGGAAAGTAATCGCTCCATAGGAAGGCCTCTGTTAACTTCCCACGAAGAAGAAGTCAAGATTTTATTGATGCCCGGCAAGGTGTGGGAATTGCCTTCATCGAACAGTGGCTTGACAAAGGCTGTAATTTTTTTTTATGTTTTATACACATTACTTATCATATTCTTGGTTCTTTCGGTAAAGTCACGTAGAAGGGAAATAATAAAATAATATAAATATAAAACAATAAAAATTCTCACGACGTTTCGACTGCAACACAAGCAATCATCATCAGGTGTGAAATCCACAGCAAGAAAATTACCGCCACTTTTTTCAAATTTTCTTGCCGTGGATTTCACACCTGATGACGATTGCTTGTGTTGCAGTCAAAACGTCGTGAGAATTTTTATTGTTTTATATTAATATTATTTTATTATTTCCCTTCTACGTGACTTTACGAAAGAACCAAGAATATGAATCCCTGCAGTTACGAAAGCTTTAAATCAAAATAAAACATTACTTATCATTAGTAGGCATGGAAAGATGAACAATTATGTTCCTGCCAAACAGATGTCTCTCATCTCAGTCGGCAATTAAATTTGCCTGTTGGTCTCATAATGTGGATCACTCAAGATTGATCTCCCCCGTGATAAATGCACTCTGCATGACTGCCGTTATGTGGATTTTGGAAAGAGCCTGAATGCAGCTTACAAATTCGAACACATTAATATTACCTCAGCTGGACATTATCAAGTAAGTCTAAATTGAAACAATACAGTAAATTTATTGCTCAATGACTTGACCAATATTGGCCATATTATAAATGGGCAAAATAAAAAAAATGGGGCTGATTCATGTGTGATCTGGTTTCACACTTGTGCAGCATTCCACCGAAGGACAGAAATTCTATAAAAGCAATTTTGCCAAATTTATGTACGTGTTTTTGGCCCAGTGAGCTGGGAAAAATGGATAAAGCTAATTTGTACATACAATCCCACAGTCCATCAGTCGTGCATTGCACTCCAAAAACTTTCCAGTGTTTTCCAGAAACGTTCAGCATAATGAGATTTGTTTTTCTTCACAAAACCACTGCCTGAAGTGGGACATTATCATCATTGTCATTTCCATCAGTCACCATCAACAACAACAGCCACCGTTCTCGACAAAGTGGCGGTGACGTGACCACAGCGCTCACTTGTGTCAAACCAGGTGCACTCCTTGACGACATGAAGTGGCAAAGACTCGCTGGCAGGTCACATGACAGACCCAAGTGCCAAGGGTTAACTGACTGCGATGGCTGTCAGATGCGCCACCTGTGCCCCCTACTGTGCCATCTTGCTGTGTTTTAGCCGCCCGGTGCTCCGCTCGTTGTTCTGAGCATCGCTCCTCTGCGTCTCCGCTGTTGTTGGAGGGCGACTGCCTCCAACTATCCAGTAGCATCCTTCACGATTCTCCTCCATAGAGGCTGATCTTGACATTGCTGGTACCAGTCTCCGCAAGTCAACTCAGCTCCACATCTCTACTGCATCATTCAATCTGTTCTCCAGCCGATACACACCCGTTTAGTCCCCTCTATCCGGCTAAACAGAAGCTGCTTGGGCATGCGGGCTACATTACTCAGCCAATGCAGCCTTGCCTGCTGGAGGAAGAGCTCACTGATGGGAATGTGTCCATATCTTTCAAGGTTTTGTGAGCTCCTCACAAAATCCAGCCTGGTGAAACCCAGGATGAATTGTAGACAGGCCAGGCTGAATTTTTCAAACCGGTGCAAATGTTCCATTAGAGGGGTCCACGTCTTGCAAGCATAGGGTAGGCAGGGCATGACTGTGGCCGAGAAGACCAGGAGTTTCGTGTGGAGCAACAAACCAGGCAATTTTCACAGAGTGATGCAAATATGCCACTCAGATGATTCGGAGTGAGACCTCTGCTACCAAACGGGAGTTGTTCATAGGCACACTACCCAGCTATGTAAACTTCTCCACTCTCCTACACAGCTCTCCGATCCTCCGAGAGAAGCCTGTGATAAGCCTACTTATTCTCTGATGTGACATGTTGTAGACCGTGGAATCGGGTCTGCCGTTTCTCTCAGCCGGGGTATCTGGGAACGACTTTACTGCGTACCCAAAGCTGCCATTGCAGCTACATGAGCCACAGGCCTGAACCTCACCCATTTCAGTCACCATCATCACCATGATCATCACCAACATCATCTACACACGAGATGATAAGCTAGCTAATGATAAGCCACCATTCCCCTATCCACAAACCACTTGCATCCATCAACTCCCCCCTTCCTACTCTCCTCCCATAAAATCCACGAACCCCTAGCAATGCCCACCACTTGCCTCCAAAGTGCTTGGTAGTTAACATGCTCAACTGCACAACGTACCAGGCACCCATTTAAGGCGACCTATTGGTAGCCATGTGCTGCTGTTGTTTGCTGTAGCTCAAAATTGAACTTAGATTTCTAGGTTCAAAGTGCTGTGCGCTAACCATGACCCCACCGTCAACCCTCCTTCCCACGCCCCCGCCTGATATCCAAATAATTTTAGCTGTCATGCCAGTATAACTCTCTCGAAGCATGGTAATAAAAAAACATATTCACGGTATCTCCTTTAACTGTTACACCATGGTGATAGCTTTAAGCTATCTGGAAAGACGTGTTAAACATGAATTACATGCAATGTAAAGTTATGAAAGGTTGTACGACGATGACTTAATTATACTCTTTGGTTCTTTCGGTAAAGTCATGTAGGTAGAAAAATAATAGATCACGACGTTTCGATCGCAACACAAGCAATTGTCATCAGGTGAGACAACCACAACAAGAAAAAACTGCTGGATTCCTGCAGTCACGAAAGCTTCAAATCAAGATTCAAATCAAGATGAATTAATTCACGGATTGCCATTTCATGCGGTTTACAACTGCAATTGTATCAAAGAGTCACTTCGTTCATTATAAAATAAAAATACTGAAAAACCTTAGCCTGCTCATTGCTCTTTCATGGATGTTAGTTGATGTGAATATTTATTTGTTGTAACTTACGTTATAATTAGTTGATTTATACTCACAATATACTCAAAATACAAATTGCACACAAATTACTAAAATACACAAATGTTTAGCATAATGCTACTCTTCCTAGTGAACATTGCATCAATACAAAATAAACATTTACAACAACAATAATAATCATCAGTGCATCATAGCGTAATTTGTCCAAACTGCATCTCACATGCTACACAATCCACAGCACTCGGAAGCGCTCATAAATTAACCTGTTTTTAGCCAAATAACGAGTTGTTTATGCGTGTGGGAGGAGAAACCGAAGCACCAGGGGAAAGGGGCCAACACTTGATCACATACAGATGGAACAAATGGAGGTTAGTTCACACATGCTACAGTACTCTACTGATAATAAAAATAGGGTTTTCTCCTTTTTTTTGGCAACAAAACTGAAACCTTTTTACAAGGAATCATGTGTGCATTAACCACAATACTTGTGGTCAAAATAAAAAAAAAACACACTGATAATATATGATTGGATCAATCAGTTTCAAGGACAATGCATATATTATCAAGAGTGTTTTTTTTTTTTGCATTTTGACCACAAGTAGTGTGGTTAATGCAGACATGATTCCTTGTAAAAAAGGTTTTACTTGATACAGCTATCGTGCTGTGACGGTTCCACCTGAAGACGGAAGCTTGTGTTGCCTCCGAAACGTCGTGATTTTTATTTTATTTTTATTTTACTTTCATTAATTTTTATTTTTATTTTCTATCTACGTGACTTTACCGAAAAAAACCCTAAGAATATGGGAAAAACCTTATTACTATATTTTGGTACTGGCAAAGGAGGTCTAATGATGTAGTATTCTACTTGTCAAATATATTCTAAGTATATTTATTCTAAATATATTTGTCATATTTTAAATATATTTGACATATTTTAAATATATTTGACACGTCCAACGATGAATAGACGCAAAGCTGCCTTGGAAACCATCGCAATCGTTGGAGGAGCACTGTGCGGCCTGCTATCAGTCGCCGTAACAGGCATTGATATTGAATGTGGAATCGGTACTTTAGCCATTATCAACATTCCAACAAACAAAGCTGCATTTGTGTTTAAATATCGCATTACAGTACAGCAATAATCTTATAAATTTTAAAATTAACATGATTATCATCTTGTAAGATGTGGCATGTGTATTTTTTTTTTGCTTAATTGGAAACAGTTATGAATTTATGTTGGGGATTTATTTTACTGAGATGATTACTGATGTATTATTTGGTTAAAAATATGCATTTTTTTTATCACGTGTGCCATAAAATTTATTGGAAATGTCAGGATAAATGCATTCTTGTCATCTCAGTACATTGAGTACTAATGTGTTATTTCTGTGAATAACACAAAAAAAAGCAGAGCTTGCATAGCGTGAGCACTGACCTTTGCTGCCCCGTGTAGCGACTATTACTGCAGATGTAGAGTAATACTGTCGACTACATGTCCAATTAGGCGGTGTGCGTGCTTATGAATCTGAGCACGAACCAAATACATAATTACATGTTATTCACATGAGAAGCAAATGGCACGCAGAAATTTCTGTTTCGAATACTTCTGCAAAGCAGCACGAGTGGTACACTGACGTTTCATTTGAGCATAAACACGCAGCTTCGAATGGTAAACATTGCATTTCTACACCGCCACCAAAAAATACCGCGTAATTGTATCTGAAATATGGCGTATGACTATAGTTATAGCTATGAGCATCAAGCTGAATAAACGACTACACCGTCGTGAGCATCAACAATTGGCCCCGTGTCTTGCGAAAACCACTTTTCACCAATTAGTTTGGCTCGCAAGGTGGTAAGAGAGCTCAAATCACAATTGTAAGGCTGTGAGTTTAAATCCCAGAGGGCAGTCAACCTCACCCATCCATCCCTTTTTGGGTCAATACAAGTAGCACCACTTGGCGGGTTGCTAACAGTGGTCATCCTGACAATGTTGGCTCCCTGGGGGGGGAAGTATGTTGATAATTTGTAAATCACAAATAGTAGACCTTTTATGTTCTTGCGTATGGCAGAAATATGTTCAGGAGCTAAATGGCAATGTCGTGGTTAAAGTAGCCACAAGAGGGTTTCAGGAGATGAGAGTTCGTGTAGTTTTGCTATTCCTCCATCGAAGGAGTGCAGGCTCCATGGTAGCTCTTAGTAAGCAATTTGGAACAATAATTTTCGATAAAGACACACATATAAAACGAGTGGAGGGACCGTCGTAGTATCTACAATCTTATGCAGACCTCTGCATACAATTCCCGCACCTCCCATTAGCACCGTTGGCTACACACAGTGCAAAATAAGATCAACACACATATTTATATCTCTAACATAAAAATCACTCAGATTCTGGATAAAAAAAATTCAGATGAATAGAAGGAAGTTCGAGATGCCATACTTTAAGACATACCCACTACCTTTAACTGTGTAAAAAAATATAACGCTCCCACACCAGATGGGTTAGTTGTAGAGATCACCAGAGAAGTAGGACCAGCTGTTGTAACAGAATTAGCGGACGTGTTTACGAAATGTTTACACAAAAAGGAAATACAGTACAGTACCTCAATTATGAACTGATGCATCAGTCATTCTTCGATTAAAAAAATGGAGACAACACGTATTTGAAGAATTACAGACCTTTTAGCTTCTTATCACATGTATGTACATTGTTCGTGAAGATCATTGAGAAATTAAAATTGGACAATTTAGAGGCAAGCCAACCATTTGAGCAAGCCTCCTTTAGAATTGGGGCTTCCTTACCCGATTAATACCATTGCATGCGTACATAGTAAAAGTAACATTGTACCAAAGACAACATCACATAAGCTATCAATAAGATTCTAGAATCTAGAATCAACAACTGAACATCAAATAGAATTCTTTCTGGCTTTTGCGAACTTTGAAAATGTATTTAATGCAGTGAAAACTGAAAGAGTGGTCCAAGTCTTCACGAGCCAGAGCCATTGTGTACACAATGCCGACTGCAACACAACTGTTCCTGAAGGAAGAACAGCTTTTCACTAACATTGCATGGAGACACAGTACAGTGCAGATCGGAAGAGGAGTGAGGCAAAGAAGATATTCTCACCAAGGCAATTCACAGTGACCATAGCATATATTGACCAAAAATTGAAAATGTATTAACCATCTTATATTTGCTGAAGACATTACCATGATTATTTTTGCGCTAGTTTACCCATGAACGCCTCAATGAGTCCCATGACTCTTTTTCAGGAGGGTCCTGCCAAGTTTTCGAAGTAGGGGGCAATAATATAATTGATCCTGCAGATTCCAAGTGGGTAATATGTGGGCATTTTCTTAAATATTGACAAATGCGGACCATGACATCGGCACACGATGGCCTCCTCTTGCAAATTACATCATGGGATCTCATGTCCACGGTGAAGCAGACGGCGTGATCATTCACGGTTAAAACTCACGCAGTGTTTACCAGGGCGGCTGCTGGATCCAGAGCCAAGGTACCGCCAATCTCCATATATATAAGGCAAAGTTGTGAATATGTGTGTCTGTTCAAAATGTTTAGCGTACTTCCCGACATGCATCAAACTTGAAATTTGCCATGTGGATACTTTCCAGACTGTACACCATGCACAAATTATAAAAATACACTTTCGTTTTTTTTTTTGGGGGGGGGGGAGCTCAATAATGCATTGATTTTTTGCATGGCAAGTGAGCTGTGACGTCAAATCTGTCACGTGACCCGCGCACGTGGAAGCGTAACGCATTGTAGTGTAGTGGTTAGCACACTGCGCTACGAACCCGGCGACCGAGTTCGATTCCCGCTCACGGCCACCACCGGCGATGATTATTTGAACCGGCCCTGGGCCTCCCCTAGGTCGACTCAGCCTCAAACGAGTAACTGTTGTGGTGTGTGAACATCGCCACTGGGGAGACAAAGGCGGCCGAGCGTGGTGAATCCAAGTCCCGGGCGAAGCCGGGTAGTAAAGCTAGTATATTATAAAACGTATGATGGGAAATTAACTCAGGCACTGAATGAAAACATGTATTGAAGGAGGCACAAAGTCAGGCTCAAGATAAAAGATTATGGAAATAAAATCATAGCTGGTGGGACACAACTGGCATGTATATCTTGTGCAGTTATTGAAGGCACAACAGGATCAAAATTATGAAATAAAGAAGCAAAGAGGAGCATGTTCGAAAAGCTAATAAATGTGCTGAAGGTTTTGAATAATTCCTCATCATGTTTTGTCTCAGCTGGAAGCCAACAATCGGAGTAAATGGCTTTGCCGCGTGCACTGTTGTGTGTGTGCGTGTGGATATAGCAACCTCTACCCCACTGAGAACGCGTGCATTACAATCACTTTCATTTCCTTTTCTGCAGGGTTCGGAACGGCGTGTTCTATAAGCTCATCATTACCTTACGTCTCTTGTGTTGGCATGGCCAGTATATGTTTAGCCTCATAGACATGTCATTTTTCATAAGAACCCGAGCCCGTGCTGGGATTAAATGGTTCATTCGTTTTACTCGGATTTAGAACACGCTTTTTTTCGTGGATGCAAACTTCTCTAAAGCACGCATGCACATCACATTTTTTAGACACCACTTCATCTGCAGTGAGTATTTTAGCTACGCAATTGCGTGGAGGACCCCGTATGTTTTGGGCTACAAAAAACAATTCTAACACTTTCTGTGAACGGTGACAACCTCATCAGGCAGAACAAGTGTGCACAACAGCGGGGACGAGAGATGCCTGCCCACGCTTGCCGTCTGCCAGATTCATTGTCATTTACAAAAATGCGCATTAGAGGACGTAATTGTATTATCGCCCGTCGGAAGTGGCAAACGATCCCGACAGTCTTCTTGGTTCTTTCGGTAAAGTCACGTAGAAGGGAAATAACAAAATAATAAAAATGAAACAATAAAATTCTCACGACGTTTCGATTGCAACACAAGCAATCATCATCTGATGATGATTGCATCATCTGATGATGATTGCTTGTGTTGCCATCATCTGATGATGATTGATGATGATTGCATCATCATCAGATGCTGATTGCTTGTGTTGCAATCGAAACGTCGTCAGAATTTTATTGTTTCATTTTTATTATTTTATTATTTCCCTTCTACGTGACTTTACCGAAAGAACCAAGAATATGAATCCCTGCAGTCACGAAAGCTTTAAATCGAATATTTACCCCGACAGTGATCGGAGAGGGAGAGAGAGCTGGTCCACATGAAGCTGCTGAGACACACAGCAGCAGGCAACAATATGATAATGGCGATAATGTACTGATGATTCCTGTCGAGGATGGAACCTGTTTGCCACGGTTATTTTTTGTCAGGAACAATATAGCCGCATAGATTACTCTTCCGAGTCGGTGGCTCTGTGTATTATATATGTAGCACGGTGATGTCACACGACCAGTCGCATTAGAAAGGTCACGCTGATGGAGAGTGGTTCTTATTTAGAAAGAAGCACAAAAGCCGAATGGAAAAATGCGTCGATACTATTTACGGCTGTCATCGCCATTGTCATCATCGGTTACCAGTCTATCCATCGCTGTATGAACATCTCCCCATATAGCAAAACGAAATCTACACTCAGTGTTCCTTTTAAACCGGGTTCAGTCTTTGTTCACCCAAAGGATTATACAGTATCTTCTTGGTTCTTTCGGTAAAGTCACGTAGAAGGGAAGTAATAAAATAATAAAAATAAAACATAATAAAACAATTCTCACTAGATTATACAGTACTCACTCGGTTGAATGTTAACAGCATAATGTATACCGTACATATGAGGTTATGTACCAAGGCCAAATTACAGAAGCAATCTTCGTAAATCTCTCTAGGGCTTTCAATATATTGTGGATCATATGCCGCTCCTCCAGAAACTAAAAACGCCTCTGTACCTGGTCCTGATGCACTAAAGTGGTTAGAGTCTTACAATGCTGGCAGAAAACGATTTGCCTCTATCAATGGTGTACACACAATCTTCTGAAATCACAAATGGGATTCCCCAGAGCTCAGTTATAATCTCAATTACTTGACATACCTATATCATGCATGCAGATTTTTTTTTACACCTAAAAGTATGCAGGTACACGCAGAGGACATGTATGGGCATTGACACCAGTATAGACATAATGCGAACTACTATGATTATTACCAACGTTTTATATTCTGAACCTGTCAATGTGTTTCAATAAACTGTACTTTTATATTCGTGGTTCTTTCGGTAAAGTCACGTAGATAGAAAAAAAAATACTAATAATTAAATGTAAAAAATGTAATAATAAAACATTTAAATAATACATTGAAATTATTAAAATAAAATAAACAACCACGAAAAATTAAAATAGTCAAATACATTTAAAATAATTTTTAATGTATTTTTTTTTCTAATTTAAATTTAATTGTACTATTTTTATCGTGGTTTTTTTGCTTTTATTATTTTCAATTTATTGTTTTTTTATTATTTACATTTTTTATTGTATTTTTTTTTGTTTTCTATCTCTGTGACTTTACCGAAAGAACCAAGAATATGAATTCTTCCAGTCACGAAAGTTTAAAGTAACATTTTTAACTCTACTTTCTTAACTCGGATAACCCTCGAGGGGAAAGATAAGCCACTTCGTTGAGCTATCATTTGTGCCAAGGTCATTTCTGAAAAAATAACCTTATAGATATTAAAAAAACTTCAGTTTTATTTGTACATTTTTTAAGTGATTTGAATACATTTGCAAAACTTTGCACTCCTGACGTGTTTTTGTATTGTTTGATGTTGTAAGGTTCTGACCTGCCCCTACAGGACATCTGTGAAAAATAGCTCATCGGATTCCTCCAGTATAATACATATTCTGATTCTGAAAAGGGAGAAGGGGGGCGAAGGGGAGGGGCGGAGATGCCTAAATGCCCGAATGATTTTTTTAAAAGCAATGCCCACTGGAGATGCCGTTGAAGGGTTTCCTAGTTTGGTGACATTCTTATTTATTGCACCTTGCATTGATATATTTATCGGTTTGGCCATTATGTAACCCTCTCCTATCGTGTGAAAACAATTACTGATCTGACAAACTGCAAACATAACCTTCAAAAGTGCTTCACAGAGAGTCTAATTATACTATTCCTCGCAGGAAAATAGTCTGAATAGTTTTGGACACAAATATATAGGTGTAAGGATTGATCTTCAGATGTTAACTGTTTCGTATAGGTTACATATGTTAAATATATTCAGTATATAACGGACTGTACATGTAATGACGTGTTGGATTTGCGTTTTTTAATTGACAGCAATATTGGATCTTTGTAAAATGTGAGTGGCCTGGGTCACATGTGAGTTGCTTGTCAGCGATAATGATGAATAACATTTGTAACTATAACTGTTTTTTTTATTTTACCAGGTAGGCCCACTGACGTATATAGCTATTTTTCAAAAGCCACCTGACCACGAATGATACCTCAACGAAGTGTATTATCATGTGGAAATTTATAGCAGCCAAATATTTTGAACGCATGTTTCTAAATGTGGAGGGAAAAAAATCGGAGGACCCAGAGAAAAAGCCACGTGACCACGGGCAGATAGGCACGCAAACTCCAAATATACAGACGTCAGGGTCAGGATCGAACCCATGAACTCGTGTGTACCAGGCGAGGTCGTTAACATCTCGCCACCGTGGCGCCCACACATGTGAGCACTCACACTATAAACATTGAGAATATATATCCCATTGATAATTAACATGATCCATTTTAATATAATTAATGACATTGACATATATCACGTTGACCGTGTTGCATGGATGCTTGTTTATATCATCCTGGAACGGCTCAGTGTGGCGGCATTTTCCCCGTGCGAACATCTCCTCTGGTGGTGAAACATTGTTATCAGCACTACAAATCGTGGCCTCTAGGACTTTTCACGACAAATCGTCAGTGATCTTTCTGCGCACTCATTCAAGTTGCATTGATTAGGTATAGCTCTGTGAGCCATGCGGCTTTTGAGTCGGGTGCAACCGCAGAAAAAAACTAAATATGAACGGAGAACATCTTAAAGCGACGACGCGCAACAAAAACATCCTGGAGAAGCCAGCAAATTTTGCCGCGTGACCACGTGCGCGACCAGGGCTCCGAGATGCGCGTGACACGTGGCCACATCATGGGTGGCAGCCGCTGCATTTTTATTTCTCTACAAACAAAGGAGGTCACATTTTTTTTATCCTGCTTGCTACACGAGTTTATACTTTATAGCAGCTGTAAAGGCAAACTAGAAAACGCCCTCCTAGACATCTGTGGAACCTACTGGGCATTTGTAAAAAAAAAGCTTAGTAGTTGATCGGATTCCTCCAGTATAAATATATATTCTGATATAAATATTATGATTCTATGAGCGTGTCGACACAATTTGATACGTACTTTCATTTATAACTAACCGTGGGCTCGCCTTCCCTCCACGTGTTGATGTGTCTGTATGTATATCTGAACCGGTCCTGGGCCTCCCGTAGGTCGACTCAGCCTCAATTGAGTAAAGACATCACGACTAGGGAGATAAAGGCAGAAAAGAATCGGGCCTCACACAAGACATTGAAAATCACGCGGAAATGTAAATCAATGTTAAATAATAAATTGCCAATGGGGCCGTCCATAAATAACGTCACGTGATTTTTTTGACAATTTTTGACCCCTCCCCCCTAGGTGCGTGACGTCATGTATGGGCGGCCCCAATGGCGAAAGCCGGGCTTGGTTTAGAAATGTTTTTTGCTCGATTATAGTTCTAAAGTAAATAATTTTTTCAATCTGTATGATTTCAAAGTGCCTAAAGAATTGTCCCTCTGCCCCCCCCCCCCACTACACTCTGCGTCTGTGGCCCCCTACTGGGCCTCGGAATCTTCATTGATCCTGGAGAAATCCGATGAGCCGTGAAGCTCTTTCTCTCTCTCACACAAATGTCAGAAAGTTACAACAACGTGTCAATAACGACAACAATAACAGCAATTTGAAAAGTCGCGGGCAGTCATTCGGATTGCGGTTTGTTTACGTGACAAACCTCACTTAATTGGCTGTGTCGGGTGGTGGCGGTGTTTAACGAGGCAATCAAGTTTTGTTATTTTACGCGATCGATCCCCCAAATAAAAACAACAATAATCTTTAAACATTTTTATTTAAAGCTTTCGTGACTGCAGGGAGTCATATTCTTGGTTCTTTCGGTAAAGTCACGTAGAAGGGAAATAATATATTTATATATTTTTTTATTATTTCCCTTCTACGTGACTTTACCGAAAGAACCAAGAATAACAATAACCTTTGTTATGTAAATGATCTCCCACCGCCACGAGAAACCCAAGAACCCGATAATTTATTCCCTCAATAGCTCCGCCCACAGAGGGGAGGGGCGAGGGGAGGGAGGGGGGCGCACGGGGGTGATGGGGGGGTTCTCATCCAATGGCGTTGCGACATTTTCGCGACGTCAGCGATCGCCCGCCGACCGAGCGATCCCATTGGCTGAAGCACTCGCGCCAAACTGACGTCACGCGTGTTGGCGGGAAATTGCGATCTGAGCCGAGCGCGGGCAAAACAGCAACAGAAGCAGCAGCAGCAGCCCCGGGTCGTCTCCTCCTGCTCATTCATTCATTCACTCACTCTACACTCTACAACCTCACAACACCGGCAGCCACCACCTTCCCCGGTACGTGCCTCGGCGTGAAGACGGTAGCGGTGTGTTATGTTTGTTGTTCGTGTTATTTGCTGAAGCAAGTTAATCGCGGAGGTAACGTTCGAAGCGGGTGGTGATTTGGCGCGCACTGTACCGAGCACGCTTCTCGTTTACAACAAGGCGGCGTTGCGGATTAAAAACTGACCCCGTTGTTTACTAAAACTAACGAGTCGTTGTTAGTGTACGCTATGTGTGCTTAGTTTGCGCGCACAATGCTTACCTCAGGATTAGTTACAGTGACTGAATTAAGGCCGGAGGCGCTGCGCCATCGACCACGCGGCCTAGGTTCGAACCGAATCCCGGTTATGGCTTAAACGTCGGTGTCGGTGCGTGAATAGTCTTTGAATCGACGAAGAAGCCTTTATTTTATCGATCAGTGCGTGTTTGAGAGAGCTGTCTTAGATTTTTCACCATTAAAACACTCCTGTATGAGTACAATGAGAGTCGGTCGTGTACAACGGTATTCCACGTACGCAAATGTTACCTGTAATAACAAACTTTACTGTACGGTGTATGAGAGAGAATGTTAGTGCTAGATTGTGCTGTGTTGGTGTGTTAATATAAGAGCTGATTGTGCTGTTCGTGTGTTAATATAAGAGCTAAGCTTGTGGCCGGGGAATGTAGAATTGTCGATTGTTGATTTCGCGCCTAAACCCATCGACGGTCCGTGCCGCGCCACCGATTCGCGCTTTCACGAACGGTTGAGCCCTTTCAGCGCCAAAGAACCCTGGCTTTCTAAACCTTCACTTATCTAGACGACATCATCAGTTATTGAGTCGGCTAGTACGGTTTTGAGGTTGAGAGAAAAGTCGCTTACCACCAACATCGAGGGTACGTACACCCAAATCGAGTTAGTATGCAGTACAGTACCGTACTTACATCGCGTGAAGTTGTGCCTGTTAACAGCAAGCGAATCTGCAAAGTAATTTCACTCTAAATACCAATCGGATGATACTAATACCTTAGTCATTTGTGTTGTGATTTACAGCTTTTGGTAAAGAATGGTTTTCACCTTTGTTTTACAGAATATAATTATGTCAAAACCAGTTGAATGTTCCTCATCAGTCGATGCTGTCTGTGTGTGGTTTTAATTGCTGTGCTAATGTCACCTCGTGCTTTAGTATCCACAGCAGTTTTAATTTCTCGCCGTATTTAAAAATTCACAGCGTATGGGGCCTCGCTCCCCCGTGGAAACGAGAACACGTGGTTCTCAAGTGGAAACTTCTCCTTTGCCTGGACTTTTGTAGCCTTTGTGTGAGTTGTGGATGTCCGTTAGTGCCACTTTAGCGACTAGCCTCATGATCATGAAAAAAATACCGGTGGATGAAGGCCCTGCCCCGTGTAATGTCACTCACGATGGCAGGATCGGTTCTGATATCACAAGGGCACTGATGTCAGTCGTGGCCGGTGCTCCAATGCTGTCGTATGGGGGAAATTAGAATTCTCCTCAACTCGCCCACTGCTTAAGAGTAGCACTGTGTGACCTTGTTCTGTACGATTATGCCATGACGTTGCCGATTTTAGTTTTGGCCCGGTTAGAATGTTGGCGATGGAAGATCCTCAATTCAAAATGTCAAGTAATAATTTGTAGGTAAATTAAATGAGTTTTGTAGAATATGATGAGGATTCAGGATGCCACTTTGTGTCCGTGTTGCCATGATTTCCCAAGTTGTATTAATACACTTGAATTTCAATGTTCCTTAAATATGCAAGTGCTTGTTGTACACGAGCTATTGTGACAAGCTTTGTCTTGTAGGTGGGACCAAGTATGATTAGGTCATTGTTTAGTCTCGGAAGCGTATACCAGTTGAATGTTTCTTACCCTCGCCAACAAATACAATCAATGAAGTTGCTGCGATGCCGTGGATCAATTTTGTTTTCGTAACGATACAAGCATAGCACCCAATTGTTCGGTTGTTTGTCTCGTACTGATGTTTATCCAGGTAAACAAACTAAGTAAAACTATAAACTATTCATATTTAAAAAACTATGCTTTATTTTACCAGGGAAGCCCCATTGAGATATTTAGCTGTTGTTCAAAAGCGACCTTGCCACAAATGATAGCTGAACGAAGTGGCTTATCACGTGAAAATGCATATCAGCCAAATACTCTAAATGCATGTTTCCAAATGTGGAGGTAAAAACCGAAGGACCCGGACAAAAATCCACATGACCACAAACTCAAAATTTACAGCAGGCGTTTAGGGTTGGGATCGAACCCACGACCTCCTGCATAACAAGCGAGGTAGTTAACATCTCTCCACCGTGGCACCCCAACGGTACCGTGAAACATTTCTCACCATCCGCTGTCACCGCGTGTCCGTGCAGACATGTCAGCTATGGCCGAGTGCTCCCTCGTGCAGACGGCAATCGCGTTTCCACGCCGCAAGACGCGCTCACCGGCGCGGAAGGAAAAGCTCGAGGTGACCCCACGCAGTGGGAACAGGGGGAGGAACGGCGCTACGGGGCTCAGCCAGCCACTCTCACCCCGCAAGCGCCTCGGTAAGGAAAGGTTGGGTTACAGCCACAAGCGATTGTGAATCTTGATTAGTTGGTGTACAGAGGGGGGATGGCCACTGTAGTGTACAGCATTCCCTCGTTATTCGCGAGGGATATGTTCCGGTAATGCCCGCGAAGAGGAAATTTCGAGGATAATGATAAATATGTAAATGAGCTGTTAAATATGTGAAAAATGTTAAATCAACATCTCTTTATCTCCTCACTTTATACCTCATCACTTTATCTGTCTCAGGGCAGTCGTGTAAAAGTTACACATGCGATTCGCTAGTATAGCACGTTAATGAATAACGAGGGAATACCGTACAGAAGGGGATGTTCGCTGCATATATCTATTTTATTTTTGTGCAAATGCTCATTACATTCTAAAATGTGTGTGTTCTGTCTGCATTGTTTCGTTCACTTGTCTCGCAACACTAATTACAGTACCGCCAATTGTAATTAACCACTTAGTGCGTTCAAGCTTTGGTGGCGGCTCAGCTGAAAGCATTGTACATCTTTTTGTCATTTTAACATCTGGGATGCACGATCGTGTGGTGGTTGTATAATCTCAGTGTTGAAAATGACAACCATTGTTGACCCCCTCACAGCAGAGCGATCTTAGAACGTTTCTGATATTAATCAATCCTCAATTAGGAGTTTAATTCACAGCTCGAACGTAGAGTTCATTTAAAAAAAAACCAACTGGCCTGGACGCAGACTGAGATAAGTTATGTGAGAGATGGCAGTGAATGAGGAACTCCAAGTATGGTAATTGGCTATTTATGTACACAAGTAATATTGACGGAGTCCACTGATTGCCCTGATAACAACGGGGTGGGAAATATTGCTGACGCGCCCCTCGCGCCAACAATTACGTAAAAATATGCTGACCAAAGTACCACGATTCTAACCATAGCACTCTGACCGCAGTGCCTCTCAGCTGACAACAAGAAACAACTGTGTTGTGTAGGCTACATTAATTTAAACAACGAGTACACAGAGAACCCGCATGTACGTGCGACAACACTCCTAATTCGGGGCAAACGGCCTACATGCTGTGCTGCATTCGGTGCTTCCCTAAATAAATAAAAGGTACCTGATAATTTAGTCATCAAGCTTCAAGTCGCGTAACTCCAGGTTGACGACTCCACGTTGATGGCCGGTCCCACCCCGCAGGAGAGGAGAACACCCTCAATGTGCCGCACCTGCTGGAATGCTCGCCCACCAAGAGACAGAAGGAGAACGCCGCCGTGGCGGTGACGGCGGCGGCGGCACTCAAGTCGCCAGTGCTGACCACGCGCAAGAAGCTGCAGTTCGAGGAAGCTTCACCCAACCCCCTCCGCGTCATCTCGCCGATCGAGAAGCAGCAGGGCGCCCTCCGCCTTGGAGAGGGGGCCACTGCGCCGAAGAGCGGCGCCGCCCGGGAGAGAGCCACCGCCTCGTCGGAAAGGACGCCCACGACGCCGGCCGTCCTGCGGGTCGTGCGACAAGAAGGTGGGTGTGTTTCGATTGAAAGCTTTCGTGACTGCAGGGTTCTTTCGGTAAAGTCACGTAGAAGGGAAATAATAAAATAATAAAAATAAAACATAATAAAATACAATTCTCACGACGTTTCGGCCACAACGCAAGCAGCCGTCCTCGGGTGAAGAACAGGTCTGTCGGAAAGACAGCGTCATTCAGACGCTGTCGTTCCGACAGACCTGTTCTTCACCTGAGGACGGCTGCTTGCGCTGTCTTTCCGACAGACCTAATGAATTCATCCTTTCCAATTCCGGTTAATTAAAATCACTTTATCGGTATGTATTCAGGTTGGAAGACGTAACGGGGCTCCCTCAATGCCATGCGGGAGGGCGTGGCAACAGTTTTGGTGCTGGCTATCGCACCTTCGATTAGCACGGTTGGCTACGGACGATTCGAAAAAAGTTCAACATAGACCCACCCTGCAACTTGCAGATGTTTCGGAATGGGAAAGGGTTAAACTAATGTGAGTTAATGGGTATCCATACTTCTGAGGGTTGCGACACATTTCACTGTTCACAGATTGCAGTTACATTTCTGGAAACCGCTTGAAAATGTTACATCAACATGATTATTCTTTTCATTTTGGCACATCGGACTGTAGCTGGGAACACTGGCAGAGGAATAATTGCTGCTCGGTGTCGTAGCCATCACCAGCCACCGTTCCACAATACAAATACAATTTTGGGTTCAAAAAGAACTGCAGGGAACCGGTACCCATGCGAACTTTCCGGATCCCACTGAGAAATGTGCAAAAGTCGTATATCTGTGAACCCATTGCAATTAATAGGAATAATTATGCATTCCCCAATGTAACCCATGGTCGAATTAATTTATTCATGAATCGGAATCTTTAATTATCCTTGACCAATCGAACCACAGATTTCGATTTAAAGCTTTCGTGACTGCAGGGATTCATCTTCTTGGTTCTTTCGGTAAAGTCACGTAGAATTGAAATAATAAAATAATACAAATAAAGCATAATAAAATAATTCTCACGACGTTTCGGCCACAACGCAAGTAGCCGTCCTCAGGTGGAGAACAGGTCTGTCGAGGAGACAGTCTGAATGACTGAATGAGAATTATTTTATTATGTTTTATTTTTATTATTTTATTATTTCAATTCTACGTTACTTTACCGAAAGAACCAAGAAGACGAACCACAGATGTCAAGTAAGGACGGGTTCAGAAAGTTACAACAACAAACGGTACAACAAAAAAACTACACGATTGATGAATTCCACCAAGCCGCAAAAAAATGGGGGAATAATCAGAAGGGCGTTTTGCGGTTTACGACGAGCTTGGTTGCCTACATATATACAGGCAGCCGTGGAAAAATAGGGGCACGGATAAAGTATTTCCGCAGACGCGCGGAATAACGCGATGGCTGCCGCGCGGCGCTTGTGACGTGCGCAGGAGAGTGCTATGCGCTCGCCAAGAAGGCTCTGCACACGGCCAACCCGGAGCGGCTGCTGTGTCGCGAGCGGGAGACCGCGGCCATCGTCGCGTTCGTGGAGGAGCACGTGGTGGCGCGGGTGCCCGGCAGCCTCTACATCTCGGGCGCGCCAGGCACCGGCAAGACGGCCTGCCTCAAGCACATCCTGCACAGCATGAAGGTCAGCTGGCCCTCGCCCAACTGTCCATTTCGCGAAGCATACAAGCACGGCCTTTGGCGTCAGTCCGTTGCTGGATTGTCCGTGCGGGTCATTGACCGAAGGTTTTTTGATTTTTTTTTTAACCAAGTAAGGCCCACTGAGCTATGCTAATTTATAGCTCTTTTTTAGCGAAGTGGCTTGTGGAAATTTAAAGCAGCCAAATACTCTAAAGGCATGTTTCTAATTGTGGAGGGAAAAACCGGAGCACACGGATAAAAATCCACGCGACCACGGAGAGAAAGAGACATGCAAACTCCAAAAATATATAGGCGTCAGGGTTGGGATCGAACCCACAACCTCCTGCATACCAGGCGAGGGCGTTAACATCTCACCACCACGCAGGTCGGTGTTGTTCAGTTAGAGCGGAGAGCGAAGATGTTGGATCATAGAAGTGCAGTGCAATAATGGATTTTGAAGCACTGCCCACCATGTAACACCACAGCCTGTATCAGCTGTTGTTCACGATGGTTGCTTGTTCAAGCAGTGTCCAGGCCTCGGTCTAGCTTAGCTTCTGATATCTGATGAGATCGGGCAGATTCTGGGTTATTTTGGCCATAGGTATAAATCTACACGTGGCACACAGCCAGAGCTGTATAAGTAACAACTCTTTATCAGAAGGGTCCTGCAAAGTTTTTGCAGTCGGAGGGGGCGGGGGTCGATGATTGCTCTGTATATTCCAATTGAGCAATTTGCAGGTAATTAGGCAAATTTGGATGGTTGGCACGCAATGGCCTGCTCGTGCGAATGATGTCTCCGAAGTGGTGACTTGCTTCGTTAAAAGTTTGTTGATGACGGTGGCAGCCTCCCTGAGCTACAGCACCCCCTGGCTTCAGAGTAATGTAGATTATTAGTGAAAAAAAATTCTGGGCTTTGGATTAACAACCGTAGATCACACTTAGTGCCTGAGCCAAACCCAGCATCCATACAATATGTGACGAACTTCATTCGTCTGTCCGTCTGTTGCAGCATTTCTCGAAAGTTTTCCTTGAGTATGGTCCAGAGAGCTCATACTGGGACTTGCGTTGTGCGGACCTTCGACTCTGGCCGACGTTTCTTTTGACCAGTTCCTAATTGCTCTGCATGGTACAATGATTTCTGGATATAGCCTGCTTATAGCACTTCATGCAGTGAGACTGCCTTGTTAGACCTACTTCAGAATCAGAATATCTATTCTGGAGGAATCCAATGAGATGTGAAGTTTTTTTGTTATAGATGCCCAGTTGGGGGGGGGGGGTGTTCGAAACGTGACAGCAACAAACAATACAAAAACACGGTAGGAGTGCAAAGGAAAGGCAAATCAATCACGCTAAATTTTTATTTTTTTTACCAGGTAAAGCCCACTTGAGCTATTAGCTTTTTCCAGAAGTGACTTGGCCACAAATGATGGCTCGGCAAAGTGGCTTATTGTGTGGAAATTTATAGCCGCTAAATAATCGAAACGCACGTTTCTTTGAGCATTATAATATAACAACTGTGCTGTCGTCTCCAGCAGGCATCGTTGTGGCACCACCGGTTATTGTCTTGGGCGTGTGTGACCTTGTGTGATGCCCAGCCCTGTCTGCAGAATGATTGATTACAGATATCCTAATTGTTACAGATTTCCTAATAGCCCTGATGGGATCTATTGGACAGAGTGTTGTTGACGATTTCCTAATTTAGTAATCCCAGGAGTGCAGTGGTGTCTTCCCCAATGCTGCTGTTGTTATTTTTACATAATGGGTAAGACATTTTTTTTCAGCAGTGCTGTGTATGGCTAGGAAACTTGGCACATGTCTGTAATGTGTGTTTGGCAAGAACAGTTTAATCACGCTCTTTGAGCACGGATGTGCGCAGTGGCAGATTTACTCAACATTAAAAAACCGATGTAAAACATCGAGTTCTAAGCAATTCAGACCAACGTGAGTCACGGTTGTTTTGACACCCAACATGGAGCTCCATTGAATGTCTGATTAGCTCATATATTACGTACCTTTCGTGTGCATACACGCCAGAGAGTGTATTTCAATCTATATCTTCACAAGCATGCTCGCACTGCAGGAGCGTCACTTTGTTCGCTGAAATTGTTAAATATGTCGTAATGGATTTTAGGAATAGTGAGGCTGGGGATTGACGTGTTGGTTGCTCGGTGGGAGGCAGTTTTGTTTGGGAAAACTCATTCGGTGCCCCGGCTGAGGACAATGTCACGCGAGGGCTGTTGTCTTTACGCCGAAACGTGATGTGGTGTGTTTTTTGTAGAGACGTGTTCTTGTTTGAACCTGGTGACCTGGCAAGCGTGTGACCACAAGGAGGCTAGGTTGACTCTTTGAGCATGAGAATATTTCAGGAGGCTAGATTGATGCTTTCAGCATTATAATATTTATTTTAGAGTTTAACCAATTCGGCGAGATACACAGGTCCTATTATGTGTAATGTACATGTAATGCAAGAGAGAGAGAGGGGAGCGGCGCTGCAGTGGTTGGCACATTGCGCTATGAACTCTGCAAACTAAGTTTGATTCCTGACCACGGCAAACATCAATGGCAAGTACTGTCTAAATCAGCCCCCGCACCCCTTCACGAACGCGCACTGAACAGCGTGTAATTATTTCTTCGTAAGGGAGGCCCTCATCCTGCAGTGGATTGACAAATGGCTGCACATTTTTATTCCATGATAAAATAACAAGGCATTTGTTTAGCGTCTGCCGCTCAAATTGCCCAATGAGGTGACCCTGAGTGAGTGCTGGATATTCTGGAAATGATACATTTCTTGTCACTGTTGACAAGAAATTTTGATTTTCCAGAGGTACGATTTGCACCGTGGACACGAGTGCACAGGCCGGCAAACAAAATCACAAGAGGGGCAATTTATTTTTCAAATTCTGTGTGTATATATATATAAAAAACCTCTTTCAACAGCCGCAATGCAATAATGTGAATACGAGATGGTGGTCCTTTATAAATAACGTGACGAAGCAAACCTTAAAGAGCCGCAGGTTTGCCGACTGCTGCCCATGGTAAACTGGACTACCGTGGTAAACTGAACGCCCATGGTCAGGGGTTGGCAACCAAAATAACACTGAAGAGCCATTTTTTTCGAATTCGGTACAAAGCTCAATTTTTCAAGAGCTGCACTGCAGTCATTTTAAGCGCTGCTCCGAAGCCACAGGCTGCCAACCCCTGCCCTCCACCCCTGCCCTAGTGGGATTGGGGCTTCTCCACCGTCCTACGGTGAGAGTCGGCACTCCGACCACAGCACCGCCTCGCTTGGCGGTGTGGGATTTGTTTGCAGACAAGGTCAAGTAACGTACAATAAATATTCCCTTTTCGGTATCGATTCAAGTAAAGGCTACTGAGATGAGCAATGATTACAACACGTGGCCTTTCAATTGTAAGTCATGTGCTCTGCAGCAGCAGCACTTCCCAGTCAACAAAATACATTGTCGTAATACGACTGAAATACAGGAATAAATGTGATGGAGCCCTGTACACCTGATGGGCAGAACCTCCGATTTAGCACCCTGCACCTCTGATGAGCACGGTGGGTTACGTACGGTGCAAAAGAAATTCAACATACATACTGACCAGATGCAAAGCAAGCAATGACACGGTCCACACGAACATACGAAGTATAGATTAGTAGAGGGGGAATAAGGATAATGTTTCTGTTTTATTCGATTCGGCATTAAATGGTGTAAATGTGCAAGCAAGCCACCTAATCCTCATATCTGTCTCGTGTGTTTCCTGTGCAGAAGATGCTGAGCAGTGCAAGGGTCGTCTTCCTAAACTGCATGCCGCTGACCTCGTCGCAAGCCGTGTACCCGGCTGTCCTGTCCAAGCTCGGAGAGGCCGGGGAGAAGACCTCTGGGGCTGGCAGCAGAGACCATGCAAGGCAGCTGGAGAGAATTGTCACCAAATCGGGGCCCATGATGTAAGGAAAATGCCGCACCCCATCAAACGAGGCCCAATAAACCAGTATTCTTCACTAATTTTCAGAGGGGGAGGGGCTACTTTTGTTAATAAAACTTCATCAGTGTGAGGCGCCACACATTTTAAACAATTGGGTTTGACAGCACGATGGGGCAGAGGTCGCAATCGGGTACCCGATACTCGTACCCTACCCGATACCCGGCTACCTGTACCCGGCCGGGTACGGGTAGCCGTTTGCGACCCTGGTGCGGCCGGGTACAGGTAGGCCGTGAGTCACTGGTGAGTAACCGTTTGTCACTCATTTCCCAACGTCTTGTCTCTTCTCACAATTCAAGTTTCTAGAATCAACCCACCCGCGCCTGCAACATGGCTTCATCCCAGAGGTCGCAATCGGGTACCCGTACCCTACCCGATACCCGGCCGGGTACGAGTAGCCGGGTATCGGGTAGGGTACGGGTACAGGTACCCGTTTGCGACCCTGGTGCGGCCGGGTACGGGTAAGGAATCAAAACCCATTTGCGACCTCTGCGATGGGGTGTTTGTACATTTGTGTATTGTCGGGGGCGGCACGAAAGGCCTCCAGGGGCCGCCAGTGGCCTGTGGGCTTTGCAATGAAGAACACTGCCCTAATCAATCGAGACGCCATCACTGTCTAAAGATGTCTATGCAACCTCACGTTTTACCATCGCACTGTTGCGGTGTTCGGTTTTTGTTTTTGAGTCAAACATCTGATCTCCCAGGTAACTCTCGTCGGTTGTTTTCCTCCCACCCGTGGGAATCGAGAAGCCCAGCAGATTGGTTCCCGCAACAAATGATGAAATCTGCACGATCCACCACAACCCTCTTTTCAAAGTTCCTGGGATAACAGGCGTGCCCAACCATGCCAATATCTGGCCTTAATCCTAGAGAGGCTTTTCAATATCCTTCTTTTCACGATGCCTAATTTGTTCATCAACATGAGCACCGTTTTATCATTAGTGACTTGGGGGGACTGCATGTTGTGACCAATCTGCCAAGGTTGGGACTGAGTGCGGGAATTCGATGGCTCGTCACACAGCGGCGAGAATCCACCAGCGTTCGCCCAGAGCAGCAAACGACAAACTAACGATCCTCTTAATGATTATGCAATCATGGGAATCCGCACTCTCGTTTTCTCACTCTTCGTTTCATTTTTTTAATTGCGCATCCAAATGCCATTTAAAGCGCGAGCAGAGAGAGATATGTATATCGAGTTAAATGTAATGTACATTAATCCTGACCTTAAAAAATTGCGCTGTGTACGCATCGGCAGGATTACCCGGGGTGGTACTGGGCACATAATGCTCTTACGGTCTGGCATTAAGAGGTGACCAATAAAATCTCTGGCTCCTATACTCAGCCTATGAGCCTAAACGAGGGTTTCCCGGGTGTGTGTGTGTGCAGTGGGGGGAGCAATCGCGTAGTGGTTAGCGCGTTACACTAAACCCGTTGACCTGATTTCGATTCCCGATCACAGCCAACATCAGTGACGAATATCTGAATTGGTCCTGGGCCTCCGCTAGGTCGAGTCGGCTTTAAATGAGTACCTGGTGTGTTGTGTTGTAAACAGCAGCATTGGGGAGACAAAAGGAGTGGTGCTGGCCCTTGTATGTATCTTGGACTTCTTTCGCACCACACGTAGCCAACTGGCATATCAGACGTGCGTGGGAAGGACAAACTAAACTCGAAAAGCAATTCTGAACAAATTCGTTTTCAATCTAGATTTAAAAGTGCATATCTCCAGTGGCGACCTAACATCGGAAGGAAGGGCGTTCCAGACGGCCACAGAAGCTCATTTGAAAGCGCACGCACGAAGCAGTGACCCTCTTTGTTCGATCGCCAGCCAAAAGCCGCTGTGAGGATCACCGGAGTTCACGTGATGGTTTATGCTCCTTGACGAGATCAGCAAGGTGCCGTGCCGGTCCTAATAGGTGCTTGCTATAACAATACTCGCCCTACCATTATTAGAAAGGATTTATGGGGGGGGGGGATGTTTTTTTTGTCTTGGTGCACGTGTGTGCAGTGTGTTGGTTTTGGACGAGATGGACCAGTTGGACAGCCGTGCACAGGAGGTGCTCTACACCATGTTCGAGTGGCCAGCTCTTCCCAACTCTCGCCTCGTACTCATCGGTAATTACTGCCGCCCCCCCCCTCAACACAGCACACACGTTGCTGGACGACGGCGAGAGGCGGAAGGAACAACAAAGCAAATAATGAACGCCATTTGCGGGGGGAAAAAAAACAATTTCCTACTTTAAACGTTCCATGGGGTCAGTGGCAAATGATTGAAAAACTCAAAAGTTTTAAATTAACATAATCCCCACCACCGCGTCTTTCAGCTCAAAGTAGGAGACCCGTGTTCTCTCACATTGCGTGCATTTACCGTTCACAATTAGCATTTCATTATGCAACGCTTGCTAAATTTACGAGCGTGCATCGCTTCAACTCCACAATTTTTTCGTCAAGCAGGATTCCGTCCCAGTTAAGACGCAGGAATTCCCATCGAACGGAATGGGTGGGGGCGGGGGAATTCTTTTGACGCTTGAGAGAATCGCGAACAGAATCTCCATGCAAACGATATTCCGTTGGCAATTCCAACAGTATTTGGGTCATTCGGTAAAGCCATGTAGATCGCATGAGAGCTACTGAGGCAGGAACAAATATCTTTTTTCCTGCCTTAGTAGTTCTCCCGCTATATTTCTTCACCTGATGACGATTGCTTGTTTTGCGATCGAAACGTCGTGATATTTTTATTATTATTTTTCTATCTACGTGGCTTTACCGAAAGACCCAAAAAATTATGAATTCCTGCAGTCAGGAAAGCTTTAAGTCAAAATTCCAACAGTCGCCACTAGGTGGCACGATGACCCTGATAGGATTTACATTGTAATTAATGGGTATTTACTTCTGATTCTTGTAGGAATTGGACGCCGTGGAATCGTGGGATCCAAATACAATTCATGCAGGAGTCATCCAGTGTCAGTGTAATGCTTTTTATTTTATATTTTTCGAGGAAGGATTGACATAGTATCACTGGATACTTTCAAGGCTCCGAGAGCTCAGGCACATTTATTATTTTTCTAGATCTGCTGCGTTGCAAACCTGGTGGCCTGGTTTCGACTAGGGGCAAGCAGTATCCAAACCGATTCTGGGCCTCCCTGATGTTGGCTCGGCCTAAAATGAGTACCCGATGTGGTGTTCGACTATCAGCACTGGTAAGACAAAAGGTGGTGAGACGTGATGCCTGACCGTCCCCACCTTTGGTGTTCTTGCTTTAATAGGTGCTCACTAACGGAACGTTTCCCAATAATCTGTGGCTATATTGCCATGTCTACGGGCACACGCACACACGCCAGAGTGGTAGTGTAACACACGGGACTGCAGTCCTTGTCAGGAACGGCGCAAGATGTTAGGCAGAATGTGAACTTCGGACCTTGTGACTCACCGAGGTCAACACGGCCTTAAATTAGTGGATGGTGTAATGTGAGAACATGGGCAACTCTGGGGAAGCCAGTGCTGACCATACCACCCCTCGGGGCTCGTACCAGCCTGAATAGCTGATCACTAGCAGTGCTTGACCCTGCTGTTTTTTGTCCGTCCCTTAGGGGTGGCAAACGCGCTGGACCTGACGGACCGCATCCTGCCACGGCTGCAAGCTCTCCGAAGCCACCAGCCGCATCTTGTCAACTTCCCTCCATATTCCCGCGATCAGATCCTGGCCATTCTGCAGGACCGGCTATCGGGGGTAAGCATGTGGTATCCGCCATATAAGGCTCGATTTTCTCCGGGAATTGTAGTTTCCTCTCTCTAGCTGTCGTGTAAAAATACTCGGGAAGATAATGGCGAAGCAATCTAAATCAGGGCAGTTTAACACGTAGGCTTTCGCGACCAATATTATTCATAATAAAGGTTTTTGGGTTAGATCGTGTTATTTATAAATGTGTCGTAACCCTCCACCACCCGACACGGCCAATCAGCAAAGAAAGTGTCACGTTGACAAAAGACAAATAGTTCACTACTTTAGCCCACCGGTGTGTTGAAGAGTGAAACCACAACATTTACAATTTTTGAGTGCGACGTTTTGCTGGAGTTTTATAAGGGCACCACGGGGTGACCAGCCCCTCCCCACCCAGCCCCACCCCTCCCAGCCCCACCCAGCCCCTCCCCACCCAGCCCCACCCCTCCCATTTTTGGATGCACGACGGACGGACGGACCGAATAATCCCCTGTGGGCTGGTGTAACCAGGAGGTTACTACCAGTACCATGTTAACTTGTAACGCACCGCACAGCACTCGCTCGCTCTCGTAGAGAGAGAACGACTCGGAGCCACAGGCAAGCAGGAAGGCAGCCACGCGGTGAGCCGCTGCCAACAATGTCCCAAGCTCTGCTGCACTCCATATATATAGAGGTGTTGTCGGCCAATTAATGAACTCGATTAGACTCAACTGCAAGTCGATGCAGCAACGATTACTACTGCTATGCCACGCTCGGCCAACACCCGATATATGTATGTATGTATGCATGTTGAACTTATTTTGCACCATACGGGGGTGCGATTATTATATAATAATAATTAACGCACTTTGCCAACACAAGCAGCAGCCCACAATGCATGGATCCCCAGCCGTGTACCTTGCGCCAAGAGTCTCCACCACCTACACATAGCCACCCCACATAAGCGGATAATGCGCAAGCTGTTATCAATCTGCCTAGGTCACTCGCAAGGGGATGAATTTTGGCAAAGCCTGCTGGAGGTGTGAAGGATTGGTGCAGCAAGTGACTTGGATGTAGTGCCAAGACGTTTTCATTTAATGATGCGTTGTAAGCAATTTCCATCTGAATAAATGGCTGTCATGCTGAAAGTTCTGAATCGGTTGCTGCGGCCGCTAAATGAATGGCATTTAGTTTCCAAGACACGGCGAGCCTGGGATGACAATTGTTGCTACTCTGTGTGCTAAGGAGCGTGGTTATCTCGTTATAGAATTCCATTCGCCACTGTTAATGTATTTGTATAATGCAAATGTGTGATTGGATTATTGGTATGATGATTGGAATCTGTGGGAGAGTGGCCTGTTTTTATTCATGATGATTATACATTTTATCTTGCGTCATTCATGCTAATTGCATCATACAGAACCGTACATTATATATAGGACCAACCCCAAACAAAACCTATACACTGCTCCTCCCAAGCTATTTATGAAGTGCCTATATAAAATAATGTTGAAATGACAATTCCATTACGCGAGAACATTTTCTTGAACATCGTACTCAAGAAAACGACAGTAAGAACACGGCGTCGTCTGCACACCCTGTCGAGAAGGCGAGCGTTGCATCACAACGCATCGCACGCTCACGTTTACGTGTGTGTGTTGAACTTCTTTTGCACCATACGTAGCCAACCGTGCTAATCGGAGGTGCGGAAAATGCATCAACAAAGCAAACCACTGTCAAATAACTTCCTCGGAGTTTACCTTTTTGGATAACAGTTATAAATGTTTGCGATGCGATTCCTGAACGTTAGAGAATGCATATGCAGAATTGTGAATCGTGTTTGCTGTTTAAATTTGGCATTTCGTGTTCCCGGCTGGATTTCGGATTTGTGTGTTCCCTCCGGTAGTACCTCTTAAACAGGCACACGCACGCACACACACGCACGTATAAATACGTGTGCACGTATTGACGAGGGTCCTTTGATTGTCGTGGTTAGCTGCTGCTGTTCACTAACTGCGCTGCCGTTTCCCCTCTGTGCTGCAGCTGAAGGAGGGTGTGGTGGACCCGGCCGCGGTGCAGTTCTGCGCCAGGAAGGTGTCAGCCATGTCTGGGGATGCCCGCAAGGCGCTCGATGTCTGCAGGTAACTGCCCAAGTTCATGCACGTGGAGAGCGGTGGCGCAGTGATTATCTCGCCACGCCACGAACCGGGAGTTGGATTCTTGGCCGCAGCTAACATCGGTGGCGACCGGATTGGAAGCGCTGAACTCTCTCCTTGCTCGACTCTGCCTTGAACGAGTGCCTGGCTTGGTGTGTGAACGTTGGCACGGGGAAGGAAGGCACAGGCGACCAAGGCGTGTCACCAGGATGGCACCTATTAGGGCTGTTAAGGCCGTATTGGGATCTTTGAGTGCATGCATCATGCTGTGCTGAGTGGATTGGATGGCTCAGGGGGAGGGGCTTACAGCACTGAGGGGCACTGCTGAGAATCCTCTGCGTTTCCCAAGTGGAGTCTGATTGCCACTGGCTACACGGAAAAATTCCGGATTGTTTAATTTGGGCGATGTAAAAAAGGAAAATGCAACTTAAATGAATGTACGGTTCATTGTGGTGCCAGAATGCGCCGCGTACGGTGACCCCGACAGGTTTTGCATTTACTACTTTTCAAGGTGCGCTTCACTCGGTAATCAAACGGAAGTCACGCTCATCAGCTTCAGGTACACGACCTCGTGTGGTTGTTGGGTTGACTCCTCTGTTAAGTGTTACGGAACCCAATTACCGATCTATGCATGCAATTGTTGTACATGCCTACAGTCTATAAAAATTATAATCTTTTTTTTTTGTGTCGTTCATGCTCAATTGTATCTCATGCATTTGAGGCAGGACTGGTAGATCCTGTAGATTTCACCATGTGTGCATTTGGTTTTCTTCTGACTGCCCACCTCTTCTGCTTGAACGGTGTGGTGGCCAGGAGATGGCAGAATGTTCTTAGAACAGTAGCATGTCTTGCACATGGAGAGGTTAACGGCTTGGGGGGGGAGGGGGGTACTGCCTTTCATCCAGCAGTGAATTGACCACGGTGGGATGGGCTGTGTGAAGCACTCAGGATTTCCGTCCATCCCTTCAATGTTTGAATTGCACTTTTGACTCCCTCTTCCTTGTTTGTTCACTGCGATGATCTCCTCCCCCGTTCACCGAGCGTTGTTATTTCTCACGGCAGGCGAGCTGTGGAAAAACTTGGAGGCGAAATCAGGAAGCAAACGGTGCTGAGCCCCAATGGAGGTGAGGGAGGGAGGCAAGAACGCCCAGTCTCTGTTCGGAATATTAAGAAGGCCCTACAGTGCAGAGTGCAGTGGCACAATCATAATAATTGACGTTGTTTTATATTATTCCTCTTCTCACTGAATGCATTTAATGTCTCGTGATGTATTCCTGTGGGGGGGAGGGGGGGGGGTTGCCGAGTGATTTCAATATCTACCATTGTCCCCCCCCCCCCCCCCCATATGTCAGAGTAAAATTTCGTGTCTCGGGTAAATATTATATTTAGGTTGAAGGTAATGACATATTTCGGCTATAACATTCGAACATAGTGGGCATGTGCCCTTAATTATAATATCACTGGCTAATTAACATGTTAACGACAGGAGGTAGCCAGTTGGCTCTTGGGGGCTAATGCCTTGAGAACACTGCCATCTCTGCCGAGGTCATGGGTTCAAACCGGGGCAGTCACCGCAGATTAAACCAGCGTCTTAGGCAAAGCAAGTTGATTCTCTCAGCCTGGACACCAGCAATTGCCCAAAAGTCACTACGTTTGGTGTTTCACTTAATTTGGCACAGTCGAGCATGGAGAACTACATTTCATAGTTGTATTAGCATGTGATGATCACTCCTCTGAAGGGCCATGTAAGGTTGTAACAACCGATGAGGATGAGAGGCTTTATTAAGCTATAATATCTGGCTGGGTCGTTTCTGTCTCAGTGGGCCTTACCTGGTAAGAAAAAAAAATAGCTTTATTTTATTTGTATGTTTTAAGCGATTTGTTTACCTTTCCTATACTTTGCACTTCTCTCGTGTTTTTGTATTTGTTGTTGTAAAGTTGTGACCTGCCCCTACTTGACATGTATAAAAATAGCTTTATAGCTCTTCTGATTCCACCAGTATAAATAAATATTCTGATTGTGAAATGGCTTCGTAAAAATGTGTGGGAAATCTTCAAGTGACCGCTGCTTGGCGATTGCAATTAAAAAATTGGGGGGGGCGGGGTGGGGGCTTCGATTTTTATCAGTACGCGGTCCACCTGTGTGTGTGTGTGTGCGGTAGCTGATTCTCATGGCCCTCCGCGGTTCCTTTGTGCGAATGCAGGCCCTGCGCCCACGACGACGGTGCCCCGCAGGGTGACCCTCCCACAGATCTCCGCCGTGCTCTCGGAGGTCTACGGGAGCCCCATGGCGTCACGCGCCGGGGACCATGGCGGCAGCTTTCCCCTGCAGCAGAAGCTGCTCGTCATCACGCTGCTGATGCTGGTGCGCAGTGGCAAGGTCAGGGAGTTCACCTTTGGCAAGGTGAGCCAGTGACCTGGTGGTTGTGTGGCCTGTGAGCTGGGGTGCCGTGGGTAGCCTGGTACCTGGGGTGGGTGGGAGGCCCGGACCCTGGGGGTGGATGGTCTGGTGGGTGGGTAGCCTGGTACCTGGGGTGGGAGGCCCGGACCCTGGGGTGGATGGTCTGGTGGGTGGGTAGCCTGGTACCTGGGGTGGGAGGCCCGGACCCTGGGGTGGATGGTCTGGTGGGTGGGTAGCCTGGTACCTGGGGTGGGAGGCCCGGACCCTGGGGTGGATGGTCTGGTGGGTGGGTAGCCTGGTACCTGGGGTGGGAGGCCCGGACCCTGGGGTGGATGGTCTGGTGGGTTGGTGGCCTGGTACCTGGGGTGGGAGGCCCGGACCCTGGGGTGGATGGTCTGGTGGGTTGGTGGCCTGGTACCTGGGGTGGGAGGCCTGGACCCTGGGGTGGATGGTCTGGTGGGTTGGTGGCCTGGTACCTGGGAGGGTGACCTGGCCGTGGTTAAATAAAAATGCCGGGGTCGGCCAGAACAAGGCCTTAAAATTTGGGGTAAAAAAATGTCTTAATCGTAGCTAAATGTGCTTTTATTGACTGCTTACATTCTTTTTAACCTTTGAAACTACATTATATTGCCACTTATCATAAATAATAATAATAAAATATATAAATACTTAGTGCCCTGGCAAATTGTGGGTGATAAATAATTGAACGGGTTTGTTTCATTTTAAACATATATATAAAACATTTAATCAATTGACCGATGTGAACAAAGACGACTGGGATATGTATATCTCTGAGGCCCATTAGTTGCAGGAATGAATTATTCAATTCCATGAAAATTTTTATTTTTTATTTATATAGGTGTGTGTGCGTGTATGCAATACATCGCAGACCATTAGCAAACCTGGAACTGATGGGCTAGCTTTATTTTTTTGTTGATGTAAAGCTAAATTTCAAGGGTCCGTTAAAATGACAACTTGTTTTTCCCTGCTTCAGACAATAATCGAGGAGCTGCCACTGCAGATGAGAACCGCCCCCAGTTCCGTAAAATAATAGCGTAATGGGATTAGACAAAAGTGACGATGATCTAATGTGGTTGTCGATTATGTTGATTTGCAGCTATTCGGCTACTTTTTATGTTACCAGGTAAGGGTCACTGAGCTATGTAGCATTTTTTCACAAGAAATCTGACCACAAATAATAGCTCAACGAAGTGGCTTATCGCGTGGTCATTTTTAGCAGCCAAATACACAAAACGTATGTTTGTAAATGTGGAGAGAAACACCAGAGAACTCTGAGAAAAATCCATGTGACCACAGTCAGAACATGCCAATTCGAAATATACAGGCGGCCGGGTTGAGATCTAACCCACGACCTCCTGTAAACGAGGCGCGGTAGTTAACATATCGCCACCGTGGTGTGATAGGCTTTGTTTGAAGGCCCAATCTTTGGCACTCATTGTAGAATCAGTCATTTGGGTGAAAATATTGAAAGTTTTAATAAATTTACTTGGAGACTTTGCATATATATATTCTTAATGGTAGAATTGCATCCCTGCTGGGACATCCTGCCAAACGTGAGATGTCATGAGCACATTTCCTGGCAGCTGCAGAGCACCCCATTTACAACGGTAATTGGCAACACCTGCCAACTCTCGATCCGCTTCCACACATTCATCGCCAGCCCCGTCACACACGGCAGGCAGCCAGACGTTTCTGTTGTCGAAACTATTTTACCTGGAGAACCCCTCGATTGAACATTAGTTTGCGAGCGTACCCAACGTTTCGAGTCGGTGACGCGTATGTAGCAAAGCTGACTGAAGCACCAGAGGACGCAGTGCCATCGGAGCCAAACGCCGTGCGTGATTGACAGTGGCAGCCCAACTCGGCTTGTATAAATCAGGTGGGCAGCTCGGAGATTAGCAGTGTCGGGAGGGCGCACACAAGTGTTGCCAGTGGGTGCACGTGACGCACCTTCCTACGCTCTGCCGTCACGCTGGGTTTAACTTCCCACCGGCTCAGAGTCTGCGAGTTCTGGGCATGGGGCGCCGTGGTGGCGAGATGTTAACTGTGTCGCCTGGTATGCAGGAGATCGTGGATTCAATCCCGACCCTGGCGCCTGCTGTATATTTGGAGTTTGCGTGTTTTCTCTCCACGTGGTCGTGTGGATTTTTATCCTGGGTCCTCTGGTTTCCTCTAGGTGGGCCTTACCTGGTAAAATAAAATATTTTATAGTTTTAGAATCCACCAGGGATGCAAATACATTTCCAGCACATGCCCACAGATTCTCCCCTGGCCATGCCCACTTTAGCAGGCATGCTGATAGCTGTCAAATTGTAGCAGCTGTTGATTATGGACTGCGTGTGCACCCGGCTGCTTGTTTTTGCCGGGAACTGCATCTAGATCCATGCAGAAATGTTCATGACTTCCCACAATCGGCAGGATGTGAATCACCCCTTAGTGGCCTGTCCCTAACGTCTTTGGACGGGAAATCATGGATAAGGAACTCGCCACAAGTTATGCTGGGAATTAATGCGTGTGTACACTTTACCAGTAGCGGGAGTGTAGCAGTTAGCGCACTGCGCTACGAACCTGGCGACACAAGTTCGATTCCCGCTCGTGGTCAATAACGGTTTAGAAATATTTGAACTGGTCCTGGGGCTCTCCTAGGTCGATTCAGCCTTAAATAACGACCTGCTGGTGTGCTGTGTAAACCTCGCCACACGAGGGAGACAGATGGAATTGGCCACTCCCTTGTGCACCACGCCGGGCTGCGTAGGTGCCCCCTCGCTCGGCACACGCCCCAACAGTCTGTTCAAGGCGATACGGGGGGAGCCTTTGCCTTGTTGTGTCTATACCATTCATTCAATTTATTATTTCTCGAGTAAAAACTCGCCCCCACTAAAGAGGGCATCGCAGTACTTTACAGTATAAATTATACGAAGGGAGTCCTACCGATAAAATCGGTGCCACATCGGCCATCATTGATGCTCCCTTATTGCTCGCGGGGGTCAAGGTCTGACATCGGTTTTTGGTCGTGTCCCCAGATCCACGAGACGTACACCGGCGTCTGCCAGAGGCACCAGATGGCGCGGTTGCACCAGTCGGAGTGCCTGGCTCTGTGCAGTCTGCTGGAGGCCCGAGGAATCCTGACCATCAAGAACTCCAAGGAGGCTCGCCTCATGAAGGTACCGATCGCTGGCGGTTGTTTTTGATAAACAATTATATTTATATCGCCGTGCAGCACACGTGCTCGGAAATTAGGAATTCGATATCCCCCAGAGCAAGACGAGTAAGTGAACTACATGGCGCGTTATACAGAAGTTCTGGGTAGTACGTGGCAGGAGGGCATGTAACGTGATCAGAAACAGGAGGTCGTTGCAGGTTTGAACGTGTGTACAGGATGGTAGTTTTATCTCGACGGACATTGGAGTGACACACAGAGGTCAACAACCTTGAGCTAGAGCGCAATACTCTGATGACGGGATACTGTAGCAGCAGGTATTAGATGTCGGGTATCTCCTGCACAATAGTAGTTTGATCTGGCAGTAGGGAGGAACTGATGACAAGGTATGATGACATCCATGGCATTGGATATGGTGGCCTGATGAGATCTTCTTTGTGCGCAAAGCCATCATTTGAGATTAATTCTGGTTTCTCGAGTTCTCAGCCAGGTTAAAGACAAGGCCTTTGAAACTCGACGCAGGGCAAGAGAGACCCTTTTTAACTCGACCTCAATCTGAGAGCTGCACGCATGCACGCACGCGCGTGAAGTAACGTCCGTTGTGTCTGGGCAGGTGTCGTTTAAGATCGACCAGAGTGACGTGGAGCACGCTCTCCAGGACAAGGTTCTCCTCTCGAGCATCCTGCAGGCCGGGATCCCCAAGTAGGGAGCTGCCGCCTCCACCTCCTCCACGCCCTTCGCTGCTGCTGCTGCCGCTATCTCAAAGCGAGCCTCAACGACGACAGCGCGGGGGTCCGATGTCGACGATCGACCCTTCCACCGATGAGGTTGTTTCTTTGGCGAAACTTCAGTCGGTTGACTTTTTTTAAAGGCCGTTTTTGAAAGGCGATTTTATTGCATATAGCGCTCGGGCAAAGGTGAGGACGCCACGTCGTTTGGGAGCCATCTCCGTGCCAGCTTGTCAAGTTTGATCTTGTTGACAAGTTGCTTTGTGAATTGAGTACGATTCACGTTGGGCTCAAAGCTGAGCAGCAATTCTCAAACCTATGAAGTTAACTGACATCCGCGTGGCCCATATTGCTATGACGTTGTTGGCTTGTTCCAAACTCTTTTAAAGGAAACACCGTTGATCATTGTTCTTATTGTGACTTGCAGCTTGCTGGTTGTTTTACCAGTGTGGAATGGTGAATAATGTATCTTTTCCAAGCGCAACATGAAATCCACACATCACCGCCGTGCCAAGTGGCACTGGGTTCGAGCGTTCAACTCAACCTTTGGAAGGTGTCCAGATTAATTAGTAGTTCAGGGTTGGCTTAACCAACCATCTCCCGAGTCCTATTAAATGAGTACCACTGGGAAGTCAACAGTGGTCATCCACTAAAACAGCGTTCTGCACTAATGTTCAGAGCTGGGGGCCACTTTCACTGATAAGACATCAGTGTGTGTGTGTGAAGGCCGCCACACATTTAAATCCTTTGGGGTTTGACAGCAGCACGACGGTGGGGGGTATTTTCACTATTTTCGGGGGCTGCACGTCAGATGCCGCACTAAAGGCCACCAGGGTGCGCCATTGTCCCTGTGGGCCTTGCGATCAAGAACACTGCTCGACAAAGACTTGCTCTCCCATCAAGAAAATTGAATCACTGGCTTAGAGGCCATCGAGATGAGAACTGCTCAATCTTAAGCAGAAATACATTTCCATGTGTGATGAAACTCATGCCGTGACTTGTGAAAGTATAATGAACCTCGTCGCTGCGGTGTGGCAGCGTCGGATGTGTGCACGTGAAGTGTTTTGAGGATACTTTTTGCTGAAAATAATCAACTTTTTTGAATACCCAGCACACACTTTCCCATTCATGTTTGTAAAATATGGAGACGTTCAATTTTGATTGAGATTTAATTGAATAACATCATGGCTATTTTACAGTCTCTTTGTATTATCCAAATCATTGTTTGGTATTATTAACCTGTTGGCATGAAACTTAATTGTGTAATTTTAGTGTTATCTGTGGTTTTATATTGAAAAAAAGTCCCTAAAATCCAATTGCTACGTATTGTGGTGTGGATGACTTAAATTTTACGTGAAAACTTCTGAATGCCAAACTAAAATGGGTATGCTTATGATCGAAATGCATATTATGTTTTACTAATTCAATAGTGTATCAATTAAGTGAGCTTTCTGGCCATGCGAGGTGGTGTGTGTGTGTGCATTGTGATGTTGAACAGTTTGCAATAACAGTGTTAATATTTTAAATAAATGCTTTTATGAGGATAAATAGTATTGCCTCGTCATGGATTTTCAATGCAGTGTTGCATTTGTATGTTTGGCCAATGCCTTTCTTATTGGTGTTGCATTCACAAGGTTACAAGACTGGATACACCATGCTTTCAGCCCAGTGGGTTTTAAAGTTTCACAGCACCTGTTTAAATGTGATCCACCCAGCCAGCTTCCTCAATTAAACATTGTTTGGTGGCAGCGGTGCACAGGCACAAATAACAAAACAATCTCAACACATTAGTCACTAGCACTGCCTTAAAAACACATTCCTGCGGAGGGAGCTGGTAGGAACGTTGGGTTGCTCAGTCAATGGCCAGGGTCAACGGCGGCGTGGTGTATTCCGCAAATATGCCCGACTGTGAGGGCGGGCACAAGCCGGCGTGAGTAGGTTAAACGTTGAGTTTTATAAGGGCACCACGGGGTAACCAGCTCCTCCCCACCCAGCCCCACCCCACCCTCCACCCAGCCCCTCCCCACCCTCCGCCCAGCCCCACCCCTCCCTTTTTTGATGCACGACGGACGGACACAATAATTCCCTGCGGGCTGGTGGAACCAGTTGGTTCCTACCAGTAAAATTAAAAGTATATACAGTAGCACTGTTTACGGCGGGGATGCGTTCCTGAAAGGCGCGACGACGAATATCGAAACGCCGTCAAAGCGGTAAAAAACGACGTCAAAAATAGAGAAAATGTCTATTATTCCCCACAAACTTTGCTTTTGTGACCAGGACAGTGGTATTTTGAAATATACCTATTTTAGATGAGAAAACGTGTGCACTTGTGGCATTCCTTCACATAAAGTCCTGGTCACAAAAGCAAAGTTTGTGGAAAATAATAGCCATTTTCTATACAATTTGAGGCATAAACAATTAGAAAATAACACTTGGTACGCAGGAACATACATCGTGTTACATGGGGAGTTATTTAATCGCAACGCAATTATGAAATGCACGGCCACTACCCCAGAGCTTCAGCTCCAGTGATTGGCTGCTGCCGACTGCTCCCTCCTGACTCGTGGCCTCGTTGGGAAGTATCCCACCATTGATATTTCCCCATGAGCCACAATGTTGCCACGACTTTCATGGTTGGGCCCCAGTGACTGTTTAATGGGTCTTCAAAAAGAAAAAAGAAACCCGTAAAAACAAAAGTTTTTCACTATAAATCCTTTATATGCGTGGCGGCTAGAGTCCTCTCGTCCTCTGGCTTGAGATGGCTGCCACCTATGGGTCAGATGATTGCCTGCCACCATTAAGCAATTGATAATTAAATATATTTTTTTTTTTCCTAAAAAGTAAAAATTTGGAAAAAAAATTTCACGAAAATAAATTGTCACGCACAACGAGTCTGTGCAAAATGTCAGCTCGATTGGATCACGGGAAGTGGGTTAAAAAACGAGCGAAAGATTTGCACGGTCGTAAGCGCGCAAGCAAGCAAGTGAACTTAATATAAAGGATTTAAAAATTAACGGATTTGCCCGAAATGTAGTCGCAGACGTTGTCCTGTACTTAATCTTAATCGTCATCTAAAGCCAGACTTAAGATCATCTTAAACCTGGTGGAAAATACAACATTAAACTGGGCGGATCTGAGAAAAATATTGACTTAAAGCTTTTGTGACTGCAGGAATTCATATTCTTTGGGTTTTCCGGTAAGGTCACGTGGATAGGTTCAAAGAAAATAACAAAAAACTACGATGTTTTGATCGCTTGTGTTGCGATCAAAGCATAGATCTTTTGATTTTCTTTCAACCTATCTACGTGACTACGGAAAGACCCAAAGAATACAGATCTGAGAACTTGCAGTATTAAAACATAAGCGACAGTGTTCCTTCTGCAATTTCTAATAAAATACTTTTACCACATCCGGCACCTTCCAAGGGAGGTGTGTGATCGCCTCGTAGCGTCAGAACGTAATCGCAACAACACCCTTTGCTGTCTGATTATCTTACTCATGCGGTTGACAGCCAGCAGGTGCACGCACACTCCCCACACTTGTAAAGACGGTGCTACGTCGACTAGTTGGTCGCAAGTGGTGACAACAGGATGGGGAGAGCGGAAGGGAACGATTGCAAGCCCCAGGAAGGTTCGGGAACTTGCCAGAGGGATGGTCACGCTGACTTTCTGTCACCGCTGTCTTCTCGTCACTGTCTTCACGGTCTCCGCGTCGGCGCTATCTCACGGTCCCAAAGTCGCGTTGAAGTTCAACAGAAGAGCCCTCCACAGTTCGTGCCCGAAGTCATTGCACAAGGGATGAAGCAGAAAGGTCACGTGTGGGGGTAGGGAAAGACTTTGGATATAGATTTTGCTTTTGGATCCCTGTGGCCACGTGGCCATGAAAGTCAACGATTCAATCACCTCCCAGTGGCCTTTGTGGTTTGGTTTTGCAGACCGGTTCACCAGCATCGAGCTCAACGTTCAGTGGTGCACGAGTCAAACCATTTGAGTGAACGGTCTCTTGTGTTTTCGAGTTTGTCAATAAACAAGTGGCTGATAGCCAAGTTTGGCAACTGACCCAGTAGGAATTGGAGGAGAATGAGTTAATTAAAATCATATTTCCAATCGTACAGTAATTGCCATTCAGCATTCCTGTTGAGTATTTGGAAACAAAGAATCGCATACATGTTTAAAGCTGCGTTCCATTTTTTCCTCATGCTATGGCGATCATATCGGGTTTTTTTTGTCTTATCATAATTCACTGCTTTGATGAGTGCGGGTTGGTGAAGGGGAGAGGTCAATGTACGTTGAACTTCTTTAGCACCGTACGTAGCCAACCGTGCTAACCTGCGGTGTGGGGCAAGAACACAAAAAGCAGTTCTAAAGAAATTAGTTTTCAATCTAGACTATTTAAAAGTGCATAGCTCCAGTGGCTTCCTAATATCGGAAGGAAGAGCGTTCCAGACGGCCGCAGACCGGCTCTGATATTAATCATTGCTGATAGCCGTGGCCCAGAATCGAATTCGCGCAAGCCTCGACCGCGACTCCGCCGTTCATTATGCTTCTCGGGTGTAAATCTTCATGTGGAGAGACGTGGAGCTGTGTTGTGAAGCAAAGGAGGGCTGCTGTAAAAACGTGAATTATATACATATTTTAAAATGTGTGCCTTATGGATTGCTGGCGTATTGAATATCACTCAGCATGTGTGGCAAATTATGCTATCATAGTCCCCTACTGGCATCTTTGGTGGTGGAATATTTACGGCTCGAGTTGAATTGTTCTTGGGACGTGTCTTACTCACGCTATAAAACTCTATTCGTGCCACAAAGCTGACACTGATGTGAAACAGACCGCACGGTATCGCCAGTGTTTTCTCAGAATTGGATTATTATACTTTCTCAAGTTTACGTTTTAAATTGTATTACTTACATTTCCCACACGCGATCATGGGTTTGTCTTAATAATGCAAGATCGGGTTAGTCCCCCCCCCTACACTTGGGTGAATGTATTGTATCGATTCATTAATTAAAATCGATTCCAAGGCTGACAATATAGCTCCGGGAAATACAGAAGCGACTGGAATTAGAGTCGAACACCAGATTGCTAATTGCTTTCCGAAATGCTTCATGGTTCCTAAGTTGACGGGCATCATCTGTGTTACTCGATTTCTACGGACAAAATTTGTGAATGTTAGACAAAAATCCGATCAATGTAGACATTCTGACGTGATTTACTAGGCGGTCAAGACTGTGTGCGGTAGTTGTAATCTAGTTGGGGCGCTGTGGTGGCTAGGAGATGTTAACTACCTCGCCTGGTATACAGGAGGTCGTGGGTTTAATCCGACCCTGACGCCTGCTGCTGTGTATTTGCAGTTTGCGTGGTCTCTCCCCCGTGGCCACGTGGATTTTTTTCCAGGTCCTCCGGGTTGTCCCTACCACATTTAGTATTTGGCTGCGATACATTTCCACACGATAAGCCACTTCGTTGAGCTATCATTTGTGGCCAGGTCGCTTCTGAAAAAAGATCTATATAGCTCAGTGGGCCTTACCTGGTAATAAAAAACAATAGTTAATAGCCATACACTTGAATGACCTCTACCTGGCGTCCCTCACTACAGCCCAGTAAACATGCAACGTTGACTTCACGTTGTAATGTCAGCTAACGTTGACCTGACATTGCATGTTTATTGTGAGTTTCCACAGAGGTCAGCACTCCAGTTCTCCTGCCTTGCCGTTGGCCTCTCGTGCCCCGTTTTCACTGCACAGCCGAACCGAGCTGGGGCAGTGCCAAGCCAGCCCAGCACGGCTCAGGAGGTGTCGTTGTTTTTCCCACTGCACAACCCGAGCCGATCAATAAACGTGCAGATGACGCAGTGACGCTTCGTTCGAGTTGTGACGTGTGAACGTCGTGCACAACCAAACGCATCGTTAGTCCAACCGCTGTGTGGACCTCTGGGTGGTGAGATTTCGCTGGGATGTCTCCGTTTCCGCGCACATGCATCGAGACTCATGACGAATGCAGTGGCCAAACACAGCAATGCCGGACCGTGCTGATAAACAACATCGCCATTAAGTGACCCTGTTCTGGATAATTCAATTTTTTTTTAGATAAAACATTTATTTAGAAAACAAATATTTGTCTTTATTATGTATATAATTAAAATGATAACAGTTGAACATTATTGAAGTAATTTACCTAAAACTAATTTTGAGAATAAAATAATTACAAGATTATGCTCCAAATTATTCATCCTTAAGTGGCTCAAATGATTACAACGTATCCATTTAAAGTTTTCAAAAATTATAAAATTCGGTCATAAAACATTGCAATATCTGAAGTCCACAAATCTAACATGAAACTCATGCTCATTACGTTGCCCACAATCTGCAAAATAGCCCGTAACGCCGTCTCTATAACGAGGCATTTTATTACCGTTTTCTGCTTGCGCAACGAATCCACTTTAGCCATTACGGGTGCCAATTTGTGGTTATGACTTCCAGAGTAACAATGGACTCTATGACAACCCACGGAATAAAATACGACCCAAAGTCGATTGTACTTTGACAGCATAATGGATTTTCATGCACATTTTCAGCCTGTAACTCATATATAAAATTGTCTTTGGGGTTGCTGTCAGAGTCATAATTCTGTACACGAAATATCATCTATCTTTCTGGTGTGTGTGTGTCTATAATCCAATTGATGACGTGTCATGGTTACCGTACTGTGTGTTAAATTGGGCAATTTAACTTTATACAAACATGCACGTCGAGAAAAGAAAATCTCTTTTGCAGAGCCTGCTCACAAAGCCCACGTACAACCAACCCCCTTCCACAGTTTTACTTCAGAACCCGGGCAGCCCCCACTCGACAGCAGAAAGAAAAAAACATTTTTAGACTGGGCCAAGTTGCAGAAAGGAAATTAGAGCCAGCTGGCAGACAGGATGTAGGCACAAGACCCGGCTATACCTAATAGACTGGCCCGAAGTTTGGGAGAGATTCGGTGGTGGGGGGTGTTTGGGGGTGGTATGCTAAATTACTCGGAATAGGGGGGGGGGAGAGGTTGGGGTGGAAACCACGCGTATGGAGGTAATCTGGGAAGAAGCACTGGGGAGTGGAGTGAGAGAGCGTGTTGTTGCTGGTCCTGTGGGCGAGTTGGCGTGGAAATCCACAACCTTTGTGTGTGCACGCGTGCGCGGGCGTGCGTGTGTGTGTGTTGCCTTGATCATGAGATGCTGCTACTCCTGCCGACTGGGCTTCTACAAAGTCTAGCTGCTGTTGGAGGGGGCGGAGTGTCGGGGAGAGAGCGGTTGTCCCTCGCATCGCACGTGGGGGAAAAGACAACAATCGCTGGGAGTGTTGTGCCACAGGAGGCAGTGGAGGTAAGAAAGCCCCTCCTACTCCCCCCGCTGCCGATTGCCGTCTTGCAGCACACGGCTCGTTGGGAGTGCACGCCTCTTTGCCAAATGTGTGTCTGATGGGAGCCTTCGGCGGGGCCAGTTCTAAGCGACGGGCAGAGAGTTCCCCGTTCTTGTGCACGGTTATGCAAGCCGGGCTCTAAGTGCCGCCACGTGTCTTCCTTGTGTCGCTGTGTTGCGTTGCCCAGGACCGAATATGCGTGCAAGGGGATTGCAGTCTCGGTGGTGGTCCTCGGCGCAACAACGGATCTTGTTCAGTGCATCGAGCACGGCCGAGTGTCGTTTAGTAAACGCGAGACGTGGGTCCTTGGCCAAACAATTCCCAGGATGTGTCTCGTTATGCGCCCCCGAGTTTGTTGCAGGACGCGATGCGAAAGAAGTCCAACAACAACAACATCAACACGTATACACCATTGACGTCCTCTGTGAACACGTTACAATTTGTACCCAGCGCCGTACGGCAAAGCAATCGTGGAAGGCGACTCATCTTGTCAGAGGCTAAGCAAGATTTGTTGCAGATTTCGGGGTGGGGTGAGGGCGGGTATTCTGGGCGCAGCTGCTTTTTCATTGCTTTCATGGCTTTATTTTGGTGATTTCGAAAAGTGTACTGGTTTAGCCATGTTTGTTTGTTGTAGTACAGAGTTAGACTGATGGCCTTAATCTAAGTTGTCTTATGGTTGTTGTTGTTTGACTTGCATCCCACTGGGATTTTTGCACACAGCGTTGGTGTACGGTGATTTTTTTTCTGCAATATTTTGCTGTCTTTTCTTGGATTTTCTGTTTGCACTTAGTCACATATTCACTTTAAGATGTTTTCTCTTTTATGTTTTTTGTTGCGGTTGCACCCGATTCAAGAGCCGAATGGCTCACAGGGCTATACCTAATACATGAACTTGAACTACATGAAATTAACTTGATCATCGTGGTGAAGTATGGACGGATAATTGATTATCACAGGCTTGGGGATGCCCGGCATTGTCCGAATTGAAAAACTCAAGTCGAGATTGGAAAACTCATTTCTTTAGAACTGCGTTTGTGCGCGTGCGCGTTTAGTCGTCATTCCTCGTCCTCTTCAAGAATATCGACGTACCCACATTACATTCATCCAGCAGTGGATGGACACCGAGCACATGGTGGTGTGGGTTGTTCACAGGGTGTCTAAACACAGCGGCGTTGTTGCTGGCGTCAGGCAATTTATAGGGCAAATGAAACCCGAGGGATGCACGTTGCGTGCCAATTACAGCGTGTGCAGTGTAAAAGCTGCTTTGCTTCACCAGTGAAATACACCGTGCCTTGCACACACACACGCACACACACACACCCCTACACGTGCTTGCATGTCGCCAGCCCACTGCTGGATGATGAAGGGCTCCCCCACGCCGTGTCTGTCGAGAGGTGCTGCGCTATGTTTCTCTCTCTCTGTATTTGCGTTGGCATTGCTTGGGATGTCGCTGGCTTTACGGCGCCTGGCTCCACACAGCGGCTTCCCGTGGCTCAGCCGGGCCAGCTCCAGCCCAGTAAACGTGGAACGTCGGCCCAACGTCGGGCCAACGATGGCCGAACCTCGGGCCAACGCTGTCCGAACGTCGGGCCAACGTTGGCTGAACGTTGGGCCAACGCTGTCCGAACCTCGGGCCAACGTTGGCTGAACGTTGGGCCCAACGTTGGCGCTGTAGTTGGAACCGCTGGGCCACCGTTGGGCCCAACGTGGGCTGCAGTTGGAATCGCTGGGCCACCGTTGGGCCCAACGTGGGCCCAGCGTTGGCCCAGCGTTGGCCGTGTTTTAGTGGGAGGCTGGCGAGCGGCGGCCACTGCTCCAAACTCGTCAGCTGTTGTCGCCTGGCGCGGACTTCCACAGAGCCACAGGAACCCCCCCCCTCCCCCCAATTAATCAGTCACGCATTTTATTGACAGTAGCCGGTAGTATTGCAAATGATTATTACAATAAATAGCCCGTGTCATGCCACAACGTGTGTTGGACGTTAAAAAAGTGGACAAGAATATATGACACCCGGTTTGAGGACTTAACAAATGCACGGGTGATTCAGCAATAACCCGATTTTCGCCTTTCTCGTTATCCGTCGCCTCCTCTCAGCCTTCGTCTCCTCCTAATACCAACCCTGTTGTAAGTCGCTTTGATTCACCTCGTTTCGATATTCGTCGTCGCACATTTCAGGAACGCATCCCCGACGTAAACCGAGGTGCGGGTATCTTGCCCACAACGGTTCCCGGTTGACCAAGCTGGCACGGATGTATTGATTTGTTCGCTGAATAACACATTCCTGCGGAGGGAGCTGGTAGGAACGTTGGGTTGCTCGGTCAACGGCCAGGGTCAACGGCGGCGTGGTGTATTCCGCAAATATGCCCGACTGTGAGGGCGGGCACAAGCCGGCGTGAGTAGGTTAAACGTTGAGTTTTATAAGGGCACCACGGGGTGACCAGCTCCTTCCCACCCAGCCCCACCCAGCCCCCCCCAGCCCCTCCCCACCCTCCCCTCCCTACCCAGCCCCTTCCCACCCAGCCCCACCCTCCCCACCCAGCCCCTCTCCACCCTCCCCTCCCCACCCAGCCCCTCCATCCCCACCCAGCCTCTCCCTGCACGACGGACGGACACAATAATCCCCTGTGGACTGGTGGAACTAGTGGGTTCCTACCAGTATAAATGGTTAAACTTTACGATACCCGCATCACATTTCACGTATAAAGAATTAGGTGCGTAGCGATGCGTACATTTACATCGATTCCTGTTGCTCACAAATATATTGACGTGATCACGTCTGTTAAGAATTAATGTTTTGCCAAATACAGCATGCAAATGAATGCTAATGCAACTATTGAGATAATTTGTGAGCAACGGCAAAACAAAACGAGTAAATACGGCGTGAAAAACGATGCTAATTTAATTGATTCCTTGAAACAGATAGCAACCTGCAATAACAGCAATTAATCCAGTTGCCACGAGGCACAGGTTGGTCCATTTAAAGTTACACAGAGACATGGGTGTATGTGTTACTGGTAGGAACCTCCTGGTTACACCAGCCCCCAGGGGATTATTGTGTCCGTCCGTCCGTCCGTCGTGCATCCAAAAATGGGAGGGGCTGGGTGGAGAGGGTGGGGCTGGGTGGGGTGTGGGAGGGGTGGGGCTGGGTGGGGAGGGGCTGGTCACCCCGTGGTGCCCTTATAAAACTCAACGTTTAACCTACTCACGCCGGCTTGTGCCCGCCCTCACAGTCGGCCATATTTGCGGAATACACCACGCCGCCGTTGACCCTGGCCATTGACCGAGCAACCCAACGTTCCTACCAGCTCCCTCCGCAGGAGGAATGTGTTTGCACAGTCGGCAACAGTGGAGGGCACCGGTGGTGGCATCTGCCAATCGTCTCTTAGGCACCCCACGTGTCCTCTAAATGTGCACCTATCCTGGCACAAGCTCCGCGGTGAGGTCGGCACCACTTCGTGGCGGCTGTTGTCGATGTGAGACAGACGAAGAGCCTGATTGATTGTCGTGCTTCGTCAGCTCGGTCAGTCCCCCGCCCCCCCCTGGACTGGCGTGCTGACATTAGGATGTAAACTTTACAACCCCATCTCCTCGGCACCCCCCCCGCCACCGTCTGCTTGATCGGCTGCCGGCTTCTCGTGGAGAATGATCGAGTGCCTCCATCCTCACTCACTGCGCCAGTGAATCGCGGCCAACAAACACTCGAGGTGAACCGGGAGCAACTGTCCACCGCGGCAATTATGCGTGTACATTTGTTTTTTAATGTCACACAGGGAGCGCATGGAGGGCTCACTGTGACCACTTGAATGCAGGAATGTATGGTTTTTAATTTGACCAATGTACGACCTATGAGATTTGACCAGGGTCTAAAACAATTGTGACCGCCTGCGAATTGAAATTATTGGTGTGTCGTCTGCTCCGTACTTTTTTATTACTATTTTACGCCGCTTCTACAATGACAGAGGGCAGCATCCAGCACTGATGAATATCAGTAGTGAGGGTCAGGTGAGTGGTGAGTGTCTGGTGAGGGTCAGGTGAGCGGTGAGTGTCTGGTGAGGGTCAGGTGAGTGGTGAGTGTCTGGTGAGGGTTAGGTGAGTGGTGAGTGTCGGTTGTCACATTACAGCATTCATAGGACATGCTGATGACATTCTATAAATGAGAAATATAAGCAGCATGAGTATCCAGCAATTTTGAGCCATAAACATTCGGAAGGGAAGAATTACTAAGATTTTAACTTTTTGAATCTGGGCCACCAAAAGTCAGTATGTGGAGGTTTTTAACGGTTGAAAATCCACGTACAATATCTTTTTTCTGAACTAAAAAAAATCTGGCAACTTTTCTGGACGAGTGTGATTCTGAAGTCGATAGAAAGCATGAAAAGTCCACTATTGACTTAGAGTATTTATTACACTTTGAGAATATTCGTTATCATAAATACATAATGTTTGTTTTTCACTTCTGAAATGAAAAAAATCAAGATGAAATAAAAAAAATTCACAATAAGAAGCAGTAGTGGGCTTTGCCTTTTACACGCTCCATAAAAGGCAAAATACTTGGTTAACCGATGCTGAAGATTGTATTTTTGTACTTGTTCAACACGAGACTTTAAAATTTTAGAGTATTAAATATGAGGCTGCCCTATGAGTAAATATGTTATTATCTCTCGCCCTTCTCGAACAACATTCGACTTGCATCAGACAGCCACCAGTCACTGTGCAGTCATCGGTATTAAATCGATGTTCATCGCTCCCCACTTTGCTTGGTATGGCAAATATTCTCTTGCAACTTGTGCACGCATGAGAAGTGAAAGTTCCAGAGGGAAGAACCGACGTTTGAAAACTAATTTCTAGAAAACTGCTTTATGCGTTTAGTTTGTTGTCCTTCTCCCGCACCTCCGATTAGCACGGTTGGCTACGTACGGTGAGAAAGAAGTTCAACATACGTACGACATGGAGGTGCAGGAGTGAGATGCATTGTGGTGTTACAGCAGCATGAACGATGGCGATGCCAAGGGATGGTTCTCATCAATCAAAGGATAGGGCAATGGTTGGCAGCTTGGCAGTGGTGGTGGTGGCGGTGGTGGTGGTAGTGGTGATTACGACACAGAGCATGAACAAAGTCACGAGGATGACAAGTTGTTGATGATGACGTTGATTCTCAACTATTCAACTACTTTTTATTTTATTTTACCAGGTAAGGCCCACTGATCTGTACAGCTCTTTTTCAGAAGTGACCCTGGAAATGTCTCGGAGCTGAATGCTCTAAACGCATGTTTCTAAATGTGGAGGGAAAAATCCACGCGACCACGGAGAGACACACGCAAACTCCAAATATACAGCAGCAGACGTCAGAGTCGGGATCGAACCCACGACCTCCTGTATACCAGGCGAGGTAGTTAACATCTCCTAGCCACCGTGATGATGATGAGAGAGAGAGAGACACGCAAACTCCAAATATACAGCAGCAGGCGTCAGAGTCGGGATCGAACCCACGACCTCCTGTATACCAGGCGAGGTAGTTAACATCTCCTAGCCACCGTGATGATGATGAGAGAGAGAGAGAGAGACACGCAAACTCCAAATATACAGCAGCAGGCGTCAGAGTCGGGATCGAACCCACGACCTCCTGTATATCAGGCGAGGTAGTTAACATCTCCTAGCCACTGTGATGATGATGAGAGAGAGAGAGACACGCAAACTCCAAATATACAGCAGCAGGCGTCAGAGTCGGGATCGAACCCACGACCTCCTGTATACCAGGCGAGGTAGTTAACATCTCCAAGCCACCATGATGATGATGATGCTGAGAGAGAGAGACACGCAAACTCCAAATATACAGCAGCAGGCGTCAGAGTCGGGATCGAACCCACGACCTCCTGTATACCAGGTGAGGTAGTTAACATCTCCTAGCCACCGTGATGATGATGAGAGAGAGAGAGACACGCAAACTCCAAATATACAGCAGCAGGCGTCAGAGTCGGGATCGAACCCACGACCTCCTGTATACCAGGTGAGGTAGTTAACATCTCCTAGCCACCGTGATTCTGCCGCTGCTGTCATCTAACCTTCACTCCTCGCGCCGCGACAGACGTAGGGCAGACCGTACCGCATCGCATGTCTGCATCGACCTATTATCCGCTGGTATTCATTGATGAGAGCGAAGGGGCGAAATAATCCTGTCGTCTGCGATTTCCCATGGCTTCGAGTCACCCGGAAAGGCCAAATTGCTTTTATTACTCAAGGGAATTTGGTTGACAAGAAGGTTTAACCCAGAAGCGGACGCAAATGATGACACATCTGTGTTCATCTGCGGTGTTTGTGTGTAAAGAGGGCTTACTCTACTTTTCGCGGACAACGGACCCGCCAATGATGAACACGATTTCTATGTATGCTGAACTTCTTTCGTGCGTAGCCAACCATGCTCATCGGACGCAATGTTTGATCGAGGCGTGGAGCCCCAGAGCTTAATAATGCCCCCTCCATATCAACATAGATTTCAGGAATTATGCTGTATTATTTGTAAACAAGCACAGGTCCACCGCATGTCACGCGTATTAAGAGCCGCATTGAGATATTATTGGAAGGCGTTATAAAAATAAATGTACATTATTATTATACAAACTGTTGGTTGCAAGTGCTGTAAACGAACACCTAATTAAGGCCGGCAGAGCACCAATAGGAGGGAGCTGTGACTGCAGTCACTCCTGAATGTCCTTGTCTTCCCATTTCTGATGTTTACCCATTCATTTCAAGGCCGAGTCCACCCAGGAGTGGCCCAGGACAGGTTCAGATCGCACCTGTCACTGATCCACATGGCTGAGATTCAAACACAGGCTGCCGAGATATTTGGCACGCAGGACACGAACTATCGCGTTAAGAGCCCCAATTATGTAATTAGTGGTGTCATTTGCAGATGTGTTTCGCTTTTACGCATTTAACCAAAAAAAAATCTAAATCTTCCTTCCCATTTTCAGACGGGATGTGTTGATGACTCTTGTCTAATTACGGGCAGCGTGATAACACGAGTACAGTAGAGGAACTTGGGCTGATTCACGTTCAGCAGCATGAGCCCACATGGGTGCCGCGTGCAGGAGCAAGAGCTGTCGGTGGCTGTGCACTAGGGCCGACTCCGGTTACACGCCGGGGCTCCGGCACTCTCTGACCTTGCAGGGGCCGTTTATAATTTTAATGTTTGGAATTCAACTCCCTCGACGTATTAATAGCTCCCTGCTGCAGAAAGGCATCGCGCGAGTGCGCGGAACAAATGGCCGTACCTCCAGCCACCAGTCGTGAGTGTCACGGAATCGAGTGAGTGTGCCTTGTTTGGGCTGCGGGTGTTTATGTGCTAAACGATTGAGCCCGTTGTATTTAAAACTAACGGTGCATTTTATAAGCGGTGAAATGTGGTCTCCAGCAAGACGCGCATGTGTTGTGCATGACTTTGTCTGTAACTGTTAGTAGACACTGAATTATGTTTGTAATCGATTTGTAATCAGCGGTGTAGTTATCGGTACAGCTTGTTTCTTTGTTTGTCTCCTGGATATTCGTATTATCGTTATCACGGCAAATTTTATTGTTAATTGTGGTGTCTTTTTCACTGCCATGCTTCTGTTAGGAAGTCGTAAACATTTACAAATCATGGGTGGTTTTGTCGTTTAAAAATGTAAACATGAGATACGCGTTTGTGCCTTAAAACGTGCAGTTTTTTTTTTAAAGAGATACTGGAGCCCTGTTCACATTATCACCATACTTAGAACACGAAGGGCGTCTGCTTCTTTTGCATGGGCCGATTTTGCTTGGAAGTGATTTAAATCGCATTGTCTTTGTCACGAAGTGTTGCTAAATGTGTGAATGGATTAGTACAATCGGTACTTGTCATTGGTACGATGAATAGCATGAATGGTGACCTGTACCATCACCGGTCTGCGCTGATGAACACAGACCTCCCAATATGCCGCTGCTCTCAAACATTTTGAGCATTTTTCCTTCGGGGAAAGGAGGAGACCTTTGATAAATGCCTAACTGAAGGCTTTGACGAGTGGCAGCAGCAAACGATTGACCCTTGACCTGGATTGAGCCAGAGGTCAGGAAACCACATGGTATGTATGTGCAAGGGTCATTTGTCTGGGGAGCAGGGTCAGAAATCTCATGCCCTGGCCAATCAACAGTGTCACTTTGAGCTGTCAACGGAACTCAGTTTTCAGAACAATCCACAAATGAAACATTCGGAAATAAAATCATACAAAGTGTAACAATCGGGAATTCGGTAGGGTGCAGGTCTTTGACGGACCATGCGTAGGAATGTATATTGCATTTTGATGTGATGGAGATCAAACCTAAGGGACTGGCCACATCAGCACGAGTTCGTGGCCTGAGGACTTTCCATTGTGCTGCACGTATTCTTTGGTTTAGTGATAGGTTTTTACCCTTTCAACTGGTACAAACACTGACACCTTTATACAAGGCATCATGTTTGCAATAACCACAACACAAGCAGTCAAAATGCAAACAAAAAGAAAGGGTAAAGGTGTAATTTTTTTGTACCAGTTGAAAGGGTAAAAACCTACTACTATGTGTTGCCACTGGTAAAGGAGGTGTCTCATAGTGTAATCTTTGGTTCTTTCGGTAAAGTCACGTAGATAGAAAAAAATATTATAATAAAAACAAAGTTAATAAAAAATATCACGACGTTTCGATCGCAACACAAGCGGTCGTCATCAGGCAAACGAGTTAGCCTCTAAAGGCAAACTGTTTATAAAGGTTTGGAGATGGGCGTAACCCAAGTGTATCAGCCGCACCAACAGCATGGGCGGTGCAACAATGCCAATGCAGCAGCAATGCCAATGCAGCAACAATGTCAATGCAGCAGCAATGCCAATGCAGCAGCAATGTCAATGCAGCAGCAATGGCAATGCAGCAGCAATGCCAATGCAGCAGCAATGGCAATGCAGCAGCAATGTCAATGCAGCAACAATGTCAATGCAGCAACAATGTCAATGCAGCAGCAATGTCAATGCAGCAGCAATTCCAATGCAGCAAAGGGCCGCCAATAAATCACTGCACCCCGCTGCACACACCACACTGCTGACGGTGGAGGTTGATCGACAAGAAAACACAAGTCAAGTCACGACCCAAAGTGGTTGATGACATCTTCCCAATGATTGCTGAGTCTATAACCATCCTCTCGGTTGAAATTGTGTCTGTGTCTGTATATATGGATGGCTTCATGAACGAAGCTTTGTTGATAGCCACGAGGCTTGCAAAGTACCATCGTCTTAGAGAAATCAATTTGCTGTATGTGTTTAGTTGAGGCTCACTCTTATTTTCATCGTTATTTCTAGATTTGAAGCTTTCGTGACTGCAAGGATTCATATTCTTAGGTTTTTCCGGTAAAGTCACGTAGGTAAAACATTAAAATTAATAAAAGTAAAATAAAATAAAAATCACGACGTTTCGTCGTGATTTTTATTTATTCGGAGGCAACACAAGCTTCCGTCTTCAGGTGGAACCGTCACAGCCACGACAGCTGTATCAAGTAAATGAGAGATTGCAAGAGCTACCACTCCGTATATATAATGGTTGGAGAGGGGGGAAGGGCCAAGTACGGCACACTTTTTATTTTATTTTACTTTTATTAATTTTAATGTTTTACCTACGTGACTTTACCGAAAAAACCTAAGAATATTCATCGTTATTATTGATCAAATTGTATCTGCAGAGTGTTACTATATTGCTGTTGGAAATTAATAAACAAAAGAAGACCCCTGACAGTTGTGAATGTTATATCGCATCTAAACAACTTGGTAAAAATGTGGACAGTAGATTGGCTTCTTATTGTCCACACATTTTTCATGGATAAGAGGAGCCGCATGGCAAATGCCTCCTATTATTGGAGGTTATTCGTGTTTTTTCGCTTTGAATAAGTGGAGTAAGTCTGTGGATGTCCCCATGGGTATTGGCGTTCGGTGATATTCTTATCTCCTACCTTACTGCAGATAAGAGGTCGGTAGTTTAGTTTGACCAAAATGTAGCTTTTTTACCGTACAATTTAACATAGTACACCCATACATGCATATAACATGGTTTACCCTTGTGCAATTGTAAATGTACTCTTGTACATTTGATACTGACCACCCAGTCTTACTCAACTCTGCATGGCATTAGACTGTGGTTATATCATGCATGTTGAAGTCATAACTTCTGGGTTCGATTTCATAACTGCAACTTCCAAACTTCAAAGGTTTTATCTGTAACTAATACCTAAGACATTCAGTTAGCACTATTTAACTTGCCAACAATAATTTAAATATTTACAATAAAATGTTTACACTTTCAAAACATAATAAAGTTCTTTTACGAGTAAATTTTTTTTTTAAATGCCCTTCTGTATTGTTTAAGCAGAGCCACTATCACCATGAAGTAGAGGTGGAGTGTTGCGCGTCACTGGATGTGGAATGATAAAGAGGCTTTACTGAAGGGCTTTGAATAATGAATATTTTAACATTTCGTAAAATAGATGTCTTATAAATTAAACACGAGAGAGAGTGAGCACAAGCAGCGCACGTGAGTGTCCGTGGTGTCCAAGCACACGGATTCACGTGTACAGCCTGAGGCCTACCAATGCAAAAGATGTACGTCGTACACCCGAACAGGGTTCTGGTTTTGAGTTTTTCGAATTGTCAGTATTTATTCTGGCTTACTCCAGATTCTGGCTGACTCAAGTGCGACTTGGAGGTTTCACTGCAGTCATATATGGCAAGCTGGACCTTCCTATCCTTCGTGTCTTGGTTTATGGGGTGCCACGGAGGTAAGACATTAGCTACCTCGCTTGGTATACAGGAGGTTGTGGGTTCGATCTTGATCCTGACGCCTGTATATTTGGAGTTTGCATGTTCTCCCCGTGGTCGTGTGGATTTTTCTCCGGGTCCTCCGGTTTTTCCCACCACATCTAGAATCAACATGCATTTAGAGTATTTGGCTGCTATACATTTCTACATGATAAGCCACTTCGTTGCGCTATCATTTATGGCCAAGTCGCTTCTGGAAGAAAAAAAAGCTCCTAACTCAGTGGGCCTCATCTGTTTAAAAAAAAAATGTTTTCAGAAATATTTTTTTGGGACATTTAAGGGTTCCACTAACACTTGTCTTTTTTTTTTGCGAGCGGTGGTTGGCCTTGACGTGTCTGCCGAGTGGTATTATTGATCGCTACCAATACCCCTGCCGTATATGTTTATATCAGCTGTTGTTAGACATTCATGCAATGCCAGTTTCTATGAAGCAGTTAATATAGTTGCATCATTGGTTCTGAACCTGGGGTGCGCGCACACCTTGGGGGTGCGAGATGCCCTTTCTGGGGGTGCGAGACATGGCCACATTTTCCAGAAAGCTAAATCATCGAAACACAAATTAATCACGGGAACGTAAGTTTGTTTCATGAAACCCTATGTTATTTCTCTTCTTGATTCTTTCGGTAAAGTCACGTAGAATGGAGATAATAAAATAATAAAAATAAAACATAAGAAAATAATGTTATTATGTTTTATTTGTATTATTTTTATTATTGTATTATTTCCATTCTACGTGACTTTACCGAAAGAACCAAGAAGATGAATCCCTGCAGTCACGAAAGCTTTAAATCGAAACCTATATTATTTATTAACATTATACAATGTTTCACAATTGGGTGCAAGGCTGCAGTAAAGGTTAAGAGCCACTGAGTTAGATGTACAAGTTGAAAGGGCACGCCTCGATTACCTGTAATAAGTCTCCTGATCTTCTTTGGTTCCCTCGGGAACAGAGTGGTGCGAGAGCAGTCGTCATTTCGTGGACGCGAGGCATCTGTGGGCATCTATTACACTGGTCAACAAAAAAAAAACTTTTTTTTCTGGCCTGGACTTTTGCAGCTGTTTTAGACTAATTTCAGGGTGCTGATTCCAAATCTGATCTCAGATTTGCTCTATGACATCTCATTTTTATGCTATCGGCATACCCCATTTTCATTGATTTTACCCGAAATTAACTCTGTCACTTATGATTGCAAGTTGTTGCGAGTCAGTGACTGCTTTTGGTGTTAAAATATGGTGCTGTATTTTTAGGATAGTGTGTTTATAATATCATTTTATGTAGATATCCACATTTATTTAATATTTTTCTTCTGCAGTTTTTATTGAAAATGCAATATTTGATATCTCAAAAACCTGATGTGATACACAAAAACTGATGCCAGATTTGGAATCAGCACCCCGAAATTACCTTAAACCCGTTAAAATACCTTGTGCCAGAAAAAGTGTGTTGACCAGTGTTATCCATGACACGCAGAGCGTCGTATCTTGCGGGTTTAAGTGGATCGCATTTAATTGCGATCGTTGACGAGTGTGTTTCTCTCTTTCTCGACAAGGCGGTAATTGAAGGGAGTGCGGCCTGCCAAACGATGTTGTCGCTCCACCACTTCCTACGGATTTGTGGACCTTGCGGCGTTTTGAACAGGCTTCGTGCGTTTGTAAGATGTGATCCCGCGTGAGATTCTACTCCGATGGCAGCAACACTGTCGACTGCTCCTCACCTATTTTGCTACCAGGATGGCTGTTGGGAGTTTGCAGGACAAGGGCAGGGGGTCCGTTGAACGATCGAGTTCTGAGCAAACGCACGTGAAGATGTTCGCGCGGAGTAAGCCAGCGTCAAAGATCACAGCAGATACACGTGCGTCGCGATGCGTGTCAATCCGTGGATTCACATTTGTTTTTCATTCAATAACCGTGCTCTCGTTTCATGTAGAGCCGATAGGCATCTTACTGGTAAGCTTAAGTTATCGTAACGCTAAAAGGCTTGACCACGTGACTGAACACGGTGTGATCAGTGAGCGAAGCTTTTTCGAGATATTATTAGCGTAATTTAGCATTTCTTAAATTACTATTTACATTACATTACAACTGAAGTAATCTGTAAACTCACCTCCGTAAGTACATACAAAACCCATTACACAAAAGTCGAGTACAGCATGTATGAAATTGTTTTCAGATGTAACTGTAGCCGCACATTTTTTTTTTACGTTTGTAAAAGTCACTTGGGTCTGCTGTCAGTGGCACGCTGCTCGTGTGATATAATGCTTCTCATTTTTTCCATGTTTATGGCTCGGTCCAGATATGCGCACGGCATGTATCTTGTTACCTTCGTGTATTTTTAAGCAATAGGGGCCATAAATCGTGGGCAAAATTACTAAGCATACAGCGGTATTGACTTGTGCTTTTCACGTTGTACAAGTGAGATGGAACACTTCTTCTTCTTTCGGTACGGCTGCTGATGTAGACGCAGAGCGACAACTACAATTTCACATGCAGGTGGTGAAGCACAGACGACCGTGCCAGGAGCAGTAGCGGAGTGTGTCATCGTCGCCGTGATGTCTCCACAGTATTTGTGGATCGAGGCATTGCGTCGTTATGCGTTGTACGGTCTGTGCTGGATGACCACGGTCGCACACTGGAGAGATTTTCCATTTGTGCATCATCAGGTTTGTGCGGTAAATGCGGTTTAGGGTGGACCATGAGTTTCGTGGTAGTTCAAACCCAGGGATCTTCTGCATTGGGTCTTTCACAAGATGTTTGTTTGCGAGTTTTCTTGAACTCCATTCAGTTCTCCAAGCTTCATCTTGTCCTTCCCCGCACCTCCGAGTAGCATGGTTGGCTACGTACGGTGCGAGAGAGGTTCAACATACATACATCGGGGTTGAATTCGCATTGTTTAAGGTTTAGCGAATGGGTCCAAAAAGGCTTGGCGTGACTTCGTGCAATGACAAGGGACGTTATTGTGGTCCTGATGAATGGGAAAGGCGACTGTTTTCCTCGATTGGAACCGTGTATTGAGGATTAAGTTGTGGACAGGAGGAGGGGGGGGGCACATTGTGGGCAGCAGGGGGAGGGAGGCAAGAGGCGGGGCAGCAAATCCCACGGTTGTTCCGTCTCGCTTTGATTCGCACACATTTGGTCAGCATGGAAAAAGTGGAGGTCCCGGTGTGAAATCGAAATCCGTCCCGCTGCAAAATGTTCACCGCTGATTTGCCCTCGAATAGAACAGCGCGAGAGGGTTTCCTGGGGGGGGGGGGGGTCATAACGCTCGCAAACAGTTCCAGCGAGCCTGTGTGGTGGTCCTGGGAAGGGCCCGGCCAGTGATGTGGACAAACGGCCCATTTCGACCGCTGGTTTCTCGACGTCGAAAACCAACCTGCCCTGGCTACCGTGGGTGAACAGCGTGCTTGCCAACCCGAGCATATCCGTTTTGTTTCGACGCAACTGAATTTGAAAGCAAGGATCGCGAGAAAAAAAATGTTTAGGGTTTTTTTTCGTTCTCTTCTCTCTCTCCTCGCAAACGCTGAAATCGGTACGAGTGGCAAATGTGGAGAAGTATGGTGGAAAATCTCCCACCCCCCCCCCCCCACGACCTGCATGTACGTGTCGTTGAGCAGTCTTAGCAACATGCTTAATAAATACAGTGCAGTCCTAAGTGATGAAAAATAAATAGGTTTTAGCCCTTTCTGGCAATAAAGCAAGGTGTTCGGATGTTCCAACACCAAATATAAACCTTGTGCAAGGCATCAAGTCCGCATTCACTGCACGTAACTTGTGGCAACACATGCAAACACACGTGCTCTGATAACACGATGTAACACAGTTTTTGTTCCTGGGTAGTAAGTGTTATTTCGTTATTGTTTATGCCTAAAAAGTATAGAAAATGGCGATTATTCCCCACAAGTTTTGCTTTTGTGACCAGGACAGTGATATTCTGAAATGTACCCATTTTCAATGAGAAAACTGGCGAATTTGTGTATTTTCGTTCACATAAAGTCAGAAAAAACAGCATGTGAATCAAAATGAACGTGTATTTATACTAAAGTGATACAAAACTCACTACAAAACATTTAGAAGCGAGTAGTTTTTCGAGATTGTTCCTCCCCACAGAGAACTCGGTCCGCTGTGGCCAGTCCCGCCTGTGGTAGTGCGCCTTGGTGTCTACCTATTTTGTAGTCATTTTTGTATTACTTTCGTATAAATACATGTTAATTTTGATGCATGTTGTTTTTTTCTGACTTTATGTGAACTAAAAAGACACAAATTCGCCCATTTTCTCATTTAAAATAGGTACATTTCTAAATATCACTGTCCTGGTCACAAAAGCAAAGTGTGTGGGGAATAACAGCCATTTTCTGTACTTTTGAGGCATAAGCCATTAGGAAATAACACTTACTACCCAGAAACAAACATTTTTTTTGACACAGTGAATTATTGTAACAAATGTAACAGGACATTGCTGAAGTAGCCATGGAAGTGGGTGGTGTGTGTGTAAACATTTGTTGCACAGTGTAATATATGGCATTGCCTCACCAGTGTCAGACCATAGAATGCCAACGCTACAGATATCAGAGCATATTTGTTTGCACATATTTTTATCCACAAATCACGTGCGGTGAATGCAGACTTATTCCCTGCAAAAGGTTTACATTTGGTGTTCGAACATCTCAACGCCTGCTTTATTGCCAGAAAAGGGGGCCAAAAACACCCATTCTGATTTTTGATTCTTTTGACACTGGCAAAAAAAGAAAAATGTCCCATAGGTCACAGCACAGTGCAAAGTTGCGCAAAGCGACGGTGCTGTCGCTTGCTCATGCTTGTGCTGCTAATAGTGCCTTCGCTGCTGTGTTTGTCACGTGGGGGCCGGTGAACATGCGTGGACAACACATTCATCTTAAACGGGCTCGCCACGCTCTCGGACTGAAATAAACACGCGGGTTTGGAAACGCTGTTCAAAGTGCTCTCGACGTGATCGCAACGTTCGGCCCTCTCCTGACAGCCGTCGCCGTGAGCGAGGTGGTGAGGAAGTAAAGTTGGGTGAAATGTTACCGGAAGGTATGGAATCCAACCGCTGGATTAAGTCGTCCCCAAAGCCATCGCCATGCCTCATTATCCCAGGATGCAGCGATCCGCAATAGCACCTGCACGCGAGCTTGACTGACCCCATCATCTTGTCGGGTCGATAAAATTAGTACCACTTTAGGGGGAAGTGAACAGTGTATGGCCCCTGCCAGATTAATATTTTGATTTCTGCCGCTGGTGCAGGGCCCCAATGCTCGATTGAGTGCGGGAGCTGCTCTGACTTCACTTTTGGGCCATGGACGGTGCCACGGATGGGGGAGTCTTATCAATAGTCCACGCAAACGTAACGACAGTATTGTGCTGTGTTGGCAATAATGATCAAATCCGGCGACTCATTCAGGGGGCTATTCCCACATCCCCAGGACCCGAGCTCAAATTGCCTCTGCTGGCCACGTCAGACTGGCGGCCCCTTTTGTGAAGAGCAAATCGGCGACACGTTCACGAATTGGCCCGAGTTTAAATACTGCACCTGCACTGTGTTGGATGTCGTAAAGTTAGGAGAAAATGTCTCATTGCATTGGTGGAACTAAGGCGCAGGAGGAGGGGGGTGGCTATAGACCCCCCCCCTCCTCCATAGGACCCCTAAAAAAAGTGTGCTTAATTGATATTCATACTCTTAGTTTTATCGGTAAAGTCACGTAGGTAAAAAATGAAATTTTAATTAATAAATAAGTAAAATATAATTATTTTTTTATTAAGTCACGTAGGAAAAAAATGAAATTTAAATTAATAAATAAATAAAATATCATACTTTTAATATTAAGTGACGTAGGTAAAAAATTAAATTCAAATGAATAAATAAGTAAAATATTATTATTTTTATTAAGTCACGTAGGTAAAAAATGAAATTTAAATTAATAAATAAGTAAGATATAATTCTTATTTTTATTAAGTCACGTAGGGAAAAAATGAAATAAAAATTAATGAATAAATACATTATAATTTTTTTTTTATTAATTTTAATTTCATTTTTTACCTACGTGACTTTACCGAATAAACTAAGAGTATGAATCCTTGCAGTCACGAAAGCTTCAAATCTAGAATGAATTGATATTTACCAGAGAATGTACATTGAATGCTTTCTTCGTGTAAGACTCTATTTAAAAAAAAGCTTCATTAGGACTGCTCCCCCCTCTCCCCTTGAGGTTGTTTATAAACCTCCGTCTCCTTGTAAAAAAAAATGGAGTCTTTGAGATATATTTCCACGTACGAGGAATTATACCGTGTAACGCGATACGGCGGCTATTTCATTATTTGTGCAGCGTGTAAATGTGTTCGCATCTCGAGGCGTCAACACCGGGGAGGAGTGGATTGATTTCACTGTGTAACACGATTTTTTGTTCCTGGGTAGTAAGTGTTATTTTCTAATTGGTTATGCCACAAACTTTGCTTTTGTGACCAGGACTTTACGTGAAGGAATGACAGAAATGCACACTACGTTTTCTTATTGAAAATAGGTACATTTCAAAATATCACTGTCCTGGTCACAAAAGCAAAGTTTGTGGGGAATAATAGCCATTTTCTGTACTTTTGAGGCATGACCAATTAGGAAATAACACTTACTATCCAGAAACAAAAAAAAATTGTTACACAGTGAATTTTCAGAGCGGTCGGAACGCGGGGCAGAATATGCCACAAATGAGATGGTGTTGTCGTATCGGCAGATGGGGGGGATAGGGTGTCGTCTTGAGTCTGGACTTGAACAGAGGGATGCAATTGGCAGTTCGGACAGCTGGATGGCTAACTTGGGGGGTTCTGACGGAAGGCATTTGTTTTTGGAGCAGAGAGCATGTAAAGGGAACTGGGATTGTATGTATGTAGACCTTCTTTTGCAGCGTGTGTAGCGAACCATGATAATCAGAAGTGCAAGAGAAGGACAACAAACTATACACACAAATCGGTTCTAAAGAAATTAGTTTTCAGACAAGATTTCAAAGTGCATAGCTCCAGTGGCTTCCTAATGTGTGTATGTATGTTGAACTTCTTTCACACCGTACGTGGCCAGCCATGCAAATCAGAGGTGCGGGGGAAGAACGACAAACTAAACACAATAAGCAGTTCTAAAATAAATTAGTTTTATATAAAATTGGAAGGAAGAGCCTTCCAGACGGCCGCAGAAGTGTTTCTGAAAGCGGGCGATGCAGTGACTGTCTTTGTTCGAAGGTTAGCGAAAAGTCGCTGTGAGGATGACCGGAGTTTACATGATGGTTTATTCTCCTTGGCGAGACCAGCAAGGTAAAAAGATCGAGAATTAATACGATGATGGAGGTCCATGGAGTATCGTGAAGATGGTGGGAGCGATTCTATCGACTGATCTAGGATTGGGTTGCCATTGGAGGGATGTGAGGATTGCCGTGACGTGGTCTCTGTTTACAGGACCGGATCACGTGGAGTTTCGTTATGATGGATTTGAGAAGTATTGCAGTACATGATAAGGGTCTTCTCTGTGATGCTTAAAAGTGTTAATACATATTATTGCAGATGCTTAAAAGCCTTGCATAAGCGGCTTTTCGTAATACCTTACATAACAGTATGTTCCTGGTATTAGAAACTATCAGCACTCGGCGTGAGGCTATATATATTCGTGTTTCAATCGAGTTTTTTTTCTTCCCATTGAGCTACTCGAAGGACAGAGAGGGCATTAGTGAAGTGGATGTGAAGCCGCTTGACATGAGAGTCAGACTTGGTCGTCGAAACTCTCAAATGTGCACAACTGGAGGCAATGGTGTAAACTGTGATTATCAGACACAACTATACTCATTGGCTCTTTCGGTAAAGTCACGTATGTAGAAATAAAATAAAAATAAAATTAAAATAGATCACGACGTTTCAAACGCAACACAAGCACTCGTCCTCAGGTGAAAATGGCGTAAAGCACACAGCGCGGGAACACACAGAGGGACATCACACACACAGCACACCGAGAACGGCAAACTGCACGGAGGCAGACATAACTTTAGAGTAATTTGATTGCAGCTTTATTTTTTAATTTAAGCTACGATTACTCTCTTGAGTTACGGCGGTAACGGTTGGAGCGGAGGCAGGTGAGGTACTTGTACATCTTCAATTCATTTCGTGACTTCTTTCGAAAACATGCTCGTGTATCTGGCGCGTTTGTTTTGACTAACAATTGGTCTGTTTGGACGACAGAGTAGCAACATCGACGTCTCAGGTCCATGTCAGCAGTGAGGTTCACGCACAAAGTGAAAAGTTAGAAATATTTCATCAATCCCTTTGTTTTTGCCAAAACAAATACATAGTAAGCGCCTCGTCTTGCACATGAACTAAACGGGAAGTCATTAACTGGCGTACAAATATGAACGGACTTGTAATGTATAGTCAACGGACACGTCTCAAGACAAATCCGTCATGAGAGTGGCTGTAGTCGATTATACCAACAATATGAATGTTAATTGGTTTTTTACCCTTCTGTCTGGCAACAAAACTGACACCTTTTTTTACAAGGAGTCATGTTTGCATAGGCCACAATACCTGCAGTCATAATGCAAACAAAAAACATAACTCTGATAATGTGCACTGTCCTTGAAGTTGATTGGTCCACCCCCGAGACAGCTTTCCTTAAGGCGTCATCTGGTCCAACCCATGTGAGACTAGGCTCTAAGGAAAGCTGTCTCGGGTGTGGACCAATCAACTTCAAGGACAGTGCACATTATCAGAGTTATGTTTTTTGTTTGCATTATGACTGCAGGTATTGTGGTCTATGCAAACATGACTCCTTGTAAAAAAGGTGTCAGTTTTGTTGCCAGTTAAAAGGGTAAAAAAACAATTATCATATTTTTTACTGGCAAATGAGGTTCCATTGCTGGGAATATGAATGTTGTTAGTTTAGTGAAGTCGGAGGGCCCTGAGGTTGCACCACTGGAATCCTGGGTTTGAATTGGGAGCAGATGGGAAAGTGCTGCCCCCTACTGTGTGGAACAGAGGTCACTTCATGGGATCTCTCAGACGTGGCTCTGTGATATCCACTTCCAAGGTCAGTTGTATAACGTGAAGCGCTGCACTGCCCTGCGAGGGATTCTAATGTATACCTTGTCTCGTGACAGGGCACCGGTAGCGCAATTGGGATGAATTTGGTTAAAAAGACTAACACGTATGTGTAGGGAGTCCAACTGAGTCACAGACGTTATCTTCGGAGCAACACTATTTATTACGCAACTTTAACACAACATCACACAATCTACACTCGTGTCTCGAATGCCCATCTAGCCACGCTACGGCAGAACTAGACACGGTTCGCTATCCCGGCCCGGACCACAAGCTGGTTCCCGGACCGCGTGGCTAGAGGCTTCTTCTCCCCGACGTGGATCTTCTTCATCACCAGCAACACGAAGAACCCCGAGCCCCTCACGGGGCCCTCGTGATATCCCCCTGGGCTGGGGATGGCTCCGCCCCTCGCCCCGCCCACCTTCTAGATCTCTCTCGAGCTCTTTCCCGAAGGCTCCCGAGAGCTCCTCTATACCACGTGACCGCCCAGCGGCCCCCGTCCACCGGAAGCCCCCCTCCAATATCATCCGGTCACGGGTCAGCTGGTCAACCAGCGCATCATGCCCCAACGTAACCCTGGCTGGCTGACGCTCCCTCTCGCTCCCTCACCGGGAGCTCGCACCGCACACTGCTCACGGCACCTCCGCGCTGACCAGCGCTCACCCAAGCCCCGCTAGGGCTGGTACTACATCCCGTAACCCGGGCTGCCCATAATGACAACACATTACCCGCCGTGGCTTCGTAAGCCCGATACCACACAGTGGCAATCACAGTCACTACAGTTGTAAACAGTATAAATGCCGCGTGCACGGAAATGTATTCTTACAAACAAAGCTTGGAATGGTCCAATTTTAGGATGCACGCTTTGCTTCGGAAGACTGAAAGAGCGTCCGATCTGAGATGCACTGCATAGGTTGTGTACAACCAAGGGGCAACCCTTCAGGGAACTCTTTGACACTGCCTTTGCATTCACGCTTTGTTGTGTGTCCCTCTTGGCAAAATTCGCAGCCATTTCTGAATCCATCAATCGCAGTAGATATCATTGCGTGCAACCTGCAGACACACACACTCTAGAGTATTGGGCATGGTTCTCTGCACAGTTTTATCTTGGCATGCCCACACACACTACCCACTTCCATGGCGACTTCAGCAATGTCCTGTTACATTTGTTACAATAATTCACTGTGTAAAAAATAATGTTTGTTCCTGGATAGTAAGTGTTATTTGCTAATTGCTTATGCCTCAAAAGTACAGAAAATGGATATTATTTCCCACAAACTTTACTTTTGTGACCAGGACAGTGATATTTAGAAATGTACCTATTTTGAATGAGAAAACGTGGTGTGCATTTGTGTCTTTCGTTCACATAAAGTTCTGGTCACAAAAGCAAAGTTTGTGGGGAATTCTAGATTTGAAGTTTTCTTGACTGCAAGGATCCATACTCTTGGTTCTTTCTGTAAAGTCACGTAGGTAAAGAAAATAAAAAAATAAAAGATAAAATAAGATGAAAGATAAAATAAAAGGTAAAGAAAATACAAAATAAAAGATAAGATAAAAGATAAAATAAATTTATTTATTTTACCTTTTATTTGTTATTTTATTTACTTTTGTGGGGAATAATAGCCATTTTCTATACTTTTTAGGCATAAGCAATTAAAACAATAACACTTAGTACCCAGGAACAAAAATTGTATTACATATAATCAAATATCTTTGAACTTACTAGATCTCAATAATTTTTATTACTACGACTGCTGCTGCTTCACCGCAGTCGTAAAATGTCTCACGATAGTTGCTGTGTCATCAAAATAGTAAGTTGAATCAGTTTCCAAAAAGACAAACGTCCATGAACATAAGTATGAGTCCATCACTTGATATTTAATTGCAGGTGTTTTTTTTTCTTTCCCTGAGTGATTTTTTACCCAGAACACTGCCGAGTAGCAAGACTATTTTCAGGAGTTTCCTGCTTGGGACGTTTTTGTTCGTTTATCGTGGTGGCGAGGAGCTGTTAACTACCTTGCCTGGTGTGCAGGAGATCGTGGGTTCGATCCAAACCCTGACGCCTGCATATTTCGAGTTTGCATGTTCTCCACGTGGCAGGGCTGGAAGGAGGGTCTTGTATGTTTGTCAGTATTGTTGCGAAGGGGATTCCATTGTTACTTTGACTGTCAGAGCGAACTGAACATATGCACAGTTCACAGTTTTCACAGTTTCAGTTTAATTTCAGTTTCATTTATTTGGTGCAACCACAACAAACAAAAAACAAAAACATGAAACAAACACATGAACAAGAAAACATCGTAAAGTGACTATGTGGCTAAGTGCAAACAGAAAATCCAGCAAAAGACAGCAAAATATTCCACAAAAAGCACCGTACATCAACGCTGTGTGCAAATATCCCAGTGGGATGCAAGTCAAACAACAACAACAACCACAAGACACCTTAGATTAAGGCCATCAGTCTAACTCCGTACTACAACAAACAAACATGGCCAAACCAAAAAACTTTTCGAAATCACCAAAATAAAGCCATAAAAGCAATGTAACAGTGATCATAGGAACTGTGACCGAATTTTCACAATAAACGACATAAGCAACATGTACCGCCAAACTCTGCAGCCATAGCTGGCTGCATGAGTCACTCCACAACAGCAGGAGGATCAGTCGGAGTGTCAACATTTTTTAAATGCACCTTTAAGATCAGCACACTAAATCAAAACACAGATCATACTTTGCAGCGACCATCCGGAGTGAAACATTTTATTTGATTTTAGGCCACTGAATAGCAGTGGCAGCTAGGGATGTACAACTCCTCTAGAGCAGTTTTGAGTGAAGATCTCATAGTGTGGAGCAGGGAGCCACGTACTTTTTTTCATACAACACAAGACCGTGTTTGAACTTAAACCAACTCATCCGGTTCACGTAAATAAAGAATTTGACGCAGCAGAACCGTGAACAAATAGCCAACGTGTGAACACACCTTTTACCATCTGTGCAGCCACAACCATCACTCTTGCTTTTCGAAGACAGGAGTGGGGCGTAATGTTTGATGGCCTCGCTTACCCTTGCAGGCGTTTGCATTTAGTGGGGGTTAATGGCGAGGTGAAATAAAAGCAATAAATTATGTCTTAATTGCCTGTCTGTCATGCCAGTCATACAAACTGTTTATTGTGGAAAATGCAGCTCATAACGGCTATGTAATTATATTTTACATTTTAAACTATGCGCTGGCACTTTTGTGGGGGATGTGTAAATGTTGCCTCGTTAGAAATGATTTTTCTTCAGCCAGATGGCACCGTGGATAGACTGCTGACTCACATTTACGAGATTACAAATTCATTTCCCGGTCAGCGGCAAATTCGCTCATCGTTCTTCTGGGAGTTGAAAAATCCCGAAACGTTACTTTGCAGGAAAGCGGCAGCGGGCTATCCAATGGATGTGGAATTTCCACCACTGGACATGCCGTCAGTCAGCCAAGGGGTGGGTGGGCGGATGGGTAGAGGATGGAGAAGCTGGGCACAATGTCGGTCGTTTGCCTCCGTGATCTCGTCGAGGGGTATAAACCACCGCACCAACTCTGGTCGTCATCGCGACAGCGGCTATAGGCTGTCCATAGACCAAAGACGGCCATTGCATCGCGCCGTTTTGGGTGTGCTTCTGCGGCCGTCTGGAACGCTCTTCCGTCCTTGCAATATGAGGAAGCCGCTGGAGCCGTGCAATTTTGAATCTAGTTTGAAAACTCTTTTCTTGAGAACTGCTTTTTGTGTTTAGTTTGTCTTTCCCTAGCACCTCCGATTAGCACCGTTGGCTGCGTACGGTGAGAAAAAGAAGTTCAAGTTTAATATATACAAGACAAAGATCCCCCGTATAGCCTTAACAGACTGTTGGGGGCAAGTGCTGTTATCGAGCACCGATGAAAGCCGGTACGGTACAACACCACACCCAACCGCCTTTGTCTCCCAAGTGGCGATGTTTACACACCACACCAGGTACTCATTTGAGGCCGAGTCGACATAGGGGAGGAGGTCTTGGACCGATTCAGATAATCGTAACTGGGTGTTGGCCGTGAGCGAGATTCGACCTCGGGTCGCCAGGTTCGTAGTGCAGCGCAGCGCTAACCGCTACACTAAAACTCCCCTTATACACACACGTATACACATCACATACATGCATACGATCTGCTCCGTTGTGAAGGGGTCGAACTGCATTGATTCAGGGGGCACCGCTGTTTGCTAGAACCCAACACTGGCGCCGAGACATCGGGACATTCGACTCATGCAGTGTGGCGGCATACCACGGTGGCGAGATGTTAACCGCCTCGCCTGGTACACAGAAGGTTGTGGGTTCGATCCAGACCCTGACGCCTGCTGCTGTATATTTGGAGTGTGCATGTTCACCCCGTGGTCGCGTGGATTTTTCTCCGGGTCCTCCAGTTTTTCCCTCCACATTTATAAAAATACCTTTTAGAATATTTGGCTGCTATGCATTTCCACGTCATAAGCCACTTGATTGATCGACCATTTGCGGCCAGGTCGCTTCAGAAAAAAAGCTAAAAAGCTCGGTGGACCTTACCTGCTAAAATAACAAAAAATAGTTTATAGTTGATCAATTATCTGATCAGACACTGCCCATTCCTGTTTGTGGACCTGAGCCGGTCGTTGAAATTTCTTGACTTTCATGACCAGGGCCGTTCTCTTTATAGGGCAGCAGCCGCTGACTTTCTCTCCACCGTGCTACTGGACTGCCGTGCACATCGCCGTGCATGCAATGGGCGTGAACGCTCAGCGTAGCGGTGTCCGCGTGTAAAACTACGGCGGTTTCATTGAATTGCAAAAACACGATTTTCGGCATTGATGGAAAGTTTACAATTCTTGGTGAATTATATCAATCCGAGATCTAGGTGGTTATTATTTTGCGGTTTCTGGAGGGCTACAGGAAGTTGCTTTTACCATTACACTTCCTCCTGAGTTTCCCCAGAAAAAAATAAAATACAACTCGGACTACATTTCCAGGCCCAACAATAGGTAATGTCTCCAATTGAATGCGATAAGTTTAATTTTTAATTTATCTCTGGACGCCGATTCCTGTAGCACTGGGAATCGCGTAATATCTGAGGTTTCTACCGCAAAACAAATGAAGCTGAACGAGATCCGTATTCATATCTATAAATGTACGAAGCCCACTTGTGTTGCTCACAGCATTGCCCTCAGTTGCTCCACGTCTTCGTTGCGTAGAGAGAATTTCTGCAGTTGATTTCAATGCATTCGTGGGCGAAGCCTCCACTGAATGTATTATATGCACGAAAAGGCGGAGAGTTTTGTGGGGTACTTCGATGGTCTCGTGCATCACTCCGTGCCGACGAGTTGCCACCAATACCCGGTGCCCACCCACACAACCGAAACAACGTTGTGTCTAGATTTTCGTAAAGACGCACAACTATGGCTGTGTGTTCAAGGTACCGGCCGGAAACAAAAAAAGTGGACATTTCATTGTTGGGAGTCATGGAATTGTGAGAAGTGGCGGTCTTGTGGCTTGCAGGGTTGTCGCTCTGTGTTGTCTTCGCTGGTTTCTCGGCGGTTTACGTTGACGTATGGGGAGAGACAATGAGACCGATGGAACTTCAAACCCGCGAACGCCAAGTTCTTTCCAGGGGCTGGCTGGACATGGGTTTTGGACACACAGTGACAATTTTCTACTCACGAGAGCGAATTTAAACTGCTTTGTTGCATGGATTCATCTTGGGCTTTTTTTAACCAAATAAAATAGCAACTTAATTGTTTTTTTTTGGATTGTGTTTTTGTAATGTCTATGAATCTGAGAGCGCGATTATCTGCATTAGGTCACGTGATATGACATCCATGGTTGTCCTCACTGTCTACTGCCAAGAATGTTAGATTATATATCCCTGATACTTTTGGTAATCTGTTCTTACATCCGCTCGTTACATGAGCACATCACCCAGTGCATAATCCAAGTTGCATGATATATTCTTCACACTATCCGATATATTTCATGTATGATTTTAAGCTTTCGTGACTGCAGGAATTACTCTTCGGTACTTTCGGTAAAGTCACGTAGAAAGAAAATAAATTAAATGATAGAATGCGACGTTTCGATTGCAACACAAGCAGTCGTCATCAGGTAGAAAACAAACCTAGTGAACTTCTAAATTTGAGAGAGAGACAAAGCACAGACACGGAGACACACACACAGACACACAAGCATTTGAGAGACAACACAGGGACACACAGAGAGAGAGCGAGGGAGTGAGCGAGAGAGTGAGCGAGAGGTGGGGGTTTTACATAAAGCTAAGTAAAAAAAAATTACGAAATGATGAACAAAGCAAAGTGCCGAATACACCGAGCATCTTTTTGTTTCCACTGATCGTAAAAAAAGAGAGAGACACACACAGCATAGTCTCAATCTATGTGCAACATGAGCGGAAGTAAAAGCAAAAATGCCTTTTTTGAAAAACCACCAATTGTGCTCCAAATATTGCAATCTACCGGTGTGAAGTCGAGGGAGGCACAGTTGATCCGTTTTTGGGTTTTAAACGGCGACACGACGAACACGTGTGTACATATGTATTACTCGAGCGCTGATATAATCTTTAAAAAAAAAACAAAACGGAGGAGGAAGTGGTGAAGCATTCTCGGCAGGTGCAGGAACTCCGACACGGCGTGGCGCGTGCGTGGCGCGTGCCTCCAGCTTCCCATTTGCACTCTCGAACTCTCACACCCTCTCGACTTGTGTAAATCACGCGCTCGTAAAAGTTCCCATTGTGAATAAGCACTCAGAGACAAAGGTCTCCCACCCCACCCCACCCAACCACCCACCCCTGCGTCGACTGTCGGAGCTGTTCGTGCTGTGAGCGAGCACCCAGCGAAGGTACACGATGGGCGTGGGTGGCCAGTACTCTGCCAGGCCGCCCTTGCCTTCTCATTTAAGGCTAAGTCGACCTAGGGGAGGCCCAGGACCGGTTTTAACATTCGCCACTGCTTTTGCCGCTACGCGGGGCGGGAATGAAACTCGGGTAGCGCAGTGCGCTAACCTGTGCGCCACCGCTCTCCACAATAAGCAGCATCCCTTTCTGCGAGGTACACCGTCTGATACCAGCAAAAGGTATCGTTAAAAACATCTACGTGCCCGCACGGCACTCGCAGGTCAAACATGAAGAGGCGTCTCGGTGTTGACACGAGTGGTGATCCGGACGTATTCGTGGATATTCCACATTCTTTACGGACGAATTCACGTACAGCCATTGTTGCATTTCTCAAGAGTGGTTCTAATTTGATCTGTCACACCAGTGTGATGACATTCTTCAGCAAATTGCTATTTATTTTTACTTAAATTCCATCCACAATGACAACATATATATCAATAGTTTTGATAAGTTAAAGACATCTTAGTTATGGTCAGACGAGGATTCGAAGACTGCCCAGATTCTTAAGTAAGTTCAATTAAAAGTCTGATTGTAGTACTCCATTGTATTACCACATGCTTGCTGGTTAATGGCAGCATTACAACAATGGCATGTCTAAATTTCGATTTAAAGCTTTCGTGACTGCAGGGATTCATCTTGTGCCCACCCTCACAGTCGGGCATATTTGCGGAATACACCACGCCGCCGTTGACCCCGGGTCGTGGTGGGAGTTATTTGACCATACTTCACCCCACGCTGCCGAGTTCGGGTTGAAGACCGGGAGCATAGATGTGGGAGCATAGGAGGAGAGTGCAGTCCAACAATGGATTTTTTTGCTGCACCGTCCTTTGCTTGTGTGCCACTTATACAGTGTACACACAAACACATTCATGCGGATGGAGCTGGTAGGAACGTTGGGTTGCTCGGTCAATGGCCGGGGTCAACGGCGTCGTGGTGTATTCCGCAAATATGCCCGACTGTGAGGGCGGGCACAAGCCGGCGTGAGTAGGTTAAACGTTGAGTTTTATAAGGGCACCACGGGGTGACCAGCCCCTCCCCACCCAGCCCCACCCCTCCCACCCCCCACCCAAAAAAATACACGCACATGGTATGTCGGCGGTGTATGATATCATCTTCTTGGTTCTTTCGGTAAAGTCACGTAGAAGTGAAATAATGAAATAATAAAAAGAAAACATAATAAAATAATTCTCACGACGTTTCGGCCACAACACAAGCAGCCGTCCTCAGGTGAAGACCAGGTCTGCGTTGTGGCCGAAACGTCATGAGAATTATTTTATTATGTTTATTTTTTATTATTTCATTATTTCACTTCTACGTGACTTTACCGAAAGAACCAAGAAGATGAATCCCTGCAGTCACGAAAGCTTTAAATCAAAATTGTATGATATTTTAAATTCTCAGAGTGGTAGCTTTTAATCAACTCGAGTGACAAGACATAGAGTATTTCTAAACTGGTATTATGTTGTGCAGTCATTGGTGGCCAGGCTGAGACCATCAAACATGCCGCTGGTCAGTAGCTGAAATCCTGGGTTAATCTTTAGTCGCTGATGACAATTTGAACTCGCCTGAATGGTGATTATTATTTTTTGACCTCATGAGCCATCTGACCGCTTGTGACTCTGTGTTGTATATAGTTTATATTGTGCTGGACGGGTGGATGGGCGAATAACGATGAGAGTGGACTTTGGAGTTTTGGAGTCAGCTGTGTGTCCTGATGGAAAATCTTGCGGAGAGGCAAAACACGGCGATGGGGGTGGTGGTGGCATCAGGGGTATTGTAGCTGTGATGACATCGGTTCATGTGGATTTCCAAGAAGGTGTGAGATTTATTTTAAATTTTTAATAATATTTTTAATTTTACTATTTTTATCGTGGTTTTTTGCTTTTATTATTTTCTACGTATTATTTTTTATTTAATTTTTGTAATTTTAATTTTAATTTTTCTATCTACGTGACTTTACCGAAAGAACCAAGACTATGAATAAGGTGTGAGATATTACACGACGAACGTTATGTTACCGATTGTGTCGGATGCCAGTACATCGACGCATGCACTAGACAGCCGCCTCGCGATTTAGAATTAGCGCGTGAGATTAATTTACACATTTTTTTTGTGATGCGCGCAATATTATTATTGAAATAACGTGACCCGGCGCGTTGGTCGCGGTGTTACTGAACGTGTTGCGAGCTGATCGCGATTCGGCGCAGCAAAGTTCAGTAGCGATGCTGCCAGACGTGCAGCAGCAGTGATAGAAACCACCAATAACAGGGGGGGGGGGAGCAGCCATCAGTCAGAATCACTCTCCACTCCTTCCCCTTCACCAGGCCACGGTGCACTGCCGCCACACTCAAACAAACATCTCAAGAACGTGTTAAAAGCATGGGGTTTTTTCTCCCTCCCTTTTCTTTAAATAGGCCGTTACAGTCTTTCAGACATGTATGGTAGTATTGCAAATCTAATGTTGCTGTTACCAGTGAAATATGTAGACGTAAGAGTTAGAGATTATATAGCGTTCTCTCCTTAACGCCAACCATTTCCTTTATTTATTACGGGAGAATTACGTTTAATTTACGCGATTTTGAGTTACTCGCCGTGTTTGAGGAACACAACCTCCGCTTAAAACGATAGGTAAGCCGTATTGTTGTTTCCAAAGAGCATATTTTAATAATAATACACTTCATCACATAACATGGAATGTTTTTTCAGTTTTTAATACAAACATATCAATTCTATTAATACATCTCAATGGCACGCTATGAATTAATAATAACAATACAGCTTTGCAATGGTTGGAAATCTTGAAGAGTGTTTGCAGAATGTACTTTTATTTGCATGCTGGTGGTTCTCGTTTCCACTCTTTGTATGTTTTGCTCTCCCCTTTGTGGATTGATTTCCTGATACTTGCACGGTTCCCTTATACATTTTCTCTAGATCCTCCTTGAGAAAGAGACATCTTGTTCTCAGAAAGTTGACATTTCCCTTAAGTGAATAGTGGGGCAGTGCCGATGGGTGTTGGTGGTAACGAGGCAGGCGGTGAAACTTCGAAATTCCAATTGGCCGCGTTGCAGTCCACCCATCGCGCCACCACTCTGCCGGGCTTTCAGCTGCTCACAAATACGGGAATGATTTCAGTGGCTTTGAAAACAAAACGTAATGATAAATGAGCAGGTGTCAGACTACATAAAAAACAACAGTGGCCCTAGTGATAGGTTTTTACCCTTTCAACGGGTACAGAAACTGACACCTTTATACAAGGCATCATGTTTGCAATAACCACAATACAAGCAGTCAAAATGCAAACAAAAATAAAAAAAAATTGTCACTGGTAAATGAGGTCTCATAGTGTTAACAGTGGCCCTTTTCAGCAGAGAGAGAGAGCAACACCAATATTTTGATGGCTTATAGTTAGAAACAGCCTTTTCAAATGCGGTTCGTGGAAAGGTTAACAGCGGTTAACTTGTTGAATGACTTGCCACTGCCAAAATGATGTGGATTTTGTTTGTTACCAGTGCCTTAGGACTGTAAACGGGATATCGGTACCGCCCCGAACGTGTTTGAGCAGTGACACACGCGGACTTTTACTTCCTTGACAATGAGAGTTGTATGAAGTTTTTTTTTAAAAGTTCTTTTTTAAGATCTGAAATATTGGGATGCAAAAACCATGTTTTTGAAAATACGTTCATGGCCACAATTACAAATCTTGCATGTATTTCAACGAATGAAATGTGCTTATATAATTCACAAAACTTGAACTGTGAAGCGAACGGGCAATGCTATTCAATGTGTCACCTGCCTGCTAATACACGTGGACAAGTTACAGTACTTATCACATCGACTACCTGTTGCATTGATAGGTTGTCACCTGACGATCAATCGATAAACCAATGCCCCTGCTAATTCATATTGCTACCTTCGTTAGGTAGGCTGCAAAGACAAAGATCCACCGTATAACCTAAACAGACTTTTGGGGCAAGTGCTGTTACGGAGCACCTAATGAAGGACCCCAACGGCACACGAGGGGGTGGGTTGGCCAACACCACGCCCGGCCGCCTTTGTCTCCCCAGTGGCGATGTTTACACATCGCACCAGGTACTCATTTGAGGCTGAGTCGACCTAGGGGAGGCCCAGGGCCGGTTCAGAAAAATCGTCACCGATGTTGGGCCCGTGAGCGGGAATCGAACCCGGGTCGCCAGGTTGGTAGCGCAGCGCGCTAACCACTACACCACCGCTCCCCAACACCACACGCACACGTACGCGGGCAGCAGCAGCAGCAGCGTTTTTCGTTCTGCGCGCCGGTTGTGGTCGTCGAAGGGGCCGCTCCCTTCCCCTTGTGGGCTGTGGCCACGTGGCCACGTGGGTAGGGGCCCCCCCACCCACGTGGCCACGTAGCCCCCCCACCACCACCAAACCCCTCCCTTCGCGAGACCGCAGCTCGCGCACGCTTGCGGCGCGTGGCTTTGAGGCGTGGGGAGGGGGGGAGGGTGGGGGGCGGTGCAGCCCTATCGGCGGTGACGTCACACGGCGACCGCACGCGCACGCAGCGGCGGTTGTGGACGCCATTTGATGTACTTAAAACTAAACACATTTTTGTTGTTATTTTAACAGGTAAGCCTAAACGAGCTATATAGATATTTTTTTCTAATTTAGAAGCGACCTGTCTATCACAAATGATAGCTCAACGACGTAGCTTATCAAGTGGACATTTATAGCAGCCACATTTTTTTTTTTACCGTAAGAACGAAGAAGATGCAGCCAAATAGTCTAAACGCGTGATGTTGATTATATGGAGGGAAAACCAGGAGGGCCCCGAGAAAAAAATCCACGGGGAGGACATGTAAACTCCAAATATACAACAGGCGTCAGGGTCGGAATCAAACCCACGACCTCCTGTATAGCAGGCAAGGTAGTTAACATCTCGCCACTGCAGTATCTGCCAGGGTGGTCTAGATGTCTTGTGACCCCCCCCAATCAATTGATCACTAACTGTTATTTTGCTTTGGGTGCTTCAATTATGTTTAAAATGCATGCAACATTTTTGTTTTACCACAGGAAACAACACAAATCAAATGAAAGAGTATGGCAGCAACTGAAGTATTTCTTTACATTAATCATCTTTCTTCTTGGTGTATCCACTGCTGGGTGAAAGTCTCCCCATGCCGTCTTCACGTGCCATGGTCCAGGGGGGGTGGGGGGGGTCAGACATTTGTGACGATGTGTGACGGGGGGGGGGGTTGAGAAATGTGACGTCACATCAAAATGCGCAACTTTCAATAAATATAGACAACACGTTCTACTTAATTAAATTAAATAGACTTTTTGATAAATGTTTTCTCCTACAACATCAGAGTGCAGCGGCACATTAAATACGCACTACAATGACAATAGTTTATAGCGATTTGAAGCATGTTTTATTTTGGTGGGGGGGGGGGGGGCAGAGCTTTGAGGAGGGGTCTGACTTTTTGTGATGTCGTGTGACAAAGGGGGGGGTCAAAAATCGTCCAAAATCTCGTGACGTCATTTATGGACGGCCCCTTACTCGCATCATGATAATTCCAGACGACTGTATGTTGAACTTCTTTTGCAGCGTACGTTACCAACCGTGCTAATCGGAGGTACGAGAGAAGGACAGAAAGCAGTTCTCAAGAAATGAGTTGAGGAGCCATTTAAGGCAACGATCTTGGTCACTCCGCTAAATAAAATTATATGCTGCACTATTAGTTGCAAAAGTTGGCTAGAGTTAGTTTGTTTTGCATGCCTTGACACTATCGTGTTATCCAGCCGAGTGGCTCAGCGGTAGAGCGAGTGCCTCAAAATCCGAAGGTTGTGAGTTCAAGTCCAGGTTTGGAGTTGGCTCGGCCCATCATCCTTCTGGGGTCGGTAAAACGTCTACCACTTTGTGGGGAAGTATGATAGATAGACTTGCCCACCCCCCTCACCATATAAATGTGGAATTTTCATCACTGGCACAGAGTTGTAAACAGGAGATGAGCATTGCCTGAATGCTCATTTGAGCATCAGGAGATCACTATGAATGTCTTGTTACCTACATCAAAACTATGGTCGTAGTTGTCATGTATGTTGAACTTATTTCACACCGTACAGAGCCAACAGTGCTAATCGAAGGTGATATCAACACATGATGAAGAATCTGTATGCCAAAACTGACTCCAAGCCGATTTGGTCTCGATGGTTTGTGGTTTATTGAGCCTATGGAAGAAATGACAAATAAATAAGCTCATGGCAATGGGTGCGGCTGTTTGAGCGATTGACTCACAATCAGAAGGTCATGAATTAAAATCCCAACTGGGAAGTGACTCGGTCCATTATCGCAAGAAGAGTCAATAGAATACGTTTGACTTTGAGGTCATCCAATGGATAGACTGGCCCCTGCCATAGAAACGTGTAATTTCCACTGCTGGCTGAGGGCCATCCTTAGCGACGAGCGTTGTTTCCTCATTCTTGTTTGAGTAGGGAGCCACTTTGAAATGTTCCTTTCGTACACATGAATGTTATCTGTGACTTTGTAAAAAAGACAAAATCTACAGTTGTATTTATTTAATACGTTTTGGAAACCTTCAATGCAGTTTCTTAATCACGAATGGATCGCGGGGCCATGACTTTGAACAATATCTGCAGGTTCTTTCGGTAAAGTCACGTAGAAGGGAAATAATACAAAACAAGTGTATTATTTTTATTATTTTATTATTTCCCTTCTACGTGACTTTACCGAAAGAACCAAGAAGATGAATCCCTGCAGTCACGAAAACTTTAAATCGAAAAATATCTGAAGGGCTTAATACTTCCCCTTCCCAACAAGAGCATAGGTTGCCCCTTTTACATTGATTAATCTCTTCCACGAGAGACGAGTGCAACTACTTAAACCCACGAAACCATAACCCCGTGACCGACAGTATTTGCGCACATTCTTAAAAGAAGAGGTCACCCCACCCTGTCGCTTGGCGCTTCACGCGTCACGATTGAACGTGGCATGAGGCACTTCTGCAGCATACCAGACCGATTGGTGAGTGATCGTTTTCCTTGATTGGTGACATGTGGTGATGTTGATAGAGGTTTTTTTTTTGAATGGCCACAGCTAAATTCAGCATTTAATGTTAGTCGAGGCAAACCGCTGTCTGAATGTTTGGCGTGAGTCACAGTTGCAAGGGTTAGTCATGGCAGGAAAAAAATGAATTCGTGTAATTTCAGGATGAATGTGTTCAACAGGAAGAATTACAATTGTATTGATCATTATTGTATGTATTACCATTGAAAACCCTGTGAGAGTTTACAGATAATTCAGCAATACCCAACCTCTGTATCTGCTCGTAAATAAGATTGTTATTTCAATTTCAAGCTTTCGTGACTGCAGGGATTCATCTTCTTGGTTCTTTCGGTAAAGTCACGTAGAAGGGTAATAATAAAATGATTATAATAAAACATAATAAAATACAATTCTCACAACGTTTCGGCCACAACGCAAGCAGCCGTCCTCAGGTGAAGAACAGGTCTGTCATTCAGACGCTGTCTTTCCGACAGACCTGTTCTTCACCTGAGGACGGCTGCTTGCGTTGTGGCCGAAACGTCGTGAGAATTGTATTTTATTATGTTTTATTTTTATTACTTTATTATTTCCCTTCTACATGACTTTTCCGAAAGAACCAAGAAGAAGATTCTTATTCCCTAAATGTTATATTATATTTACGTGACCGTAGCGTGTGCGGAACGTACAGCATTCATAGCTCACTCTGTAACACGAGTTTTGTCCCTGGGTAGGAAGTGTTATTGTACAATTGGTTATGCCTCAAAAGTATAGAAAATGGCTATTATTCCCCACAAACTTTGCTTTTATGACCAGGACTTTGTGTGAAGGAATGACACAAATGCACACGTTTTCTCATCGAAAATAGGTACATTTCAAAATATCACTGTCCTGGTCACAAAAGCAAAGTTTGTGGGGAATAACAGCCATTTTCTGTACTTTTGAGGCATATGCAATTAGGAAATAACACTTACTATCCAGGAATAAAAAATAAATACATTTGTTACAAAGTGTAATGTTAAAACAGATGGACAAGATATATAGGAGCCAAAAGTGAAACATTGGAGTTCCTGCCTTTATCATCTCATTTCGTGGGTTGTATTAGCATGCTGTCTGTAGGGTGCAGTGGGCATGTCTTGTACATGTGAACATGGCAAGCGCCTTCCGATCACTTTGATTGTTGTAGACTCCTGCGTGGTTATGTCACGGAATATTACCCATCCATATAAATGCAATTCCGTATCCTTACATTACTCATGTCAGGAATTGGTGATGCTCATAAACAGCTTAAATGATGCCATCCAGCTTATTGTAGCTGAAATGTAAATGCATCATTTAATCGTCCATGGCGGATTTAGCGTTGCGTTAATTAGATGTAAATTGGATGGTTATTAAGACCACTGCCAATGCTCTCCTAACGAGCTCATGGCAGAAATACATTCCGTGTGCAACGCGATACATCAGGCCGCGATGTGATTGATTTTTGCAGTTGCCGGGACGTTAATTTCAGTCATGAATGAAACCTCGTGGCTTTCAAAGTCAAAGCAATGGACGCGCCCTTACTCTGGCAGGTTCGCAGCAACGTTTCAACAGAGGGAGCTGTAAGTCCAAGCGTGCCGTGCACCCGTGTGGCGAGCTCTGATTTCAGCAGTCAGGCGACGCACACACACGCGCGTTGCTTGTAAATCGACTGCTGCGAACTCATTGCCCTGGCTCGCTGGCGTTTAAGACATTCAGTGATGGTAGAAAGCGAACACTGGCTTTCTTTTGCAGTAAGTATGCTCGACGCTTTGTTCTCTTCAGAGTAGAACGATTTGGTATTGTGCACACTTTAAGCACTTACTTCCTGTACGGTGGTTGTTGCTGTTGTTGTACAACGTGGTCCAGATGTCTTGTGACCCCCCCCCCCCCCATTTAACGCTCAAAAACGTAATGTTTTTTTCAAAAGTAAGGTCTATATGCAAACATAAAAAAAAATGTTAGGGGTCAATTGATTTGAAGAGGGGGGTCACAAGACATGTAAACCACCCTGTACTATAATGCACGCCCATATGTCTGTGTGCTGTTGTTGCTACATGCGGTGTGTCATAAACGCCCATTTTCAGGGCTCTTGACCTCCTCGGACGCATGCACAGATCAGCCGCAGTGGTTGAGAGACAATCACTGGGGGCAGGAGTAATGCATTACGTTACTGTGTGAGTCAGAGAGCTGAACTTCAACAACGAAACTCGACGCTTCTAATCTAGAATTGAAGCTTTCGTGACTGCAGAAATTATACTCATTGGTTTTTTCGGTAAAGTCACTTATGTAGAAATAAAATAAAATGTAACGCTTCTAGCCGCTGAATTGAGCGCATTATGTGAAGGATACCAAGAGTGGTCGGACAGGGTTGTACAACAATGTAGTTAAGAACAGAACATGACGGGGGATTGCCTTGAATGTGACTGGGAAGAGGAGGTGACGATGGGTGCGATGCGGGTGCAGGATGGAGAAGAGCAGGTCCCTGGGTCCATGGGTGCTTCCCAGAATTTGGGGGCCACGATGTTTGATCTTTAACAACAAGACGATGGAGGTTGGGAGCTGATGAGCGGACGTCGACTAAACATTAGAACCGAGTGCCCTTTTTTGCAGTTTGATTGGTCGGATCCATTTTTAAATCCTTTATATTAAGTTCGCTTGCTTGCTTACGACCGTGCAAATCTTTCGGTCGTTTTTTAACCCACTTCCCGTGATCCAATCGAGCTGACATTTTCCACACAGACTCGTTGTGCGTGACAATTAATGTTCGTGAAAATTTTTTTCCAAAATTTTACACTTTTTAGGACAAAAATATTATATTTAATTACCAATTGCTTAATGGTGCCATGCAATCATCTGACCCATAGGTGGCAGCCATCTCAAGCCAGAAGACGAGAGGACTCTAGCCGCCACGCATATAAAGGATATATAGTGAAAAACTTTGTTTTTACGGGTTATACTTGTTTTCAATGCGGTAGCTGCCCTGACGTCTGATCTCCAGAAGGTGGGAAACCCCCCCACGCAAGCCCCGCCCAGCTGGTGATGCCGATGACGTCACCAAGCCCTTTGCCCGTCGCCGCTGGCAGCACTGCGCACATAAGCCATTGACAGCAGAGGTGAGATCCTCTTTCATCAGCTTTGGTTTCGGTGCAAAGAGTAGGACGAATTTACACGGGTCGTGAATAAATACATTCCGCGTGTCCCAAGCCCCCCCCCCCCCTGTTCGTCTGCGTCTCCAGCATCCTCTTCACGGTGGCAGAAGCGAAACGTTGATTTCTGTTTCAAATGATTTTGCTTGGTAGGAGAGTTTCCCTTTGCTTGGTCGTGGCTGTATACGGGACTTGGTACTTGTATATAACACTGGTCAGCAAAAAAAAATTCTGGCCTGGACTTTTGCAGCTGTTTTAGACTAATTTCAGGGTGCTGATTCCAAATCTGGTATCAGATTTGCTCTATCACATCGCATTTTTTTGCTATCGGCATACCCAATTTTCATTGATTTTACCCGAAATTAACTCTGACACTTATGATTGCAAGTTGTTGCGAGTCAGTGACTGTTTTAGTGTTAAAATATGGTGCTGTATTTTTAGGATAGTGTTTATAATATAATTTTATGTAGATATCAACATTTATTTAATATTTTTCTTCTGCAATTTTCTATTGAAAATGTATATTTGATATCTCAAAAACCTGATGTGATAGACAAAAACTGATGCCAGATTTGGAATCAGCACCCCAAAATTACCTTAAAACCGTTGGAATACCTTGTGCCAGAAAAAGTGTGTTGACCAGTGTAATTCATGTACAACGTTATGGGATGCAATTAGCATAAATGACGCTCTATGAATTGTACATTTCATTATTATGAGATGCAAACTTTCGTTTCGGCTTTTTCCTGCAAGTCTTTCCCACAAACGTGACACGTCCAGACATTGGTATTGGGTATTGGTAAGCCGCGTCGTTGTGCTTCATAAGCCAATTGCGTTCCTGCGTATGATGGCGATGCTGAACGTTCAGGGGCTAGCCGCCAACGTCGAGGTCTGCAAGCCACGAGCGGCTTCAGGAGAGAGTTCGTGTAATTTTGCTATTCCCACTCCGTTTCCAAGAGCACAGACGACAGTGATTTGATATATTTGGCCGATGGTTTTGGTTGCACGGCCACGATCCATTTCTTGCGGCTTGTCTTTTACTTTCATTCATGAAGGGGAGGGGTGTGCGCATCGGCCTGTTGATGTTTTGATGCGGCTGATGGTTACACCACTGGTGCCTTCAAGCTATTCATTCTGGACGTCCGCATTGATCCACCCTGGTCGGCCAACAATTCCGCGTGTGTAGTGTCTACGGATGGACGGATGTGTTGTGGATGTAAAATCTCCCGAGGGCATTTGCACATTCACACCCTTTCTCAGTTTATCCGAAAGGCACACTTTTGCTCAATGAGGCATTTCTCTCCGAATTTCACATATAGGCTGCTTTGACACAAATTTGTGAAAAGTGCTCTATTGCAAAGTGATCCGGTTGACGATGACGGTATTCCTTGCGATCCTACGCAGCTATCCGGCCAAGAAAGCTTCACCCAGTGGACACATGTTACACTTCTTAGGCAGTTGTTTAAAGTGGGCATAAAAACGGTCACTCGAAGGGATCTCGACAGTACGGCCAAACAATTTCATACGGTGGGCACTAATGATGAGTCCCATTAGCCATGATTGCCTGGGAATTTCACTCGATCGGTAAAGTGCGGATGAACATGGGAAACAGGAGGATCTGTCCACCACTGGCTGGTCACACCTAGCCACGAGAAGGCGCAGATGATAGGAAGAATGTCTTGCAGGAGATACTTCCAGGCAATTCGTCATCACAGACTGTTCGGATAATCGGGTGAATTTTTGTCACGACATTTCGGGGTGTTTGCTTCCTCCTTATCTGTACAAAGGCTTGGATGAGAGGAACAATTTGTGTGCGGCGAATAATCGGGAAGGTGTGTGGATTGATTAGGGTACGAGGATAAGAAGCACTGATAAAAGAGGAGTTTTACTGGAGTTCTGTAATGTTTCCTTTTGCGAGCCATTAGTTTAACAAGGGGTTATGCGAGAAATGTGAGCGGACCTGCCACTGATAGCACAATTGACAAAACAATTGGGGGGGGGAAATGAAAAAAGGTTTATATAATATATGGTGTAACACGTTACGTTCAATACGCCATTACGCTCTTTCTCCCTTTATAATGCTATGATAATCGTTTACATTTTAACTAGTTTATTTTTCATCCGTTGGCCTCCTTTCAGCATCTCTGCACAAATACTACGCACTTCTGTTTGTTGTCTTAACAAGATTCGCATGAATACACAGACAAGAGTTTGTTTCTCCATGTAATAAAACCAAAACATTTTAGTTCATCATCTGTGGGGCTTTTGGAATCAATATTTTCCAGCTGCATTTATTTAAGCGGGCAAACTCTTGGACTGGATTTGAATTCACGAGTGTTTGCAGCGATTGTATAAAGTGTTATCTGTTCGGTTGCCAGATTTAAAATAGAATAGTGTACCAGAACGCCCATAGGCTAATCGGCATTGAGGACCAATTTAACATCAAGCAACCCAGCAGAGACAGACTCTGTTTGTTTGTTTGTTTAATAATGTATGCATACCGCTCCTCTACTGTGGTGCATCATGGTTTTTGACAGTTCTCAACTGTTTCACTGTTATTCTTGGTTCTCTCGGTAAAGTCACGTAGAAGGGAAAAAATAAAAGAATAAAAATAAAACATAATTAAATGAAATAAAAATAAAACATAATAAAATAAAATACTTATTTTAATAAAAATAAAACATAATAAAATAAATAAATTATTTTATTATGTTTTCTTTTTATTATTTTATTATTTCCCTTCTACGTGACTTTACCGAAAGAACCAAGAAGATGAATCTCTGCAGTCACGAAAGCTTTAAATCAAAATTAGTTTCACTGCTGTTTAAACTCTTCCAAGGGTTTTCTTAATTTCTTCAGTATCCTGTTTTCTTCAGGAAAAATACTTTCCCCCGTTGCCGAACATTTCCCAATCATTCCGCTCGGTGTTTTTTTGTTCCTCCCTGTCCAATCGCTGACTAAATTAGCGATGCCCGCGCCTTTACGACTTCCTTCTTTTCTGAATTGCTATGCTGCTCCTAAACCTGAACGCGTTACGACCCTTTATCCCTAGAACTCCTCTGGCGCTAAGTCTGCCGACAAACCCCCCCCCCCCATTCTTACTGTCTCTCAATTTCTTTGAGTAATGGTAAATCTGGAAAGCGAAGAATGGATGTTTCAGCATTTGCCAGCTACTATCTCTCAGTGTAGGTTGATCGTGAGCATGCGTTTTTGATGAAGTCTCACCGGTGTGATTGTGAGCGTCAAGCAGTGTGGGCCTCCCTGCAGGTTGCGATGAGTGAGCATGCCTCGTTCCACAGCTCCCTTGCTGCGTCGCCCAGACAAACCCTCCCACCCCCCCAGCCATCTGTCAACCGCCTCATCGCCAGTACAGCTCCCAAACCCAAATTAAATTTGTATGGATTGGTCAGAGAACTTGTACGAGCGGATCACTGTGGCCCCCGCCATTTGGAGACACGTCCTTTTGCAGAAGACCTGCTCAGTGCCGCTTTTGCGAGCAGTTTTACGAGTGCCATTTTGATCGCCGTTTTACTCGTTGCCCCGAAACCTGTAATGCTTGTTCAAGAATGTGTAATTTTTTAACGACGCGACGTTAGTAAGCGACATTTATGTGCCAGAAGTACCATGCGAATATGAACCCTAAATGAAATGCGTTTCCCCGCAGTAAATCGTGAAGAGCACCAATGCCCCACGAAAAATTCGTGAATTATTCTGCGAGTTCACTATAGACACGGAGAGAGCGGCAACGGGACCATCCATCATCCACGCCGATTCCCCCCCCCCCATGCCTCTGGGCTGCCACCCTTTGATTTACATGTCAGAGTTCAGGGGTCGACGTGAGGCCTCTCATTCTGTCCGTGGCGCTTGCGGACAGTGATTTAGTGGAGAGGGGGTCCCAGGCCAGGAAAAGGTGGCTTGTGCTGCTGCCACCCTTACAAGCGGAGTAATTTATGTGTCACGGGGCAGAGGTCAATGCGTGGTCTCAGGCTGGCTCCCAACTTCTTATGCTGCCTCTTGCCTCGGCCATACTTGAGGGCATCGATGCCCATTGGCTGCCACTGGATGCCTTGGTCGGCTGGCGTGAAAACTCAATTACTGAGGTCACGTTCATAGCCCAGTCTGAGACTGAATGTGGAATTAAATGGAACACTTTTGATGTTGTTAAAATGAGGGTTGTTTGAACATTGATAAGTTAGTTGAATGTTTGCATAAAGCAGTGTGATAATGAACGATTATAGGGATGGCGCTTTATAAATTATTATTATATAAAGAGATCAGTTCCCAGTTATATTAACCACCTTAAATCCTTTAATCTAGGTGCAATGATTGAGGGCAAATGTTCCCTGTATTCTAGGGACTGACTTAAGGGTTGTTAAATAACAGCACTTATACATGCCAGTATTGAGAATTGTATAAAGAACAACATCTATTACATTCATAGTGGTGCAGAGAATAACCCAGTGTATACTACCAAATAGCCCTTGATTAAGCAAGAGCTATTTAAACAGTGAAATTTAGCCGAATGTGAGTAGCAATAATGACATTCGACATTAATACATTCAAAACACGGTGTTAGACATTCATATTCAACTCATTTATATACACGTTCCATGTTTTCTCTTGCAGAACATGTAATAGCTCATCAACTAAAGACACATGCTCAACACAAGTCGGATTCGGTCAAATACTCTACACTGTAGAGACTTCTAGATTTGAAGCTTTCGTGACTGCAAGGATTCATATTCTTAGGTTTTTTTCGGTAAAGTCACGTAGGTAAAAAAATTAAATTAATAAAAGTAAAATAAAAATAAAATAAAGTGAGACTCTCACTTGATACAGAAATCGTGCTGTGACGGTTCCACCTGAAGACGGAGGCTTGTGTTGCCTCCGAAACGTCGTGATTTTTATTCTATTTTTATTTTACTTTTATTAATTTTAATGTTTTACCTACGTGACTTTACCGAAAAAACCTAAGAATATGAATGTACAGACTGCACTTTCCTGGCGGGGGGTGTTGGAGTGAGCTACGAACCTGGTGACCTGAGCTCTGACTCCTGGCCAAGGAAAGCGTCTGTAGTGAGTCATAGCTACCAGAAACGAGCCATCCTGCACCAACCCTCATACATGGGTTGGTTTCACGTTATAAGGTCACGCTCATTACGCACAAAGGGCTTACCACAAGTGAACCACAATACCGTGCTGATCTCGTCAAGGAGGATAAACCATCGTAACGTGAACTCCGGTCACCCTCGCAGCAGCAGCGGCTTTTGGCTGGCCATCAAAGACGGTCTTTGCAACGCGCGCTTTCAGATGCGCTTCTTCTGCGGCCGTCTGGAACGCTCTTCCTGCCGATATTAGGAAGCTGCTGGAGCTATGCACTTTTAAATCTAGATTGAAACTCATTTGTTGAGAACTGATTCTTGTGTTTAGTTTGTTGTCCTTCCCAAGCACCGCCAATTAGCACGGTTGGATATGTACAGTGCGAAAGAAGTTCAGCATACATACATGGACAAGCACGGTGAGGTATGGTCAAGCCACCCCGATGACCAACATGGCCTTCACCCAGCAGTGGATTGAGAATGGCAGTGCGTTATTTAATTCTTACTTTGTAATTAAGCTCTTTACAAGTCACGCTGTCATGTCGATGGGCATGTGGGTAGGACGCCAACATTTTTTTTTCACGAACTTGTTAAATGGGGGAGTTTTCGTGGCTACTGTTTCACATCACATTGACGAGGCTTTTGTGTGGCAACGTGTAACCCAAATGCTCTCAAGATGTCCAGTGGGTTCTGTGATGGCTGCTCTGGATTTGGCAAACAGTTTGTATTGGTGTGGGGTTTGCGCGCTCGCATTGGCTGTGTGTGGGTCACCGTTTACAGCCCTGTACGGTATGAACAATGTCGCATTTGCGCACATACGATACAACTGCAATACCTTATTAAATACAACAGGTGAATGATAAGGCGGTGGGGGGGGGGGCTTCATTCAGCAGCGGAGTGACAAAGAGTAGTACAGTTTTCGTTGAATTATCTTACTGTGCCACACATCTTCTTGCAAAAAACGTAGACAATATATATGCACGCGCCATCGCGACGAAAGGGATTTATTTACTGCTTCCTTCAGCCAACATTAATGGGCCTTCCTTGGCACAATCCGGAACATTCCTGCCCTGGTTTATTTCAGTCACAAATTACAGACAAGAATTGTTTGATTTCTTTCACTCGTATAATTTACTCCAAAGCGTGGGCTGATTGCGTCCTATTTTAATTCGTGTTGTGGATATGTCGGGTCGGGAGAGGTTTTGGATGAATGATCGAGTATTTTGGTTTGTTGAAATCGTTTACGTTACGTACCAATTAAACGTATTTTCGTGCTTACAAAGCAATGTCGCCTGAAGCCTCGCGATGTAACTTTTGGTGGGAAAAGTGTGGACGTGACGTCGTTAGAATTGTGTCACTTGACGTCCGTGACGCCATCATTTTGAACCTCAAGTCTACCATCCACAGGAGCTCTTGATATTTTGAACATTACACAAATTCCCACAGTGTCACGGACCTATGAATGATGGCATTGATTACAATTTTTCTTTAAGCAATGTACAAATGCAATTTTTTTTGAGTCAATGCGAATCAAATTTTCTTTTCGGAATATCCGAAATTTCGTACCTAAGCCCGATTTTTGTGTTAAGATTACTCTGAAAATGTAGGAGCCTATCCCTTAGTGTAGACATTTTCGCCCCATTTGAACATATTGTATAAGTAGATTACAATCCAAATGCAATTGCATGCTTTCCATTTGCCTACATTCGGAATATACAGAGTGCACATTTACCCCACTGATTTCTAACGGCCCTCACTGTTCTCAACAGCTGATTTGAATATTGAATATTGAGGTGACAGCTCGATATCTAAGAGAGTACCTACGTTTGAGATTGGTGGGAGACACCTCGAGACTTTTAAAGAGAATGTTATATTTGGAAACCGTATCTCCCTGTTATTGTAGTGGGGTAACTATTAACAGATGACCCTGTATTGCGGCCTTGACTAAGTAGGCTGGTGTATCCTGGAGTTGAAATCGATAACAATCGATCGGTTTTCTGGTGGAACCCAACCAATGGGACCTCACTGCTTTCGAGCCAGTACTCGGTGACCTTCAAGGAAACTTCTAGTTTCACTTTTATTGCGAGTCAACACTAAAATATCAGTATCTTTCTACATTCAAGTGACCATTGGCATGGTTTTCACGTCAATTGGTGAACCTGAGTCGGCTGTACACATTCCACAGTCTTATGGCGAGGACCACTTCCTCCAGAGGATGCCCACCGATGGAAAAACGATTAAACTACAAAAATGTTTTTGCCAGATAAGGCCCACTCAGCTATATAGCTCTTCTTTAGAAGCGACTTGGTTATCACAAATTATAGCCCAATAAAGTGGTTTATCTCGTGGAAATTCAGAGCAGACAAATACTCTCAATGCATGCGTCTAAGAAAGTGTGGAGGGAAAAACTGGAGGACCCGGAGAAAAATCTTGCGGGACCACTCTAAATATACAGGGTTGGGATCGAACACACCTAGCTCCTGTATACCAGGCAAGGTAAGTTAAGGTTTCTCTGTGTGCCTATGCATGCGTCTCTCTCTCTATGTATCTCTGTGATATCTGTCTCTACTTATATGTCTGTCTATATGTATCTGGTTCTGTGTTTTATCTCTCTCTCTCAAATTTAGTATTCTCAGGAAGAACGTAATCAACCAGGCCTCGACACAGAGGCGTGGTTTCTCTGTGTGCCTATGCATGTGTCTCTCTCTATGTATTTCTGTGATATCTGTCTGCTTATATGTCTGTCTATATGTCTCTGGTTCTGTGTTTTATCTCTCTCTCAAATTTAGCATTCTCAGGAAGAACGTAATCAACCAGGTAGGGTGTTGACTGTTATGTTATCCGACTCTCTGTTGTATTACATTACATTTCTAAGTATACTAGATTTGTGTTTCTATTTCATTTATACCTGATGATGATTGCTTGTGTTGCAATCGAAACGTCGTATGCTAGTATTTTAATTTATTATTTTCTCTTTATACGTGACTTTACCGAAAGAAACAAAGAGTCATTCCTGCAGTCACGAAAGCTCCAAATTAAGTTTGAAGTTAACGTCTTGTCACTGTTGGTGTTCACACAGAATTCCCATACAGATATACTCGTGTTATTGCCCCAGGGGGGGGCTGAGCCGCCTCGTGGCCGGGATTTGACTTTTTGCAGCATTTAACTGCGAGTTCAGTGCCCGACCAAACATATGCGAACGCACCCAAACATCGTGTCATTATCTGGAGGGATGGTGAAAATGGCTGAAATTGCTCGCCAAATTGTCGCTGTCAAAGATATTGTACTGTCGCCAGAAGTAGTTTAAGCGTTTTCGGTACACGTGTTCCTTTAAAGTGGTTGTTAAATTGCGGAGCCAGAGTTCGCTTGGCTGGCTGGTGATGTAGAATTACCGCGTAGCCCTGTGCATTGTCTTAGGACTGTTTTGTGAACCCTGATGTGTCATTCTGATGGCCCTTCTGGACTGCATTTACCGTACGTCTGCTCATGGGAATTAAAAAAAAAACTTCTGCAATCCATTAAGCTTGAGTAGGCGATTGTGTGATGATGTGAAAATGTACCACAATTAAATGCGTTCCTGCCTTCCCTCAGTACAAATTATATTTGTCATGTAAATCCTGAAAGCCATGTGCACCGACAAGTCAAAACAAATACATTTGAATTACTGCCCTGTAATTCATTTGTGGGCCCATTAAATAATGGTTATTGAAGAACGTGGTTTCAAACTGTTATGTTGATGCTTCATGGTTGCTGCTTTAAGAAAATAATCTAAGAGACGTTCGACTTCTTTTTCATAATAAGTTAATAACGTAATTAAGTGTAACTGTAGGGACTCTTAAGTGGTCATATTTGAACGGGAATGGCCCCGTAAAATAATAAGGCCCCCTTTTATAAATCCACCATTGCTCCCAATAAACCATATTCTTATTTTACTACGTATTAACAGCCTTGGCTGGGCAACTCGAAACAGTCGGTGCTGTGTTTACGGCTCGCCATTAGACCGACCGTATTTTAAGGTCCCAACATCACGCCGGCTCTCGCTTTTACAACTTCTCACTCCGGGCAAGCCTCCATCCAGACACACCTGGACACACAGCGGCAGAATGCCCCTCTGAGCCAGCTCGCTGTGAATCAATGAGAGCCAAAAGTGTTTTATGACCTACCACCCCCCCCCCCCCAATTTCTTACTTCCTGTGCCGTGTAAACCGAACTGCCCCGTGCTTGTGGCTGCCTAGACGAGTACAAGCGGGTCGACCGTAACTGGCCTGTGTTGCTCCCAGTTTCACGTCTCCCAGACTTGGATAACGGCCAGGGGTTGTATTTGGCTCGGCCGCATTCCTCACGGTCTTGTCCCGCCACCCCTAGGTGTGCGAGCTTGCGAGCTGCGAGCGCAGAAGCGCTGTGCGGTCTCTTGCTACCGTCTGGCAACTTTGCGCGTTTATTGTACAGGACGTTTTTTTTTCTTCTTCTTCTTCGTATGGAGCTGCCATCCCTGTGGGTTGCTATGCAAGAAGAATGCCGAAGGGGTCGCCTCTAATGACTTCCCCGTGGAGCAAACGGAGGACCATTTGTCATGTCACGTCGTTAATTGTGTTAAAAAACTTCCAAACGCAATGAGGCCGAGGGGAAACAAAATGGAAAGCTTAGGGTTGAGGCCATTACACAAGTTTTTCTTGGGCGTAGTTTAATTAGCCATTTGATTTTACTTGCACCGTGCACAAAACGTTGATTTGACAGTTTCTTGATTTTCTCCATTCAGAGGAGAGAGCGATTTGAACGTTCGTCATTAAGCGGATATTGACTCACGCCAATGGCTGGGGCTTATCGGGCAGCTCTCGCTCCGAGGTGAAGTCGGCGCATGGTGGAGCATTGTTCAAATGCGCCGCTTGCTCAGAAAATAGATCTTCCCCAGTGTGGTCGACGTATCAATCCGACCCCCTGTGACACGTGCGAGAGAGGTAAGTCTTCACCTTTTACGGGGCGATGTTGTACGTCAGCTAATTATAAATGCGCCCGCCGTTAGCAGTTTCACTTGCGAGAGGCCGTGGTTGTTTTTTTTCTTTAACCCGATGGTCATTTCGGCGACGACGCTGGCAATTGTGGCAACAGAGGGGGGGAACGATTTTGCAGTGGCCTGACTTGAGTTTCGTGTCTTTTTTCATACGTTGTAACGGAATGTATTTCGAGAATCTGCTGATGGATCGGCTCACATGTGTGGGCGGGCGTACGGGGGCTATGACGAGCCACATTTGTTTGCATGTGTGCCATGGACCGTGCTTTAGCTGGACTCTGGAGGTGCTGTAATGTTACTAATTGTCATTTGACCGCCAAATGCCAACATTTGTTTGAATAACATCTGCTTTAAAACATATATTCCCAGCTATCAATGCATTGCTGAAAATGTGCTTAGCTTGGGAATTGCCTTTATATTTCACGGCAATAAAAGTGTGCCATGCTGTAATCCATAAATAATGACCCCCACCCACCCACCCTGTTAAAGTTTTAAGCCATAACGATCCGTTACGCGGTGAACACTGCACAAGGTTCTCTAGCGAGCGAGAGAGAGCGAGAGAGTTGCCGATGGAGGTGACTGCCGCCACCAATAACTTGGGTGCAGCTGGAAAAACACCTGCGCCCGTCTCGCAATGCCTCGGGCTGCCCCCGATGTGCGTGAACCACGTGATTAAGTGTCCCGTCCGTATCTCTGCGGAGCGACAGTCGAACGGAAGCAGTGCAAGATGGATTTGTCACCGGAGGTATTTTTGTTGCTGTTGTTGTTGTTGTTGCGTCGGTGCTTCTAAACAGAAAAGGAAATTTCACTTTGTTTTGGCTTCGCACGAAGAATGCTGCCCTCCAAAGCGCTGTCAAGTGCCGCCTTAAGTGGGCTCTCTTAGTTGCCGTACAGGTGTTGTGTCCCGCACGTGTCTCTATTAGTTTTCAAAACGAACATTCAAATTCTTGCAATTTTATTTTCGATCCGAAATCTACTCTACAATGTCGGTAAGCTACGCCGTGCTGCACTGCATTGCCTCAAATCTGTACGTGACCAGAAAAAATCCATCGTCATCTTCATCATCTTAAGAGAATAACAGTGCTGGCTGGAACACCCTGAGCTTCAAATATGATGCAAAAACGTGTCAAAAGCACACAGGCATTGTACATTATGCAAAAAGCCATCGGCAATTCCTGACGAAGACGACCACAATGCACTTCTTCAGGAAATTATTATGATTTTTTTGGCCAATTAACAATGGCCAAGTGGTTGTTACACATTTTCGTGTTCTGTTTGAAACTGCTTCGTCTTCGTGCATTGCTGCGTTTTGAATAGAGTTTCTGTAGTTGGAATTGTATCGCATTCTGCATGATGTCCCTGTGGCGCGCACATGCCCTACGTGTCAGGCAGCAGTCGGTGAGCTGTCACGCTGCGTATGTGTGCCCAGCGTATCGCTCTGTGCATCCAGTATAAACTACACGGATTCCATTCGCACTGTTATTGTGCGGCTTATGAGTTAAAACTCGAACAAAAATGTTTTTGGTTATTTTACCAGGTAAGGCCCACTGAGCCAAATGGCTCTATTTCAAAATCGACCTGGCCACAAATAATAGCGCAACGAAGTGGCTTATGTGGAAATTTATAGCAGCCAAAAATTCTAAACGCATGTTTTTAAATCTGTAGAAAAAACCGGGGGGCCCGGAGAAAAATCCACGCATTCACAGGGAGAACTCCAAATATACAGGTCTGGATGGAAGCCACGACCTCCTGTATACCAGGCGAGGTAGTAAACATCTCGCCACCGTGGCGACCCAATGTAATCAAACGAATTGCCATGTCATACCCACCGGCTTAAAGGACTGCCATTCACGTGCCAGGGATTGTCTTGTATGTACTGTAGCGTCTCACGTACGCTACATACAGCCCATGAGCCTAGACCAGATATCTCACTTGTCAGTACCACCTGATTTCTTTACGTGGCCAATAATAATTAATTATATGATAAACATTTGAAAATGAGTGGGTTCTCAAATAATTATCTCTAATTGGCTGTATAAATATGTGGGGACGACTAAGGTGGTGCCATTTGATTTAAATCAAATATTTGCAGAGAAATGCAAACCGCAAAGGAGCTCACACGTTTTCCTTCCAATGACAGCGGACCCATCGACAAACCCCCGACTAGCGTGGTTGGCTACGTACGGTGCGGGTCAACAATGTGGCTCACCAATTCTAGAATCTCACCCGGGTCTAGAAGGATGCTCGCGAGCCGAGTGTCACAATTCTGGACGTCCAGAATAAACATGCTTTCTCGCAGACACTGGTGGAACCATCAACTGCATTGGAACACCAGCAGACTGCTGAGCGCATCTCCATGAATGGAAACTTAAAGACCTGAGCCAATGCACGGATGTGGCCATGCAACCCAGACTATGGACTACAGAGTAAAAAAATCCGTAGTTTTCAACGGAGGAGCCTGTAAGGCGACACTAACGATCTCTTGAACGTTCTCTCGTGGCCAGCAGACCTCGACATTGAACCTGTATTCGTGTAAATCATTGTCATGTTCTTGAGCTGGTCGAGTTGCAACCAAGAAGCCCCGGGAGGAACTGCGCGAGTCTGTGGTTGTGCAAGATCATGACCACAGAGTTGCTGCGTTATTTTGCAAGCTGCAGTGAGACTCATCCCTGATGAAGTGGGGAAGGAAACATGTTGAAGATAAGCACATTTGTGGATGGGTTGTTGTCCCTATCTGTCACCTACTATCCATCATAAAAACGTTTTAAAACGATTAACATCCCACGTGACAAATACTTAATTGTGAGAGAAAAAAATATTAAATGAAATATAGATAAGAGGAAGAAGGTGTTCGCTTGCTGGGCAGTTCCACAAATTTCCCAACCTCGGTCAAAATGTCTAAATCGTCCCCGAAATAATACGTCCGGGGTGTGCTTTGTTAAAAGTAATTATGTAGTCTTTCGAACATTTGGCTCATTTGTGGAATAAGTCTTTGCTTTGGTCGAAGGGACGAAAACCAGTTCGGCAGAGCACTTCGGGACACCGTGATATTATTGTGTGTGAGAGAGAGAAAGCGTTTCTCTCTCGCTATAAGAAAACCGCGGGGTACATTTACTCATATGTGAAAGCCATTTCACGATTCTGCGAACGATTACGCACATCATTAAAAGTATTTTTGTAATGTACTTCTACGTCTGAAACAGTGGAAATACCCCAACTGTGAAAAATTATGTTTGCGCAAATGTACACCGGGCTACTGCCGTTGCCGGAGTGATCACCCGGTGTGGCAGTGGAAACAATGGGCATGCTTCTAGATTTGAAGCTTTCGTGACTGCAAGGATTCATACTCTTAGGTTTTTTCGGTAAAGTCACGTAGGTAAAAATAAATTAGTAATAAAAATAATAGAAATAATAATACCTCACTTAATACAGTAAATTCAGCTGTGACGGTCCCACCTGATGACGGAGACTTGTGTTGCCTCCGAAACGTCGTGATTTATTATTTTATTATCTATTATTTATATTTCATATTATTTATTTATTTTTCCCTACGTGACTTTACCGAAAAAAATTTACAATGGGCATTTGCCAGGATGGCAAATTGTGTCTTGCCACGGGCTCTGCAACTGAGAGAATGAAGACCGTGATCGCTCTCTGTATGAACCTGGCGGGCCCCGAGTTCGATTCCCGTCCACGCCTCTTATCGGTCGCGAGTGATGTCCGAACTGAACCGGCTCCCACCCCTTCTTCACCAACGCACGCTGGCCAGCGCGTTGAAGTAGAGTCAAAACGACCCCCATGATCAGCATTGAAAGGCCTTCATCCGGCAGTAGATTGTAAAAGGGCTATACATGATTTCGTATAGGTCATAGAGGTCAAATACGTTCGATGAGCAACTGGAGATATCTGTCGTAGGGACAACATTGCACAACACAGCAAAGTAGCTGCACCCGGGACCGCTATTGAAGGCGACTGGGATCAAAGTCGATCGATCTTTTATTTATTGTACGTGCTAATATCACCCTGAATACAAGTAGACATCAGGAATGTGAGAGTAGCGTGGAGCGTTTGTGGAATGCTAACCTTGATTATAAAAAGTGTGCCTACAGAAGAAAGCTTGTTTAATCAGTGCATACTCTCTGCTGTGGCATTTGGATCAGAAAACACGGTTATGAACGAAAAATATGGAACAAAAACTTAAAAGTGCAGCAATGAATTCCACAGACACTTCATCAAAAGGGCACCATCGTGACGAGATGTTAACTACCTCACCTGGTATACAGGAGGTCGTGGGTTCGATCCCGACGCCTGTATATTTGGAGTTTGCGTGTTCTCCCTGTGGTCGTGTGGAGTTAAAACCTCCACATTTAGAGACATGCGTTGAGAGTATTTGGCTGCTATAAATGTCCACATGATAAGTAACTTCGTTGAGCTTTCATTTGTGGCCAGGTCGCTTCTGAAAAAGAGCTACATAGCTCAGTGGGCCTGACCTGGTAACATCAAAAAAGTTGTTTCGTTTAAATGGATGGAATAATAACAGTGGCAGCCAAGCAATGGAATTCTTCCATAGGACATCCTCCGTGGAGATGGACTGATGAAATGTATTTGTTTATCAGCCAAATTATCATTCTCCTTGAATGTCGTCCTGCAAGTATTGATGCCATTTGTCTCGATTCTAATTCAATTGATTTTGAATACCCTCGCATGAAAATATAAAAAAGCAAAATAAACTATCTGCTTTTTATGAAGAAAAAAAAAACTTTACAACAGGTTTGTAACTTCTCTTTCGAATAATACACGTATATTGTATATATATATTTAGTAAAAATTCTTGCCAAGTAATATTTTTAGTGGGGGGTGCCACACCAACACCCCGTTGCAGACCAGCTGCCACGGTTGTTGTCATAAGGTTACCCTCACATCCAATCCAAAAGCAAAAACGAAGTTCAAGCTACTGTCTCAGCGTTCAACAGTAAATGGATGTCATGGCTAGAGACTCCGAGCTGGTGGTGGGGGGGGAGGCATTATGCAGTGGAATGCACACGGCCATGTGCGGGATTGTTGGACCAGGTCATGGCATTCTAAGAGTTTATTACTGGTGCTACTGAGCACCTTTGATCTCAATGACAGGCTGGCATGCCCAGGCAGTGGGCTGCGGGGACATGTGAACCGCGTTCCTCTGCCTGTGTTATACCACGGAGTTAAGCACCCACCGGTGTTTAAGCTCCGCTGCCAATACAAATACGGTATTCTCCAGATAATAAGGCGTTCTGGGGGTTCGATCCCGACCCTGACGCCTGATGTGTATTTTTTCTCCGGGTCCTCTGGGTTTTCCCTGTATATTTAGGATCAACATTTAGAAACATGCATTGAGATTCTTTTATTATTATTATTTTGGTGCTATACATGTCCAAATGATGGCGCGCTGGTAGGATGGGGATGGTTTAGTTGTATTTCTGTGTGTTTGTGTGATTTGTTTATCTTTCCTGTGCTTTGCACTACTATTGTGTGTTTGTATTGTTTGTTGTTGTCAAGTTCTTACCCGCACCTATTGGACATCTGTGAAAACGAGCTGCATAGCTCATCGGATTTCTTCCTGCCTTAAGAATCAGGCGTCATTGTTTGTCTACCAATTATGTAAATTGTGCAAGAAATACAATGGAAAACATTTATTGTTGACAAATACCGCCCAATATTCTGGCCCAAAAGCACCCTTCAGAAGGACATTCGGCAGCCTCCTGCAAGTGACACAGGGATAACATTTTGCCCTTGTAAAGGCCGATAATTGTGCAATTCCAAATTACAAACTGCTATACATGCTCAGATGTGTAAAAGCGACGAGAGAATGTGTGAGCCTCGGATGCAACAAAGATGCAATACATGGCAGTTTATATGAAGGTGTTTAAGTAAGGTTAATGAATGCAGCGTTCAACTGCTGTCGTGGAGAATGTATAGAAAATCAGTGGCAGTTCGTGGCGTCTGCAGCTCCGTGTGGCAGCAATAGTAGTGCAATGTGCTTCACTAATCGGGCAGGCTTTGCTGAGTTTTAGCACAACAGGTGTTCATGATACCGATGACTCTCAATTGCACAGATCGATAGCATAGACCTATGACCTGGGGTGTTGAACATGTGCTGAAAATCCTCTCATCCATGATCCTGTGCATTATACTTTAATCCATGGTTCAAACTGATCTGTGGAAACCAATGTCTGCGGGTCAATTCTTAAAAAAAAAATCTCTGGTACCTAAAAAAACACTTGTCACTGATGTTGGCCAAATTGACCCACCTCAAAACGAGTCGTCTGACTCGGTTTGGCTCTCCTGCTCAAATAAGTCATCATTATTATTATTGTGGAGGCTGAACGAGATTTCTGCTCTCTTTTGTAATTATGTTTGGTAACATGCAGTACATTTTATTTTTAGGCGATTTATTTTCAAACTAAAGTTTTACACGTGGGATTCGTTCCACAGAGGGCCTAGTCGTCTAGAAAGCCTTACTTCGTCTAATATCTGCTTTACAGCTAACGGCACACTTTATTGATCGTCGTGGTTCACAGTGATGATGATGATGATGCTGCTGCTGCTGCTGGAATTGTGCTTCTCCAAAAGGACGTGACATTGAGGAAGATCAAGGGCAAAGCTGACATTGATCAACTCGCCTGCGAGGATAGTGCTGACCACTGAATTACAGTGGCATGAAATCCCACGTTTCAACTGCACGTTGGACGTGTTGTAGTTATAAGACGACTGAACCTTTTTGAGAGGCAGTGCGAACATGCCCACCAGTACGTTTGCACGTGAATCGTATTGTAGGCATCACCCTACTCATTTCAACAAATTAAAGCACATTGGGTGGCATGGAAATAATGGAATGCACCCCTGCATACGAAACAAATGCATTTATCAATAACCAGGTGAGGGCTCTTTTACACAAAAACGTATTTGCTATCGGCAGACCTGGAGTTCAAATGAACATTGTATGGAACGCTCCTAAGTGCATTATATCAATACTCTTCTCGTTGCTTGCCCTTAGCCTGTAAAGTCATTTGTATTATTACGCTGTGCAGCTTAAACGAAGAATTACGATGCGGAGCATCTGGCTGGAGCTGGGCACGCACGATAATGCAAAGTGAAACGACACCCATTGTCAGTGCGGAGCGCATCTACTTCAACTCTGTATTTATAGTCGTGCATTCTGGGGGGGGAGGGGTTAGGGGGGCGGTGAGAGATCGTGGCGAAAGAGTCTTCGCGAAGGCTTCGGAACGTTTGGTCACGGTCTCCTTTCCCACGTGTGCATCATGTACGGAGAATGCGTGCAGCTGTGTCATGCGCTAGATTCCGTCGGCGCCAGAGGACGGGCTCTGTGTTTGTGTGTGGGGGGGGGCGCAGATGTGAGTGCCGGATTTGTTCACCAATCTATTTGCGCCCTCGTCACAAGATTCGGCAAACGTTTCGGCTGTTGGCTGCCCGTCTGTGTGAACACGGAGCAGACAATCGGCCTTTGGTGTAAAATTACAATTTTGAAAGGCATGTCCGTGAGTATATATATTCTGCAATTACCCCCACCCCATCCGATTGAACAAAAATTGCTTTGCCATACCGCGAGTGTGTTTCTGTGGGTGAGGCTTACATTTTAAAGGTCAGGATTACCTGTGATTGGTAGGAACATTTGCACCGCTGACAGACAGTTTTGTTGTTGTTGTTGTGACATGCATTGTCTCAAAGCGTGTTGCCACAAGTGCTCTGTATTGTGATTGGTCAGGAAAAAGTAGTCCGACATGCATTGCAAATGTCACTGTCTGCTGATGAAGGGACAAGTGCGTAATAATACCGTATCATATTTCAGCAGGATATTATGCACACACACATTCGGCACTTCGGCTGTGGAAATGTTGGGGCAGGTGTAGTTGGAGTGTTGGGCCAGACCGAGCCCATTTTTCACTTCCATCTGAGAAGTTGTGAAGAGTGTGGCCACGTGTGGGGCCTTGAGGAGGTTGTTTTTCTGAGGTCAGCAGAGGTCAAGTGACCAGACTGGCCGTGAGGCTTGGAGGTCCGGTGGCGACTACAACCGTTGTAGCGTCAGGCGGATGGAAATAAGCGTCGACGAGGTTTGGTGACATCGGCTGTTTTGACTTCTAAATTGGTTTTGCCTCTTGACCTTTGTGTGTGTGTACGTTGAACTTCGTTCGCACCGTACGTAGCCAACCGTGCGAATCGGAGGTGCAGGGGAAAGGACAACAAACTGAACTCACATCGGGAAGGAAGAGCAATTCCAGACGACCTTGCAAGCGAATCTGAAATCGCGTGACGCGGTGCCCGTCTTTGTTCGATGGTTTGCCAAAAAGCCGCTGCTTGCGAAGATGACCGGAATTGGCGTGATGCTTTATGCCCCTTGACGAGATCAGCGCGTTGTTGTGGTTAATAGTTTGCGGCAAGCACTTGGTGTGCAGTGGGTGCGACACACACGTGGCCGTATTCATGTCAAATTAATGCAGCTGCACTCCGGTGCTGTGGGATCTCTGAACGCTGCTCCAAGTTGCAAACAGGTTTAGCGACATGCAAAGTCATCCATTGCATCATTCTGATTATCATTATTATCATTGTAATTATTGTCAGTTTAACACGTAGTAGGCTTTCGCGACCAATATCATCCATAATAGAGGTTTTTTGGTTAGATTGTGTATAAATATATAAATGTGTCGTTAAAACCCTCCACCACCCGACACAGCCAACTAGTAAGGGTTGTCACGTAAACAGAACGTGGCCAATTCGTCACTAGTACAGCACTAGTGTGTAGTTCTAGATTTGAAGCTTTCGTGACTGCAAGGAATCATATTCTTAGGTTTTTTCGGTAAAGTCACGTAGGTAAAACATCAAAATTAATGAAAATAAAATAAAATAAAAACAAAAACGTTTCGGAGGCAACACAAGTCTCCGTCATCAGGTGGGACCGTCACAGCCGAATTAGTTGGCTTCGAAACGTCGTGATTTTTGTTTTTATTTTTATTTTATTTTATTTTCATTAATTTTGATGTTTTACCTATGTAATGCGGGCGAAATAGACCTTCCGGATGTGACGTCACGAGGAGGCGGAGCCAGGTGACGTGGGTGAAAGGTAGGGGGTCCTTAAGCGGGTAAACCGGAAGGAGAAGTCAGTCGGGGTGTGAATGGAAAGGTGTGGGGCCACGCGGGCGTACGAGCCGAGGGGGCACCGTCAGAAGCGGGAGCCAACCCTGGGAACAGTAGGGAGGTACTGGGAGGTGTAAAGCTGCAGATAGAGATAGGCAGTAAGGCTGTGTGTGAGGGGCAGAGGGGTGGCTGCCAAGAGTCGCAGGAGCGACGAGAAGGCGAGACAGCACGAGGCTGTCAGAGCTGCAGCAGGAACAGCCAAGGGAGCTGTGTGAGAGTACAGCAGCGGAGCTGCTGTGGGGCTGCAAGAGCGACAAGAACAGCAGCGGGGCTGCTGATGTGGACTGGAGTGACATCGGAACCAGCACAGAGAGAATAAGAGAGACAGCCGTGTGGGAACACAGTACGGACCGAATAAAGGACACTGAGCCAGAGATCGTGGTCAAGTCTTTTATTACACTGGGGTCAGAAGTGAAACGGCATGTCTAAGCAAGTAAGGAAGAAAATTCCCCCGGCGCCAGCATCGGCTTCTTCGTCCGACGACGACGAATTCCCTCCGACCACGGATTCTGCTGGGGTGGTGGAGGAGAGCCCTGCTGAGGCGAGCACGGGGACGGGCGTGGAAGATGTCGGCGCGATGGCGGGTCCGTCAACAACATCGGACGCTGACCAAAGATGGCAACAGGTGGCAGAACAACTGGAGACACTCAAGGACGTCCTGGCGCATCTATGTCACCTCGTTACGCCAAGGACGACGATGGAACGAGAAGGTGCTCCACGGGCCGCCACGTTGCCTGCCCTGCCGCCGCCATTGGCCACGCGGCAAGAAGACGCCATCTTGCGCGCTCCGCGGCGCCAAACCGCCATCTTGGCCATGCCGCGGGCCGACGCCATTTTGAATTTGCCTCCAGAACAACCATCATTGGAAGACGGCGTAAAGAGGAGTCGGAGTCGCCACCTTACTACAGTTAAGGAATTCTCTATCGGGGGCGATTGGAGCGCTTTCGCCTGCCGATTTTTGGCGGCGGTTCGTTCAGCAAGATGGACCGATGCGGAGGCCTTGGAAGTGTTGCCGACTCTACTGGACGACGAATCTGTTCGATTTTTCCGTTCCATAACGGCCGATAAGAAGAAGACTTTATGTGGAGTTTTTGAGGAAATGGCCGACGCCTATGAGCCACCTGACGACGCGCATCGGCGATTCGCTCAACGACAACGAGCACCCGAAGAATCGCCCGTGGCGTTCAGGGGTGCGGTGTTGGAGCTGGCCATGGCAGCATATCCTGACACGCCACAGGACCTGCTCGAGCCTCTCATATTGGGAAAAATGCTGGAGCTGTCTCGGGATCTGGGGATCCCCATGCCTGTGTGTGGGCATGAGAAGCTCACGTCCCGGGCGGCAGCAAAGTGTCTGGATGCGCAGTTTAATCTCCGTCGCTGGAAGCAAGTGGCGGCATGGACGGGTGGGCCCGTCAAGGAAGGAGGCGCGATGGGGTGGGACCCCACAAGGGCGATCTATGTGCCGGATGAGCGGGGTCCACAGGAGCTGACGGCTGCCTCCTCTCCATGGTCGGGACGCGGAAGGCCGGGGCCGCGCGCTACGCCATCGGGACGGGGCCGCCGGGATGCAAGACCTGCGCTTCGGCGCAACGAGGCCGATTGCTTCCGCTGCAGCCGTAGGGGCCATTACGCCAAAGATTGCTGGGCCCGCTTCCCGGGTCCGCCGCAGCAGGAGCCCACAACACCGGACAAGCCGACCAAGGAACCTCCGAAACAGGCATGTCGGCACGCACCAGACACTCGGCAAGGCTTTACACCTCACCCACCACCTTTGTTGCGCGATCCTATTGTTGTTGTTAAAGAAAGGCCATCGACGGGGCCTTGTCATTCAGTTACGCAGTGGCGCAAATTGGCACGGAGAGTTGTCGCGGCCGCTACGGGTTCGTCCACTGTACCGGGGTCCATACAAGGTGTGGACGTGCGCATTTTGGTCGACTCGGGAGCGTCTGCGACTATTATATCGGATGTCATTTTCCATCTGTTGGGCATTCCGCCGGGGGCTGTGCGTCCGGTTTATGGGTCTTGCGTCGCTGCGAACGGGGGTAGTATGGGTATCGTGGGCCAGGTGGATGCTAAGATATCTATAGGGGATGTGTCGGCTTCGGGCGTTGTGTTAATATCGAGATCTTTGGCGGTTCCTTGCTTACTAGGCACGGATTTTTTGGCTAAGATGCCCATTTTGATTAAAATCAATGAGAATTGTATTGAATTGCCGGGGGGCCGTCGAATCTCGTTTCTGCCGTCGCCCTGGGGGCGACCTGCTTCGGCCGTACAGGTGCAGGCGCTGTCCGTCGCATCTGTGGACATCCCACCTGGTTCACAGATGCTTATACCCTTGCGGTATCGGAAGCCCCTGCCCAATCGGCTAGGAGCATTAGGGGTCTTGTTGTCACCATCCGCCACGATAACAACGGGATTGGCGTTAGTTGGGGCACAGACCATCGTCCGGCCGGATCAATTACCGGTTTTACAGGTGCTTAATGCGGGGGTGGAAAACATCCGTGTTCCGGCCGGTACGGTTGTGGCACATGCCACTACGGCGTTTGAGACGCACGATTGTCCGCATCGCCGGGGAGTGGTCGCTGGTGTTTCCGAGCCAAGGGGTTCGGATAATCGTTGGATCGCTACCTTATGTGACGAAAATTCTTCCCTGTCCGTGGGGCAACGTGATGCGCTGCGTAAATTGTTGCTGACGTATTCGGATGTGTTCAGCTCCGACGATTTGGATTTGGGACGCACATCGTTGCTTTCCCATCACATTGAGACGGGCGACGCTGCCCCTATTCGGTTAAATTCGCATCGGTTGAGTCCAGCGGAGCGAGAACACGTTCGGGGGGCGGTGGAAGACATGTTGGCTGCGGACATTATATCGCCATCTAACAGCCCATGGGGCGCTCCTGTGGTCTTGGTTAAGAAAAAGGATGGCAACTTGCGATTTTGTGTCGATTTCCGGAAATTGAATAAGATATCGGTGGCAGATGCGTACCCCCTGCCGCGTATGGACGACTCCCTTGACGCATTGTCGGGGGCTAAGTTCTTTTCCACACTGGACCTCTCTTCGGGATTTTGGCAGCTTCCCCTTGACGAGTCCTCACGGGAGAAAACCGCATTCCGTACGCCGCAGGGGTTATTTCAATTCAACTGCCTCCCGATGGGATTGAATGCGGCCCCTGCTACATTTCAAAGATTGATGGAGCTCGTTTTGACGGGGTTGCAGTGGGAGACGTGTCTTATATATTTGGACGATATTATTGTGTTCAGCCGCACATTTGAGGAACATTTAACGCGGCTGGAGACAGTGTTCACGAGGATGCGCTCTGCCAATTTGAAATTCAAACCAAAGAAATGCCACCTACTGCAACGGTCCGTCCGTTATTTGGGGCACATTGTGAGTGCAGAGGGGGTGTCCACGGATCCGGAAAAGACGGCGTGTGTCCGGGATTGGCCGACTCCGGCCTCTGTGGGGGATGTTCGGCGGTTTTTGGGATTTGCCTCGTATTACCGAAGATTTGTGCCGGGGTTTGCGACGATTGCGAGGCCCTTGCATCTCCTTACGGGTAAAGGACGGAAATTTGTTTGGGGAGAGCCGGAAGAGGCGGCCTTTCGGAGTCTGCGTGATCTATTGGCTACGGCCCCGACATTGGATTATCCCGATTTTGATCGCCCTTTCATTCTTGATACGGACGCGAGTGACACAGGTATTGGGGCGGTATTATCACAGTCTAAAGGGGGCGTAGAGCGCGTCGTGGCGTATGGTAGCCGAGTCTTGTCGCCTGCGGAAACACGCTACTGTGTCACTCGTAGAGAACTTTTGGCGGTTGTTTTTTTCCTACGGCAATTTCGACCGTACCTTTACGGTCGTTCTTTTATTGTGCGTACGGATCATGCGGCCTTGCAATATGCACTTAAAATGGACCAGCCATCGGGACAGTGGGCACGTTGGTTGGACACGCTGCAGGAATTTTCCTTCCAAATTCAACATCGGAAGGGAGTGCGCCATGCGAACGCTGACGCACTTTCCAGATTACCAGGGCGCGCCCCTTGTAAATGTGCGTCGGGGACGCATAGGTGTTCGCCGATTCTGAACCCCCCTCAGCCGCTTACGTTGGCCATCGGGAAGTCGGATACTCCGATGGAACCGGGACCGACTGATGGGGTTTTGAATCTGCCGCGGTCTGTCTGGATTCGGGAACAGATGATGGACGAGTCGTTGTTGTCCATGCGGAAGCGGTCTATGAGGGACAATGGGAGTCCGAGTTCGGCTGTGGGGCCGCGAACCGCTCTCCGAGATGGTCTGCTTATGTGGCAAGAAAGGTTCCAGGAAAGCTGGCGTGTGGTGGTACCAACGTCCTTGCGATTTGAGTTGATTAGAACTCTCCATTGTGACACACTATTGCATTTAGGGGTGCAGAAGACCTTGTTGACGTTACAACGTCATTATTTTTGGCACGGCATGGCGACAGATGTCGTAGGGCATGTGCGCGCGTGCCCTGAATGCGCCCGGCGTAAGCCGCCTAAACATCCTTACGTGCCGCCTCTCCAGTCGATTCAGGTGTCTCGAGTCAATGAATTGGTGGCACTGGACATATTGGGACCCTTCCCACCATCGGCGAGGGGAAATAAATATTTGCTGGTAGGGGTTGAGTATCTCTCCCGTTGGCCGATGGCCTGGCCGTTGCCCGATCAGTCGGCCGCGGCCATCACCGACGCCTTTTTGTTTGGGTACATTATGGACAAGGGGGCGCCGGAGAGACTCCTCACGGACCAGGGCCGGAATTTCTCTTCTAAATTATTGGCTGAAGTGTGCGCAGGCCTTGGGACTAAGAAGATACGGACATCTCCATACCATCCGCAGACGGATGGTATGGTTGAGCGGCTGAACCGGACATTGTCTGCCATGCTTTGCCATACTGTGAGTGAACAGCAATCGGATTGGGATCTGCACATCCCCGGAGTGCTTTCGGCGTACAGGATGACGCCCCATGCGGCTACAGGGTATTCGCCGTTTTACCTTATGTATGGTCGGGAAAACGTGCCTCCGGTGGATGTGCAATTGGGTACTGGGGTGAAGGGACCTCGTAAACCACTCCCTGAATACATTCAGGACACGGTTCGCCGGGTTACGGAGGCGCGGGAAAACGCCCGCGTGGCTACGGCCAAAGCCCAGGCCCGGAACGAGCGGTATGCTCGGCGGTCTGAGGGGGAGTGCCCCTGGAAGGTGGGAGACCTGTCCTGGCTCCATTGCCCGCAGGTGCGGCCGGGGACCTCTCCTAAATTGCACAAACCTTGGCATGGTCCTGTGCGCCTCATTGAGGTTCCCAATCCACAGTCGGCGCGCGTTCAGTTTGGTTCTCGCCGTTGGTTTGTTCATACGTCGCGGTTGAAACCATATGTTGCTCCCCTACGTGATGCGTCATCTCCCAATATTGCCTTGCCGGGGTCTGTTGCTGCTGACTCTGACTCTTCCCCGCCTGCGTTCATTGATCTTGCTAGAGCGCCTGTCGTACCTGTTCCAGACAGGCCGACCGTGACACCGCGGGGGAGGAGTGGGCCTGTTCGGAGGGCGCCTGCCAGGGCTGCGGTACCTTCGAGCCCGGCGACCCTTCCGACCCCGCTGCAGGCGCATTCGCGGAATACGACCAAGACTGATTCGTCAGGGACACGGGATGTCGGTGGACTTCCAATCGCAGCAGGGGAATTACCCCGTCATTTCTCGTGTTCCATCGCGTCCCCGTTCTACAAGTGGGCCGCCGACCGTCCGGGACGGGCCGGCGACCCGCACTCGTTCCAAATCGCTTACGTTTCGTTGATTGTATGTTGTTATTGTTCTTGTTCTTGCCGTCGTATTTATCGCATGCTTTCGTACGTTCGTCGATGTTACTTGTGTGTTGTTCTTGTTGTTATATTGCATGCTTAGTGTCCTTTAAGGGGGAAGGTCGGTTCACCGCATTACGCTTTGGTGTTGTTCAGCCGAGGTCGGCTGGGTTTTTTTCTATGGGGGAGGGTGGTGTAATGCGGGCGAAAGCGACCTTCCGGATGTGACGTCATGAGGAGGCGGAGCCAGGTGACGTGGGTGAAAGGTAGGGGGTCCTTAAGCGGGTAAACCGGAAGGAGAAGTCAGTCGGGGTGTGAATGGAAAGGTGTGGGGCCACGCGGGCGTACGAGCCGAGGGGGCACCGTCAGAAGCGGGAGCCAACCCTGGGAACAGTAGGGAGCTACTGGGAGGTGTAAAGCTGCAGATAGAGATAGGCAGTAAGGCTGTGTGTGAGGGGCAGCGGGGTGGCTGCCAAGAGTCGCAGGAGCGACGAGAAGGCGAGACAGCACGAGGCTGTCAGAGCTGCAGCAGGAACAGCCAAGGGAGCTGTGTGAGAGTACAGCAGCGGAGCTGCTGTGGGGCTGCAAGAGCGACAAGAACAGCAGCGGGGCTGCTGATGTGGACTGGAGTGACATCGGAACCAGCACAGAGAGAATAAGAGAGACAGCCGTGTGGGAACGCAGTACGGACCGAATAAAGGACACTGAGCCAGAGATCGTGGTCAAGTCTTTTATTACACCTACGTGACTTTACCGAAAAAAACCTAAGAATACTAGTGTGTAGTGTAGTGTATAGTGTAGTGTATAGTGTAGTGTATAGTAGTGTATAGTGTAGCAGTGTATAGTGTAGTGTACTAGTACAACACTAACCGGTGTGTTGGAGAGCCAAGCCACAACGTTTACAAACTGAGTGACGTTTCGCCAGCTTGGTTCTCCAACACACCGGTGTGCTGTACTAGTACACTACACGACTATACACTACACACTGCACTACACTATACACTACACTACTATACACTACACTATACACAACACTACACTCTACACTACTATAAACTACACTATACACTACACTATACACTACATACTAGTGCTGTACTAGTGACGAATTGCCACGTTCTGTTTACGTGACAACCCTTACTAGTTGGCTGTGTTGGGTGGTGGCGGGTTTTAACGACACATTTATATATTTACGCGATCTAACCCAAAAACCCTCTATTATGGACGATAATCATTGTCGTCATCATCATCGTCGTCAATGGGGCGTACTTGTTGCAAAGCCATCCATGGCATTGTGGACTTATTCCGTGACTCTGCAGGAGGTGGAGCCATTGACACAACAGACAAAGACTTCCCGCATAGCCTTTAACAGACCGTTGGGGCAAGTGCTGTTAGCGAGCACCTATGAAGGCCGGCACCGTGGCACACGAGGGAGTGGGTTGCCAGCACCACGCCCGACCGCCTTTGTCTCCCCAGTGGCGATGTGTTTACACACCGCACCAGGTACTCATTTGAGGCTGAGTCGACCTAGGTGAGGCCCAGGACCGGTTCAGATAATCGTCACCAGTGTTGGTGGTGAGCGGGAATCGAACTCGGCTCGCCGGGCGCGCTCACAAGCCACTGCACCACCGCTCCCCACCATCAGCACACACACGCACACACTTGTTCACGAATCATGTTGGTGCGGGATTGGTCAGTTGCCATCCGTGTGCAGGGATTGTGGTTATGACATGAAAACTCCTATGGAAAATTGTACCTAGGCACCCCCCACCCCCCCAAGTCGTTATTTATTGTCTACTGCTTTTGGGGCCGTCCATAAATGACGTCACGCACCTAGGGGGGGGGGTCATACATTTGTGACGATGTGTGACGAGGGGGGGGGGTGAGAAATGTGACGTCACATCAAAATGCGCAACTTTAAATAAATATAGACAACACGTTCTACTTAATTAAATAGACTTTTTAATTAGTGTTTTCTCCTACAACGTCAGAGTGCAGCGCCACATTAAATACGCACTACAATGACAACAGTTTAAAGCGATTTGAAACATGTTTTATTTTCAAAATGCAAATATGGTTTTGGGGGGGGGGGGGCAGAGCTTTGTGACGTCATATTTGAGGGGGGGGTCTGACTTTTTGTGACGCCGTGTGACGAGGGCGGGGGAGGGGGGGTCAAAAATCGTCCAAAATCGCGTGACGTCATTTATGGACGGCCCCTTAAACACGGGTGAGACTCTTAGTCTCGCAGTGGCTGTCGGGGAGGCCGGCTCCGTTGGGATATTCAAGTCCTGCCTAAAGACATTTCTCTTTCAGAAGGCATTTGCTATTTGAACTAAGACGCCTCTGTATGTGTGTACGTTGAACTTCTGTTGCACCGTACGCAGCCAACTGCGCTAATCGGAGGTGCGAGGGAAGGACAACAAACTAAATGCAAAAAGTAGCTCTTAAAGAAATTCGTTTCCAATCTAGACGATTTAAAAGTGCATAGCTCCAGTGGCTTCCTAAAATCGGAAGCAAGAGCGTTCCAGACGGCCACAAGAAGCGCGTCTGAAAACGCGCGACGCAGTGACCGTCCATTGTCATTGCTGTAAAGCGCCTTGAGAATTTTTCATGAAAGACGCGATATAAGCTGTAATTCTGATTATCATTCTTTAAATGGGTGTTTGAATTGTCCGTTGGAGTCGGGGCAGCGGGGGGGGGCGGGGGGCGGGGGGCTGGTCCACACCTCGGAGACTGAGTCGGCACAACCGAGGTCCTGGCTTCAGCTTTCTGTGATCTGTGATGGAGCCGCGTTTTTTTTTTCTCTTCTTGGTTCTTTCGGTAAAGTCACGTAGAAGGGAAGTAATAAAATAATAAAAATAAAACATAATAAAATAATTCTCACGACGTTTCGGCCACAACGCAAGCAGTCGTCCTCAGGTGAAGAATGAAACACCACCAAGCTTGGAGCGTATATTTAAGCTGGGTTGGAGGGGGAAGAAGAGCGCCTTGACAAAATAATTTACATATCAAGAGGAATTTAGCATATTTATGGCAAATGCGTAGGAGGAGTTTCAAAGTCATATTATGCCCGTCCATTATGCAGGATTAGCAGCATCAAAGGGAGGGGATGGGGGTAGCATTAACAAAGGGAAGGAATGTTAATAGTATGTAGCTGCAATTACTAAACAACCACGTAAAAAAACTAAATGATAAATTACATAGTATCATCAGTATTACTTCCCTTCTACTTCCCTTCTACGTGACTTTACCGAAAGAACCAAGAAGATGAATCCCTGCAGTCACGAAAGCTTTAAATCAAAATTTGGAGCCGCGTTTCTTCGTATATTCCATCGAGGTCCATGGTCTCAGCCTGGTCAGCAATGACTCCCCCCCCTCCGCCCCTCCATCATAATGAACACTTAACTAATTCAAGCTCTGAAACGTAAATACGTCGGTGTTTTTGCCACGTGACACGCGCCTCGTGCGTTCAGAGTGTTTGGCTGCTCTACATTTCCACGCGACAAGCCACTTTGTTGAACTATCACTTGTGGCTAGGTCGCTTCTCAAAAAGAGCGATATAGCTCAGTGGGCCCTACCTGGGAAAAATAGTTTATAGTTTAGTTTATAGGTCGGATATGTGGCTTATTTGGGGGAACTTTGTATTTTTATGTTTGTGTGTGTTCGGGTATATGGCTGTGTGAGTGCATTCACAGATTTTATTAATATACGTTCATTATGTCCATTATTATATTACGCGGGTTTACCCATATTAGTTGAATCAATTGAACCCAATTAAATTTCGATGTGAAGCTTTCGTGACTGCAGGGATTCATCTTCTTGGTTCTTTCGGTAAAGTCACGTAGAATGGAAATAATAAAATAATAAAAATAAAACATAATAAAATAATTCTCACGACGTTTCGGCCACAACGCAAGCAGCCGTCCTCAGGTGAAGAACAGGTCTGAATGAGACGCTGTCTTCCCGATAGACCTGTTCTTCACTTGAGGACGGCTGCTTGCGTTGTGGCCGAAACGTCGTGAGAATTATTTTATTATATTTTATTTGTATTATTTTATTATTTCCATTCTAGGTGACTTTACCGAAAGAACCAAGAAGATGAACCCAATTAATTTACTTGATCGGGGTTAATAATAGCTCTTTTTTTTGGCTTCCATGCAGGGGTCATCAACCTAAACGTTCGAGACGCACTGCTGTAGAACAAGATGATATTCATTACGTGATGATGGTTATTTACTAGATATTGCATAATTGATTATGTCCGCTAATTCTGGAAATGTTACTTGAGCTAAAGCGTCTCTGTCATCTCTGCCTCGGGGGCAAGACGGCTTAAGCCTGTTAAATAAAGATCAGTAATAATATAATCGACTGCATGCGGTGCATACACCACGTCATTTGGGCAATTAACATTACTGCTGCTTGCGTAGTGGTTACCCCCACCGAGCTATGAAACCCTGAACTCGGTTCTTTAGAACTGCTGTTCGTGCTTCGATTGTTGCCCTTCGCCAGCCCCTCCGATGAGCACGATTAGGCTTCGTACGGTTGGGGGCGAAAAGTTCAACACACATACATTAAGACCCGGTGACCAGAGCTCACTTCTTGCCATGGCTCGCATCAGTGCCGAGTGATATCCATTTACCAACCTGCACTGACCATCACGGTGAAGAATGACAAAAAAAAAATCCCATGATGGATAAAGCATTGGATGACCTCCTTTCGTCGGTGACGTGCACCTGGAAGGGTGCTGCAGACAGGAAAAAAATGAAAATGCACGTTGCTACTTATTTCAAATTACATATTCACTGAGCAGCAATAAATGCGTTTTTAATCACTTGATTAATGGTGGCGCTCGGGGTTGTGTGTGGCTCTTTAATGAGATGGGATATTGGGAAGCTGTCAACAAGACAGATGTCTTAATTACACTTCCGCTGCTGTTATAAAATATTTACTGCCTGTACTATTGATCTTAGCCCAGGGCATTCACTGCCCCCGAACTCCTTCATTTGCGCTCTGGCTCCATAATTGTACAGCGTAGAGGTAATTGAAAAAGTGATACTTTTCTATTTTTGTTTAAGTTATTGCGGAGTTCCAACGTGTAATCCATAGGGGCTGCTAACCTGTTCATGTTCGTGATTATTCATTGTGGAGTAGGTGACAAGATACTACACTGCAATTTGGTTACCCTTAATGCAACGTGTCTGGAACATTTTATAATTTAACTTTTAATAAAACTGAGTCTAGATTGTTGTACGTTATTTGTATTATTGAAGGGTTGTTACTAAATTCCTACTAATCGTAATATTCTAGTTTAAAACGTTATCAGGGAAACATAAAAAAAATATTATCATGCCCCCTGGTGAAAAGTACAATCTCCAACTCTAATCCACTCTGTCTCTCTTCATGTGCTATGAAGAAGGGACGTCGCCTTTTATATGTTTTTCATTTTAAGGCTGCACACGCACCGTGTCATTGACGAACGCCCGTCCCACCTCTGAGATGCGCTTCCTAGAAGTTGCATCGAACTCCCGCAAGGGGCACATTTACCGATGGCGCTTTCCTCCGTTGCGATGTCCACCTCGTATCGATGTGTTGCCTCGCGTGATTCGCTTCCATTGGAGAATGCCCCGTTAAGGGCAAATGTTGCCCGCCTGCTTGAGTGAGCTCGTGCTCGCTTCGTGCGATCATATCTGCCCGGCCCGAGTTGCCGGTGGGGTTGTGTATATTCGGCAGGAAATGATTCACCCGCCCAGCTAATGGATGAATTGTCAGGACTTGAAGATGTGATCCGACTCAGGAATCGGTTGCTCCGACTCGTTTTAAAGCCACATTCGCAGCCATCGGCCGAAATGTACCCTGAGCGTATGATTTACACAAATCGTTCAAAAGCAGCTGCCACGCACGTAATTCCATCGTGTATTGTTGAGGATAAGCCTCGATTTTAGTTCATGAATGTACGCATTGTAATGTGGCTTTTGTATACGAGCATTAATGACACTGAGGAAGTCTATAATGCTGTTGCACCATCATGACTAATCATGTCTGAGATTGACAAACATCATATGCAACAAGACACTTAAGATCTGGTTATGAGTAGGCATAGCCAATGAATGCGGTGAAATATTCATTATACCAATGTAATGTGACTTCCAAAAATGGAAACTGTTAAAAGTTACATCGTTGTTGAAAACTCTTTCCATTCTTCGCGCAAGTTGGAAAATGTGCTGTGGCTACAAAGCCGAGTTCAGCGCCACGGCCGCTGTGAAATGTAGTCGGTTGGCCAGCTACTGCGGTCGTGGCAACGTGATCACCCATATCAGCTGATGCACGATTTTTTTTCCATTCCATTTCAGCATCTGTATGATGTTTCCTGCACCCTAAGCCCACAAGTGCACGGTAAGCGTTGTTCGAATCTTAAAACTAATTTCTGCCGAATGGAAAAGAAAAAAAACTCATTGAATGTGGAACGACCAAAGTCAGTGGGCTTCATGCTCAAACGAGCCGTGGGGCGTCGCCAGAGGTCGCAAACGGGTTTTGATTCCTTACCCGTACCCGGCCGCACCAGGGTCGCAAACGGCTACCCGTACCCGGCCGGGTACGGGTAGCCGGGTATCAGGTAGGGTACGGGTATCGGGTACCCGGTTGCGACCTCTGGGCGTCGCTCTTTCCCAGCGGTGCCTACCTCCGATCCAGATTTTCCTTCACATTGTCTATGGCAGCGGGGGGGGGGGCCCATTGTTAGGAAGAGTGACTGCAGCAACGGAGTGAAAGGTCTTGCCTGTTCGTGCGCGTTGTTCAGAGTGCTCGTTGCCCGTGTTACGTTTTTACGACTTGCGCAGGCCAAGCGTCTTCCCTACTCACTGATTTGCGATGCGTATTGAACTGGTGTCACGCGCGGTCTCTAGATCACTGCATGGGACGGTGCTTAATTGCCTCCTGCTCATAAAGAAAGACGCCTGTACGTAGTTTGAACGTCGCATTGCGATACACGGAACCATCGCTCGTGTTTTGTCCGCTTCAATCTGCTGTCATCTTGCCCAACTTTCAAACAGAATCGTGGCTCTGCAGTGTTTGGTTCGGCTAGGCTGGGCGGGGTGGCGGCCAAGGAATATAGAACGCTTGCCAGATGTACCCAACGAGGAGAAGGAGCGATGAAATCAGCTCCTGTGCAGGTGTCAGCTGGATTGTTACAATGCAGGCTGGTGAGATCGTGATGGTTTGGGGAGGCATTCGTGCAGCAGCGGATTTGTGGACGATGAAACATTGGATAGGGTTGGGTGGATTAGGAGGTGTTGTATGTTTTGGTTTATTCAAAGTCAAAGGTGTTGGCTGTATAACCGAGCAGCGGGGTGACACCGTTGGTCGCCTTGAGCTTAGCGGTGGAAATCTATCTGTGGATTTTCTTTATTGTGTTTTCACAGAGGGCCATCCCCTTTGCAAGCAGGTTACAACCCTGGGCTGAAGTGGTAAATGGCGGTGGCTCATCCAGTGCCGGTTGTTAATTTGTATTTTGAGCCACAAGGCCAATAATTCAACAGTATTTGGCGTATGATAACGTCTGGCAGCTTTTTGCCATAGACATGTTTCACTTGATGACCTTCCCCCATCTCAGTTTCAGTGCAGGGTTTCGGTCTGCATACTCACATATTGCCCCCCCCCCCTGGCAATGTATTGTGGCCATTGTATCAGTAAATCAGCGATTACAAGGCTCTGATAGTGAGTGATGAAACAATAATGAATACTGCCTTACAGCATATACAGAAGGAAATGGCTCTCGCGCAGTGCAGAAGTATGGCAGAGAGATTGATGTATAGTTGGAGAAGACGCCTTATAATGTGGTCCCTTGAAAAATTTGAACGTACGTATTTGACGAATGACTCGTTATAAATTGTTTACGAACAGTTTTCCATAAACAGATCGTCATCAGCTATTGTCTACCCATCGCTGGATTAATCTCTCCACGTGCCGTCACCGTTCCTCACGGTCCCACGATGCCACAATCAATCTCGCTCTTGCACATGAGCTCAGCTCATCATCGCCCTGTCTCCTTTGTGCTTTTCCTATCGGACATGTTCCTGCACTTTGGCTGCCATGCTCTCACCAGCCTCGTCTGTCGGCTAGCATCCCTCCTGGCCGCGATAGTTGACGGAAGAAGACATGTCCTCTCCAAGCTCACTTGCTTTATCAACGCTCTGTCCACCCGGCTCCAACCTGCCGTGCCGTCAGTGGGCCTTGTTGAACAGGCTCCGGACACAGGGCAAGGTCTCTGTGCAGCCAACCTCCACCGTTTGGGAGATCTTCGTGACAAGCCACACTGCAGCTGTGGCTCTGTACAAACAATGTTGCGTATTGACGACGGCTGTCCACCGGTTAAGCTCAACGAGGACGCTATCGCACGGCCCGGTGATTACGCACACGCACGCCGAATGAACGTGATATCTCAAAGTTACATTTGCTCTCCGATTCATGCGTTCCCCTTTTGTGGCAGTGTAGGTCCATAGTGCATCTCTCTGTGCTTCTCTGCACACTTTTTAAACCTTTTGTTCCATTTTCTTTGTCGGTGTCTATGTCTCCAAACCATATGTCGTAGCCGGTCATGTTTTAGACACATGGGTGCCTAGATTTTCATTATTAAGTTCAGTTTTCCAAAATCGTTCTGACCTACTCTCGCCTACCTTTTTATCCCGTAATTTTTATCCCGGTCCAGCCATCGATAATATCCCGAGCTGCACGTACTCATTCATCTTGAACCCAACTTTGTGTCCTTCTCTGTCAGTTCTTCATCAATTTCTGCAGTTCCTCTCGATGAAAAATGCCTTCTCTCTCCGGTTCTCTTTTTTGTCTCTTTCGTCTTTTCTCTCCCCAGTCACTTCTCACCTATTTCCTCCTTTTATTTGCATGGCTGCTCTTGAGATCCATCGGCGCCTTATGGACTAAAATTAATATAATCTTGGCACATTTTTATAGATCAAAATGATTATTATTATAGACTTGAAAAAAATGTTTACCACTACGCCGACACACAACGGCTTTACTCTTCTGTGAGTGTTGTCACGGGATTTTGAGCGTCCACTGTGAAGCCACGGTGGGGATATTGTCACTACCTTGCCTAGTATACAGGGGACATGGGTTCAATCTCGGCCCCTGACGCCTGCTGTACATTTGTATCTTCTTGGTTGTTTCGGTAAAGTCACGTAGAAGGGAAATAATAAAATAATGCAAATTAAACATAATTAAATAATTCTCGAAAGAACCAAGAAGATGAATCCCTGCAGTCACGGAAGCTTTAAATCGAAATGTATATTTGTAGTTTGCATTTTCTCTGTCCCCATGGTCGCGTGGATTTTTCTCCCGGTCCTCCGGTTTTTCCCTCTACATTTGGAATCAACGTGCGTTTAGAGTATTTGGCTGCTCTACATTTCGACATGATAAGCCACTTTGTTGAGCTATCATTTGTGGCCAGTTCGCTTCTGAAAAAGAGCTCCGTAGCTCAGTGGGCCTCGATCTCCGAGGACAGCAAATAAAAAAAATTAACCCGTAAAAACAAAGTTTTTCACTCTAAATCCTTTATATGCCTGGCGGCGAGAGTCCTCTCGTCCTCTGGCTTGTGATGGCTGCCACCTATGGGTCAGATGATTGTCTGCCAGCATTAAGCAATTGGTAATTACATATTTATTTATGTTTCCATAAACAGTGTAAAATTTTGGGAAAAATTTTGACGAAAATTAACTGTCACGCAGAACGAGTCTGTGTGGAAAATGTCAGCTCGATTGGATCACGGGAAGTGGGTTAAAACACGACCGAAAGATTTGCACGGTCGTAAGCGCGCAAGCGAACTTAATATAAAGGATTTAAAAAGAGGACGGTCCTCGGGAAAACCAGGACAAGTGGCAACGCTAGTCGCCTGTGTCTTTTGTTCCAATTGCCCCAGCTGATTCCAGGCAGCAACAATAACAGTGTGCTTACATGTGTCACGGTGGTTTGATGTGTGGTAATATCTCCTATGGCTTAAAATTGCTCCAAAATTGGTGAAAGTAGCGTGATTGTTTGCACCATCTACGTTTACAATGTGGTGTTGTTTTATTCCGTAGCATACATAGGCTTAAACATATGGAATGCATATTGGTACATCGGCTTCAGTATATTTTTGCAGGCATGCTTCCCTTATATCATAAGATAAACGTATATTGACTAAATATTTGTATGACCACAGGCAAACGGAGCACGTGTAAGGGTTCACACAGCTATGTACATGGACTCCTCTGTTTACGAACATTCGACTTACGAACTTTTAGAGATACGAACAAACCTGTCCGTATATCCAGTTGCCTGTTCAGATCGAGAGTCGTAAGTTCAACTGCCGCACAATAGATGGCGGTGGTGGCATCTACATCTGAAAAACACGACGAAGCAGTGGCATCTACATCTACAGGAGATAATACAACTTTTAAAACCGTTCTTCGTGTTCAGTGTACGTGCCGTACAACGTATTTGGAATGGACAGGAGTGAAGTTGGACTTGCGAAACAAAGCGACTTACGAACAGACCTCTGGAACCGAACTCGTTCGTAAGCAGAGGAGCCCCTGTATAGTATTAGCACGGTTGGCAACGTACGGTGCGAAGAAAGTTCAACATACATGGTCGGGTCAATGTCAAAGCCTTTCAGCACTCAAACGAGCAATCTGGTGGTCTTCATCTCCACAGGGAGCACCAGGTCAGGAGTGGAAATTCCACATTCTCAGTTTGGGGACCAGTGTCTCTGTGCCTGTCTTTCCACAAAGTGGTACCTATTTTATAGACCACTTCCCCCCACACCCCCACCCCCCCAAGGGCCAACATACTGAGTCAGTCCCTGCATGGGATTTGATCTCGCAGCCTTCTAACTGTAAGGTATGTGGTCCGACCACAGAGCCGCCCAGTCATATTTATATATGGGTACACATTCACACAGCCCAGGTGTACGGGCACAGGAAACAGGTTTTGGAGAACAGAGCAGGTGCATAGGAGTATTCATGCAGCCCAGGTGCGTTGCCGCAGTTTTCGACTAGTCCGGACAAGTTTTTCCATGGCAGGGATCCAACAATAGCATTCCTACTGAACCACCACGCTGTCAGTCTCACAGCATAATGAATTAATGACCTCCCCTAAATTGGCAATAAATCATGCAATTGAAGGAAGGCAGTCGTTGCTAAAGTTGGTACCGTTCAAATGCGCATTAGATGGCATACGGTTAAAAAAAAGAAAATCAACTAATAATGACTAAATATTAATTTGGTTTATTTTAATTAGCACATTAGATTTGGCAGAGTTAAAGAAATGCAGCACACGCCTTTGTAGAGCACTCCCGTCCCTTGCTGTTGAGTGTTAAATACCGCATGGATTTCCTGATGGGTGTTGGCTGTGTATTGCAACTTTTGGTTAACGTGGTTTGTGCAGGTGAGCCTCCTCTTATCTGTGGCCCCTTTTATCCACGGCTCTGTGTGTGGGGTTGGCCCTCTGCACGATTCTCTTCACAATCTGTGAATTGGCATTTCTTCTTCTTATTATTATTAACGACGGGTAAGAGAAGTCCTGAAGAAACTATGTCGACGGACGATGATGAAATCAACAGTGGAGATGACGGTGACAATCAGCACAATGATGATAATGGATGTGACGATGTCGTGATGCGTCACCCAGCCACCGCCTTAGTCGTGAAACTCAGCACCCCGCGTAGCCCTCTTCACGAACAATCCCGGCACCTTCGGCTGTTACGGGAGATGAACGCGGCACTGTGACACGCGTCAAATCCACCTCCTAGCGCTCGGTCTTCCGCAAATGCTGCTGTGCATGAAAGAAGCACGTTTCGCAAATAAAGGGGAAGGCTTCATCTTCTTGGTTCTTTCGGTAAAGTCACGCAGAAGGGAAATAATACAGTAATAAAAATACAACATAATAAAATAATATAGTAATATAAGAAAAATAAAGCATAATAAAATAATATAATATATTATTTTCTTATGTTTTCTTTTTATTAGTTTATTATTTCCCTTCTACGTGACTTTACCGAAAGAACCAAGAAGATAAATAAAACATAATAAAGTAATATAATATTATTATATTATTTTATTATGTTTTATTTTTATTCTTTCATTAGTTCCCTTCTACGTGACTTTACCGAAATAACCAAGAAGCTGAATCCCTGCAGTCACGAAAGCTTTAAATCGAAATTTAAGGGGAAGGCTATTTCCACCAACGATTGCGATGATCCGCGAAGCCGCCCGATTGCCCCGTTGCTGCTGCATGAAGGAGAATGGGTGACTTCAAAGGGCGCTCCGACACAGCGGAGTTTTTGTTGTTCTTGATGTGAGCTTTGAAGAGCCGCAGCGAATTCGACTTGGCTTAGAATAAAGGCTGAATACAAACAAAATACTAAATCAAGCGAAGCATCGATGCTCATCGAGGATATGTGCTGTAGTTTTAACTTGCATGTCCTTATTGCCCTGTATATATAAAGAGAGGGCTGTGGTTTCATCATATACATTAAAACTCCCCTCTAAACGACGGTGATTGCTTCCATGAAACCGGTCGTTAAGAGATTTGTCAAAGGGATAATTCGTTCCGATAGCATCGAAAGTTGCCCTTCACACATAAAAGTATTTTATAATATCAAAACGATGAATATTAATACATAAAAATACCAAAAACAACATTATAACACAGAATATTAAAAGAATCATAGTTTATTTTAATATTATGCCAGTCCACTGCTGGATGAATTCGTGTGTGATACCTGAGTGCAAGAGACAGGCGTCACCCTCTACACACCTGTACCTACACGTGCAAGAGGCACATGGGCCTCCTGCTCTGAAAAATAAAGCACATTTATTGTCATCATATCGTCAGCCATGATCAGTTCACGACTGTGTAAATACATTCCTGCGGAGGGAGCTGGTAGGAACGTTGGGTTGCTCGGTCAATGGCCAGGGTCAACGGCGGCGTGGTGTATTCCGCAAATATGCCCGACTGTGAGGGCGGGCACAAGCCGGCGTGAGTAGGTTAAACGTTGAGTTTTATAAGGGCACCACGGGGTGACCAGCCCCTCCCCACCCAGCCCCACCCCTCCCCTCCCCACCCAGTCCCTCCCTTCCCACCCAGCCCCTCCCTGCACGACGGACACAATAATCCCTTGTGAGCTGATGTAACCAGGAGGTTCCTACCAGTAAAACCTTCAAATGCCGTGGCCACCACCACCACCGTGGACGCGCGATGTAACGATCCATCTCACTCCTGCACACACCATCTGACCATGTCGCTGCACCCCCAACCCTGAGCGTGTTTCCCTCCCTTGGCTGCCGCTCTGTCGTTGGTCCTCCTGTCCAGAGGCCTCTTGCTTCTGTGAAGCCAACACGACGTCCTTTTATCCACGAGTTCCTCTCTCTGTGCCACAGTGTAATGTCAAGCACGTGCGCCTCAATGCTTCTTGGCCCAATGTTAAGATTTTTGTTCCATTTTATTTGCCGACGTCCATTTGTCTGATCCGTATGTCAAGTGTTGATTTGGAGGCCAGTATCTCTGTTGCTTTTCATTCTAAAGTTCTGTTTTCCAAAAGCACATCAACACGCTCTTGCAAACCTCTGTTTCACCATATTGAACCTGGTCAACTTTCAGTTTTGATGATGATTATTATTATTGTACTTGTTTATCTAGAAATTCACATGCGTTTTCCATAATTTGTTGATTCCACGAAAGTGTTTTATACATATATATTGTCTGCAGCCTCTATCTTTAGTTCTGGCTCTTAAAGCACGAACAAATTTTCTCGGTTTGTGAGTTGTATATTCACTTTTCGTGTCGTGATAATAATAATGTCAAACAAACATTGCATTGGATTGTATTCGTGTGATTTGACATCGGTGTGGCGTGTCGGCACCGTTACTGAAGTGCTTTTCTCTCAATTTAAATCCAAGCCGGGGCCTAATAGGCCCAAAGCATATTTCAGAGTCAATAGATACACGATGTGGAATGCTCCCATTGGGTCAATAACAAACAACGACACATTTAATGAATGTAACCATGCCTCAAGACGCGTTACGAAAAACAGAAATAAAGCTACCTTAGGGTAGAACAGATTCGGGGGGGGGGGGGGGTGGAGGGTGAGGATGATCAGGGGAGGAGATCACGGGAGAGAGATTTAACGCCACGGTACAGCGCAGGACGAAGCAACTGGGGCCCAGAACTGGCAACAAGGAGCCCCAGGGACAGCCGGGGTAGCACCACCACGTCCCACCGCTTTCTCGGAGGGCCGAAGCCCTTCAGCGAGTCCCAGGGTATCCTCAGAGGGCTCGGAGTCCTTGACCAGCAAGCCAGGCTACTGATAGGCCACGCTCGCTTCAACAACGGGGAGTTAACTTTCACTTTTAACTTGTAAATTCGCTGGTGTTTTTGACCAGCGTGAGGAACCTGTGCTCGGCTGCAACGTATCCTTGGAACCACGAACCCCTTCGCATTGTGCGGCGAAGCGTGCCATGGGTTTCAGTTTTTGAATCGACGGGATTTGCCGACAAAAGAGAATCTACTGCTGCCCGTGCTCACATCTGCATCCACTGTATTAAACCACCCAGTGTTATTTTTCCCTTCTTTTAAAAATAAGAAAAATTCCCTCTCATCGCAGCGGGTGCACTTGGGTCTCTGCCGCAAAGCCCCCCCTGTCGTTTTGTTGATATCCTCGCTTTTGTAGAAGCCGGCTTTCGGCGTGCAGGTGGCGTCACGACCCCTTCCTCGTGGAAACGGACTGCACGCTGCTCTGCCACTCTCTCACACAATCAAGCCTACGGCAAAAACCGTGGGGGGATTCTCATTGGCATTGTTCTTGGAGGTGCACGCAGCTCTTCTTGAGAGGCAGGCGCTGCGGGTTGCAGCGGTGCAGTGCTTCGGTTCCCAGCCATGGCTAGCACGAGTGGCGGATGATATCGGAATGAATCGCGGATGCCCCCTATATCGATGAAGCCTTCCAATGAGTACCCGGCAAACAATCAGGAATGGGGAGACAAAAGTGGCCAGGCGTGATGCTGGCCACACCATCTCCTCGTGCGGCGTGCAGGACTTGATCGGTGATTGCCCCAGGCTACATGGGGGATTGTTGTTGTTGTTGTTGTTTGGGAGGGCAGGATTGGTGAATCATCCAAACAAAGTGCATAGTGCGCAGCATGACTCTGACAATTCTAGATTTGAAGCTTTCGTGACTGCAAGGATTTATACTCTTAGGTTTTTTCGGTAAAGTCACGTAGGTAAAAAATAAAATTAAAATTAATAAAAGTAAAATAAAAATCACGACGTTTCGGAGGCAACACAAGCTTCCGTCTTCAGGTGGAACCTTCACCGTACAGCAGATGGGTCCTCACTGTCTGTGCAGGCCTCGTAGAGGCCTCGTAGAGTCGTCCCCTCGTACCTCAAATGTGTGGGACGTCTCCAGGAACTCGAGTTTCCTCTTACGTGCAAAAACGCACCGAGTAAAAACCAAAAATACGAATTGGCCGCATATCGCAATGCTACGAGTCTCCTGAAACGGAGTCTTGAGACTCGGTGGGGGGCATTCCGGGATACGTGAAGAAGCGAATATCATGAAGAACATGTCGGGCAGACAATGAGCCTCGGGATACAATTTGAGGTACGCTTGAAGCAGCAACGTGTCGTTTGTGTTTTCATGAAAACAGTTTACGACAAAGTCAAGTTGCATTCGCATTTCTAAATGTCCACTTAATGTGTTGCCATCATGACCCCTTGCCACGGGATTATGGATCTTTCACCGACCCCAAACAGACACTGCCCCACGACCGTGGGGGCAGGAAGGGTCTGACTTCACGTTTACCCTGGTAGAGTAATTTCAGTTGCACGCACAATAAAAGGGAGTAGTTATGATCAAACGCATACTATTCTCTGCTTTGACGCAGTGTCAGTCTCATTTTTTGTTTTGGAAAGACTGCATTCTGTTCTTTACCCTCCGAGATACTCACAGTCCACAGGGGGTTTACTTTGTAAAAATACAGATAAGAGGAGACGCAGCGGTTTGCCTTCAACTTTGCACTCCAGCACAATACGCTTGTTTTCACTTGGGATTGTGTATAGGCAGCCCTCGGGGTTAAACAAAGATGGGGAGGGAGGAGGAGGGTGGGTGGGAAGAAGGGAGATGGGTTAGGGTTAGTTTAGGTTTGGACATTGCCCAAAGGCGGGGCGGCGGGGGGGGTATTAGTATTTGATGATCATACAATGGTCATGACCGTGACACTGCAGTCATTTACGATTACTGGAGTTGAAGTCCCATATTGTAGTGGTACTAATACTGGTAGGAACCCACTGGTTCCACCAGCCCACAGGGAATTGTTGTGTCCGTCCGTCCGTCGTGCAGGGAGGGGCTGGGTGGGGAGGGCTGGGTGGGTGGGGAGGGGAGGGTGGGGAGGGGCTGGGTGTATAGGGAGGGGCTGGGTGGGGAGGGTGGGAGGGGTGGGGCTGGGTGGGGAGGGGCTGGGTGGGGAGGGGCTAGGTGGGGAGGGGCTGGTCACCCCGTGGTGCCCTTATAAAACTCAACGTTTAACCTACTCACGCCGGCTTGTGCCCGCCCTCACAGTCGGGCATATTTGCGGAATACACCACGCTGCCGTTGACCCTGGCCATTGACCGAGCAACCCAACGTTCCTACCAGCTCCCTCCGCAGGAGGAATGTGTTTTAATGGAGCCAGTAAGGATGACAACAGAAACATCCCAGCGGCATTATCGCGTTTGGGAACTTCTGGATTGCTTTGGAATCCCATGAAGGACAAGCCAGTCGCTTTCAGAAATGTCTATAATGGGTTTGTGTGCGGTTGGAAGGAGACGTCGAAAGAGTGGTTTCGAGGAGAACAGCAGTGTATTTCCTCACCCACTTGTGTTCGTGTGTTCACTCACGGCTCGTGTGGAGTTCACTAACGGCTCGTGTGGAGTTCACTAACGGCTTTCAATGGGGCGTTTGCCCCTCCCTGAAAGGGAGTGATACATCTTTTGAGGTACGAACTCTGCTGGGGCGCTGCAGGTGTTGGTGCGCGGTCGTCTTCACGTGCACTTTTCAAAAACGAAGTTGATCACGGATGTTAGCGATGGGACTCACGAAACCGTCATCCCAAGTTTGGTATAACATTATAAATTGGAGGTGGTCGAAGGGCAGGTGTGTGATGGACTATTTGAACCACTTGGGAATAGTGGAGAGGTAAACTTTGGTGTCTAGAGATTTGTTTTTTGAGGCTGAAGTCCTCTCTGTGTTTGTATAAAATTATTAAAAGTAAACTAAACACTTTTTATTTCACCAGGTAAGGCCCATTGAGCTAAAAAAAAAAATTCAGACGCGACCTGGCCACAAATGATAGCTCAACTAAGTGGCTTATCACGTGGAAATCTATAGCAGCCAAATACTCTAAACGCACGTTGATTCTAAATGTGGAGGGAAAATAAGGAGGATCTGGAGAAAAATCCACACTCCCACGGGGGTCAGGACCGAACCCATATCCTCCTGCATACCAACTAGAAAATAATAGTTTTACCTTCAGATATGATTGCATGGAATTCTTGGAATTCCATGGCAGAATAGGGTGTTTTTCTTTTTCAGTATTTGGTTGGTGATTGGTGAGCATCTAGTGTGTATGTGTATCATGTGAGATGTGAGTGGTCGCGATGAGTGGTGAGTGTGTCTGGTGAGTGGTGAGTTGCGATTGTGGCCAATGAGGAGGGGGGGTTGGGGGATAAACGGCGTGGGGCTGATGGAGATGGGGGGGGTGAGATGAGGATATTTGCCCCATCCATAGATGACCCATGTGACCTCGTCGAGCTAATCCTAGTGTAGCTGTACATGCGATAGCGCAGTGCTTCTCAACGGGGAGGTACGCGGACCATGGGGGTACGTGAGATGATTTATAAATGTGTGAAATGATGTCATGCGTGAGAGTAATTGGTGACTACTCATTTACGAATCTGCCAATATAAAATGGTAACCCGTACAGTAAACTAGAACGCACACCTGTCAAGCCCTTAAAAGTGCCTTACCTTATTACAGACCAATTCAGACCTTATTGGTCACCCCGTGCCCTTATAAATCTCAACGTTCATTCTACAAAGTCCCATCGCAAGGGAGAAACACAAACAAATAGACAAAACATTTTTTTCTGCCCATATTGAAACGGCCGTACGCCGTATGGACCAGAAAACTCAATTTCCCTGTACAAGAATACGGGGTAAACCGTATGGGTTGACAGCTATGAGAACGATATAAAAAAAAACCTTTCTAAACTCATTGATCGTAAGCAATGTCGTTCCCAAGAGTATCTAGCGAACGCGAACAAACGACGTCGCGCATGCAGAGCAGTGTCCGTCGATTCCTTTTGTGTTCGATTGCAGTTACTAGCCAGCGAGTTAGAATCCCTCACAACATGGGACACTTGGTTAAAATGTTGATATTCACTCGTCACACGTTTATTTCTCAGAAGCATGCTGGTGGGTCAGGCCAGGGGGACACCGGTGGTAGCCCACAATAGGTTGGGAACCATCTTCTTGGTTCTTTCGGTAAATAAAATAAATTCAGACGCTGTCTCCCCGACAGACCTGGTCTTCGCCTGAGGACAGCTGCTTGCGTTGTGGCCGAAACGTCGTGAGAATTATTTTATTATGTTTTATTTTTATAATTTTTTATTATTTTATTATTTCCCTTCTACGTGACTTTACCGAAAGAACCAAGAAGATGAATCCCTGCAGTCACGAAAGCTTTAAATAGAGGTTGGGAACCGCTGCAATAGAGGGTTGCCAGCGTATGGAGGAGATTAGGTTGTGGTGGAGTTTGTTTATCCGCATCTCTCTGTTTCTCTGAGCCTCTCTGTTCCCCCAGTCTGCAAGCGTTTCTCAAAACCTCGCGCATTTTCCGGTGCCTCTTGCCACTCTGCGCCGTTCGTATAAATCTTCCAGGAAAGTTGTATCGTTTAAGTTCAGATTCGTATTCACATTTGCCTGCAACAGGACTGGCACATGTGAGCGCATGTTGGTGGAAATAAAATAAAACTAACATATATTTTTATTTAAATCTTTCATGACCGCAGATATTCATCTTCTTGGATCTTTCGGTAAAGTCACGTAGAATGGAAATAATAAAATAAATATTTTATTCTTCTTTTATTTTTACTATTTCCATTCTACGTGACTTTACCGAAAGAACCAAGAAGATAACATATATTTGACCACAATTCATCGACTGTATATTGAACATGTGCACGGCAGGAAAAAAAAGTAATATCTGCTTCGTCGGTTTTATTGGCCCCATGTATGTATTAAGAACCATTCTGTGGTTACACGTTTTGCTTGGCGAGACAAAATTGCGGAACACAACATATGCTCCGACATCGAGCTATGCAGATCACACACTCTTTGCTACTTTTTCTGGCACGCAGTCGGTTAGGCAGCGGGGACGATCGCGGTTGTAAAGAGCTCCGAGATCAAACGCATTTCTGCGATGTCATAAAAGTGTTTGCAGCACTCGGAGGGAGAAGCAGCTGCTTTTCTCATGGGTGTCTCAACTCGGAGGCAATTTGCGCGCGGCTTTTGGTGGCGGAGGAAGTCAAAGGGAGGAGAGTTTCTGCCTCGTTATTGCCAGCGGCTCCGGGTGGGTTGCTGCAGCTGGGCGGAGATGTGGGTGGAGGAAATGTTGGCTTTTACTCGACTGTTTTTGCACCTGGAATATAAAATAAATTCATGATGATATACATTTGTGCCGGGAAAACCACCCCCCAAAATGCACTTCATTAGTCATGTAAGAGTAATATGTTACTCGGTACGAGCTGGTACCATTTTTGACGGTTGTGAGAAAATGTTTTCTCCTCGGTGTTATATCATGACAGTTGTGAGATCCGAGAATGTGTGTTTCTGTGCAAGAGCTCACGTGAATTCAGAGCTCGCTCGCTCGCTCTCTTGAAGCATCTGCACTCGGATACCACGCCGGTTGTCCAGATTTGGGGCGCGGAGCGAGAAAGCGCGCCACGGGAATGTTGTGAAAAAATGTGACGCGCTACAATGAAGGAAAAATTGGTCTGCAAGAGTTTGCTAAATTATGCACAAAAAAAACATCTGCCTACTTCTCATTGTGTGTTTACGTGTGGACGCTTCGTAAAATGTGTGGGTTAAAAAAAAAGAGTTACACAATTTATTTCCACACGATCTTAAACCAGATGTTTCCTGGGCATCGAACGTTACCAAATCCACAGTTGCGTTTGGAAAATGACTCCCACAGTTTTAGCAGTTAAAACAAAACACGTTATGTTTATCCACACAATTTGGCAATTGTGCACTTTCAAAACCTGTGCCTGTATAAATATTTGTGACCGGGGTTTTCTGTAATTTGTATGATTGAGCGAAGTATATGGGTGTTGATGAAATTGCGCAATTTCAACGGATTTGTTATAACACTGCGGGCTGGACAGCCATCCCCTTACCGCGCGATCATGCATACGTACGTAGCCAACCGTGCTGATCGGAGGTGCGGGGAAGAACAATGTGGCGACGGTTGTGGAAACTGCCGTGCATTAAGCATGCACGTTATGCAATCTCGCCCTGAGATTGTTGCGCTCCTTGCTCACGTGCAGATTACCTCCATGTGCATCGACATCGGTCATTCTCACAGCAGCGGCTTTTGGCTGGTCATCGAACAAAGACGGTCACTGCATCGCGCGCTTTCAGATGCGCTTCTGCGGCCGTCTGGAACGCTCTTCCTAGCGATATTAGGAAGCCACTGGTCGCTGTGCACTTTTAAATCCAGGTTGAAAACTCGTTTCTTTGAACTTATTTTTGTGTTTAGCTTGTTGTCCTTCCCCTGTACCTCCGATTAGCACGGTTGGTTTCGTAAGGTGCGAAAGACGTTCAACATATATGCATACATCAAGGAAGACTGAGTAAAGTCTGCGTCTCATCACTAGATGTTACTTTCGCTGATATATGCTGAATTTAACACCGTGAGTTAGAGCTAGTTTTTGGCAACAACAATGGCTACAAGACACGCCGTGGAGACGTGTAAGAAAAACCTTGGCCTTGCGTAGTGCAACGCATCTTGGCGCATAACTCTATGCTTGCTTCACGGTGAGAAAGCCCTCTTCTAAACCTAATGTGCCATTTTATTTTATTTTTTGCGTATGGTGGCATTATGCTTGTGCCATTCGAGTAGTGCCGTACACTTTAGATGTTGATGTAAGCAGCCTATGCGGTTCTAGATATGAAGCTTTCGTGACTGCAAGGATTCATACTCTTAGGTTTTTTCGGTAAAGTCACGTAGGTAAAAAATTTTAAATTAATAAAAGTAAAATAAAACAAATTAAAAAATTCACGACGTTTCGGAAGCAACACTCCGTGAAGACGGAAGGCTTGTGTTGCTTCCGAAACGTCGTGAATTTTTAAAAAATTTTATTTTACTTTTATTAATTTACTTTTTTTACCTACGTGACTTTACCGAAAAAACCTAAGAGTACAGCCTATGCGGGTATGTTCACGAGGGCCTCGCCGGCAACCTGCTCGACATTAAGTAGCTTACCGACAAGTGCGTGCAGATTCCTGCTGCTTAGAACTGTGGTCACTTGTGGGTGCAGAGGGTTGTACAACGTCAAGAACTCGGACGTGGGTTCTGACATCCGGTTGATGTTGTGCAGCAAGGCTGCCTTGAGTTCCTGTAAAATTGTGGTCGTTTGTTTCAAAATCTGCGGGGTGTCCACTTTTATTCTCCCATGCATGTTTGGTGAAGTGTGACTTTGGCATGAACAAAAATGCTCAGAGATGGGGTCAGTGGAAGTGATTTATTTTTGTTTAATGCCAAATTTTGCCATCTCGAACGAAGTCCCTTGTTCCTATTTTGAAAATGTAAAACGTAAAAATCACTCGTAATAGAGTTATTTTTGGGTTAGATCGCGTAAATATATAAATGTGTCGTTAAAACCCGCCACCACCCGACACAGCCAACTAGTAAGGGTTGTCACGTAAACAGAACGTGCCAATTCGTCACTAGTACAGCACTAACCGGTCTGTTGGAGAACCAAGCCACAACATTTACAATCTAAATACAACGTTTCGCCAGTAATTGCAACTAGCTTCATCAGGCGACAGCCAGATTTGGCTCTCCAACACACCGGTTAGTGCTGTACTAGTATACTACACTATACACTACACTATACACTACACTATACACTACTATACACTACACTATACACTACACTACTATACACTACACTATACACTACGCTATACACTACTATAAAACTACACTACTATACACTACACTATACACTACACTACACACTACACTATACACTGCACTACACACTACACTATACACTACACTACACACTAGTGCTGTACTTGTGACGAATTGGCCACGTTCTGTTTACGTGACAACCCTTGCTAGTTGGCTGTGTCGGGTGGTGGCGGATTTTAACGACACATTTATATATTTACGCGATCGAACCCAAAAAAAACTCTTTTGTGGATGATATTGGTCGCGAAAAGCCTCCGTGTTCAACTGAGCAAATATCACTATCGCGGGCGCGTCATGGAAATCCGAGTGCCGAGAGAAACTCCACGTGAGCGAGGAGATCGTCCAAAACAAAATACAAAAGTGTGAATAGCTGCGGCAACGTGCTCTCACTCTACCGCTTTACACGCCACAATAAGGAGAAGGCTTTGTAGGCCTGCAAGTTTGGCGCTGTTCAAACGAGCGTGCTGAAATCTCGGCAATGCATCAAGTGGGCCTCCCGAGTGCTGGAACAGGGACCGCGTGCTTCCCCAGCCACGCGTCGTCTGGCAGTGTCAACATGCGCCAGGTGGCACGGGGACCCCAGAATAGCCACGCGACGCAGCCAGGGCAGGCGGTGAAGTCATTGCGCATGAAGCCACGTGCGTGTGTGTGTGTGTGACGTGTGGGTGTGTGACGTGTGTGTGACGTGTGTGTGTGTGACGTGTGTGTGTGACATGTGTGTGTGTGTATGTGACGTGTGTGTGTGTGACATGTGTGTGTGTGACATGTGTGTGTGACGTGTGTGTGTGTGTGACGTGTGTGTGTGTGACATGTGTGTGTGTGACGTGTGTGTGCGACATGTGTGTGTGTGTGTGACATGTGTGTGTGTGACATGTGTGTGTGTGTGACGTGTGTGTGTGTGACATGTGTGTGTGTGACGTGTGTGTGCGACATGTGTGTGTGTGACGTGTGACATGTGTGTGTGTGACATGTGTGTGTGACGTGTGTGTGTGTGTGACGTGTGTGTGTGTGACGTGTGTGTGTGACGTGTGTGTGCGACATGTGTGTGTGTGACGTGTGACATGTGTGTGTGACGTGTGTGTGTGACATGTGTGTGTGTGTGACGTGTGTGTGACATGTGTGTGTGGTGGCATGTGTGTGTGTGTGACATGTGTGTGTGTGGTGGTATTCTCCTCTTCAGGATGCGCTTTTGCGGCCGTCTGGAATGCTCTTCCTTTCGACATTAGGAAGCTCGCTGGGAGCTTACGGCACTTTTAAATCTTCCAGATTGACAACTCATTTCCCGAGAACTGCTTTTTGCGTTTAGTTTGTTGACCCTCCCCCCGCACCTTCGATTTAGCGCGGTTGGCTACCTGCGTACGGTGCGAAAGAAGTGCAACGTACATACTGATCATACATTCTCTTACAGAACTTTGGTGAATGAAAGTGCACAGCATTGTGGTTTACATTTTAATTGTGCTTCATATATAGTGCGGTTAATTTAAGTGATGTATTTACCTATTTCGCTTAACTGTATTTTGTAACATGTACAGTAGATGCGTACAGCTTGACTCATCCACTTTCTAGTTTAGGTCCACATTACAGTGGTAAGCATTGTAAAGCGTTTAACATTATCGATTGCCAATAGAAAATGGTGCACAAAATTGCATTGCCAATGCATTTCGTGAGAATAATTAATGTACAGTACGTAATTCGTTACGGATAACAAGGTGACGTTTTAGTTCGTGTCAGGTTCTAAAACACATCGGACACTTTCTGTGCAGCGTGCACAATAACCGTGATTTTTCGTTTTAAAGCTTTCGTGACTACAGGGATTCATCTTCTTTTCTTCTTTCGGTAAAGTCACGTAGAATTGAAATAATAAAATAAAAAAAATAAAACATAATAAAATAATTCTCACGACGTTTCGGCCACAACGCAAGCAGCCATCCTCAGGTGGAGAACAGGTCTGTCGAGGAGACAGAGTCATTCAGTCATTCAGACTCTGTCTCCTCGACAGACCTGTTATCCACCTGAGGACGGCTACTTGCGTTGTGGCCGAAACGTCGTGAGAATTATTTTATTATGTTTTATTTGTATTCTTTTATTATTTAAATTCTACGTGACTTTACCGAAAGAACCAAGAAGAATAACCGTGATGTTATTTCGCAATAACGTGCCTTTCGCCGGTGAATTCCTGACCCTGTTATGTGGCAAATGTGTAACAGTCCTTGGCGAGTAAAGGACCAGACGTTAGTGATTGTGGCCACCTTGAACCCCATACAAGGATTAAGCATTCTAGATTTGAAGCTTTCGTGACTGCAAGGATTCATATTCTTAGGTTTTTCACTCGTAATAAAGGCTCATTCCTAACAGCGTGCTTCAGCCGCACCGAACCTCACAATAATAATATCCAGGGCCTACCTTGGCTCCTCCCACCCTCAACCAGTATACATATATACAAGGACTGTTTTCTTGGAATTTCTCTTACTTGATACAGCTATCGTGCTGTGACGGTTCCACCTGAAGACGGAAGCTTGTGTTGCCTCTGAAACGCCGTGATTTTAATTTTATTTTAATTTTACTTTTATTAATTTTAATTTCTCACCTACGTGACTTTACCGAAAAAACCTAAGAATAAGGATTAAGCAGTTGGGCCCAGACTGCATCCATCGCCTGCATCCTCAATCACGTTGATGCAACCCATGTTTGCTGCTTTTCTCTCTTTTGCCGTGATCACGTCGAAGGCTGACGCAGCTGCAACAACTTATCGGGCAAACAGAGGTGAGGGGGCCCTGGCTTCCTACATGTCTCCCAAGCTCCCCATGTACTCTCTAGCTCCAGATGAAACCGACCCCCCCCCCTCTTTTGACTTGAGTGGCACAGAAGATTAGCGAGAGATAGGGCCTCTCTCAGTGACCCAGAATGCCAAAAGATGCACTACTCCCGGCATTGGCACAGCGATGTAAAAGAAGCAGTGGAAAAAGTCTGTGGTCTATCGTGTAAAAAAAATGTATGTTACGAGTGACGATTTAAACTTTTTCTCGTTAAATACAATCACCAACGTTTATTACGAAAGTCTGGTTTTTTTGTGCACAGGTGTTTGAAATCGTCCAGTTTGTTGGTTAACTGACAGCTCTTTTAAGAGTTTCCGTTTGCTCGCTTTCACGGTTGCCAAGATTTGTAATTGGTTGAGGGGCCCCCCTTCCACACGTATCAGAGCCCTTGGCTCTCAGTGACTCCCACATATTTCCACAGTTAGGGAATCGTTTGTGTGGAATGAATTGTTTGCCCTCGTGGCAGATGTGTGATGTGAACGAGTGATTTGAAGAGTAACAGAAAAAGGCTTCTTCTGGGTGGGAATGTTGAATTCCTTGGAATATTGATGGACCAAATGTATTTGATATCAAGAAAAACAGCGTCAATTAAAATTTTTTTTATCAAGATCAGTTTTTTGTGTTCCATATCAGACCGTGGACCATTTGACATTCACGAAACCCGTACGTGTGCCCTTCATATTGTATTTGCTAGCACAGAACTGCTTCTGAAAGCTAATATAACCCGAAACTTGTAAACGTTCAGCAGTCATCCCCACTCTGGCTCTCTCTTGCTGACTGTGTTGTGTTATAGGCCTCATGGACAGCTGTTCTAAACTAGTCCATTTTAAGAATTCACTTGTGATCGCATCACAATCAGTCCGTTCATTTGTTTCTTAAACGTATACACCGCGTTTAGTAGTAGAGCTATACATTATTGACATAAATATAAAGGTATAGGCAAAACTTTCTGGTCGAATTCCCCAGAAGGAAAATGTACGATAGATTATGAGGAATAAAGGGCCTAAACCGGAGCCTTGTGTCACACCATGCACCAGCTGAACTGGCTTTGAGGCTGCATTCTCAACAAGGACCCTTTGAGATACGTTCGAAAGATCTAGAGATATCCATTTATGCATCACCGTGCCAGACACTGTGGGACAAGAAGGCGAGCCAAAACGGTGTCGTTGTCAATGCAGTCCAAATCTGCGGAAATTTCTCACATGACCAGAATGATAAAATTTCCCTTGTCTGTGTCTATGGGCGTATTGTCGGTAATCCTTGCCAGAGCAGCGTGTGTACAGTGGTATTGCTTGCTACCATATTGAAGGCTTTGTTTGAGATCATGGCCTTGAAGTTCAGCCAGAAGCTGCGATTGAATTGCCCTGTCTGGCACTTGTAACGCTAAAGTCAGTATAGAAAGGAGATGATAATAATTAATCCAGTTTGATACGAGAGATGGATTTAAAAAAAAATAGTGTATATGCATTACCTGATTGAAACGCATCTGGGAAAAAGGCCAAACGTATTGAACGGTTAGAGGCATTGAAGGTATTGCAGGTGGATCAGCAGCACAACTTTGCATTTTTATTCATTCGACTTTTCTACGATAGTTTTAATGGTTTATTATATTACTGGCATGAGCGCTGACAAGAGTAGGTGTCTGTGATCTTCACCGTGGACTTTGTTGATTAACAGCAGTTTATAAGATCGACTTAATACTGGTAGTAACCTCCTGGTTACACCAGCCCACGGGGGATTATTCTGTCCGTCGTGCATTCCAAATATGGGAGGGGTGGGTGGGGGTGGGTGGGTGGGGGAGGGTGGGGAGGGGAGGGTGGGGAGGAGCTGGGTGGGGAGGGGCCAGTGGTGGGGAGGGGCTGGGTGGGGAGGGTGGGGAGGAGCTGCGTGGGGAGGGTGGGGAGGGTGGGGAGGGGCTGGGTGGGGAGGGGCTGGGTGGGGTGGGAGGGGTGGGGCTGGGTGGGGCTTGGTTGGGAGGGTAGGGTGGGGAGGGTGGGGCTGCGTGGGGAGGGTGGGGAGGGGCTGCGTGGGGAGGGTGGGGAGGGGCTGGGTGGGGAGGGTGGGGAGGGGCTGGGTGGGGAGGGTGGGGAGGGGCTGGGTGGGGAGGGAGGGGCTGGGTGGGGAGGGTGGGAGGGGTGGGGCTGGGTGAGGAGGGGCTGGTCACGCCGTGATGCCCTTATAAAACTCAACGTTTTACAGGTATGAACAACAGGTTCCACACTGCCCACCAGGGATTATTTGTCTGTCGTGCATCGGAATGCAGCCCTCCCATGCACCCCCCCCACCGACCGCCGAGCAGGGCCACGATTGGTTGACGATGTCGGGGAGGGTGGGAGGGAAGGGGCAAATGCCCAATCATCCAACTGCCCCCTCCCCCCCTGAACGCCGCGCTGTCCAACCAAGTTCCTACCTGCCCACTCCGAAGGAACGTTTAACCTACTCACGCCGGCTTGTGCCCGCCCTCACAGTCGGCATATTTGCTGAATACACCACGCCGCCGTTGACCCTGGCCATTGACCGAGCAACCCAACGTTCCTACCAGCTCCCTCCGCAGGAATGTGTTTTGGAAGTTGAAGCTGATCAACATCCTCACTGAGCAGATGTAAAAATCCTGATATTTTCAGGAGACAAATTGCACTATGCCAAATTGTGCATATGCTCTTCCTGGTCAGATTTGTACCCTTGATCTGAACGAAATAGAATGTAGTCATGCTATCTATAAATAAAACAGTTTAGCTCAAATGCGTGAAGTGTTCTGTGATGACAGGGTCTCACTAAGTGTGACTGCACTGCTTCTCAAGCTGTCCAGCTCGGAAATATAACTTCATCAAGAGAGCTGGAGTGTTGTTTTCATGATGTTAATGCCTGTGGCCAAATGCAAGCAGGATGTGAGCCTAGATAGTGCTTGATGGCCAACGACCATGCATAAAAACAGCTGCTTGAGCCTGCCCGCAGAGCTATTTTGTGAACAGCTGAGGCCAGTGCGCTGTACTTCTGTGTTCTTGTGTCTGTGCTCCCCACCCATTCAAAGGCATACGTTTCACAACCCCCTCTTGATCACATCTCAAAGAAAATCAAGTGAATAAAAATAGGGTAACTTTTGACTTTCAACTTTCGTGACTGCAGGAATTTATATTCTATGGTTCTTTTGGTAAAGTCACGTAGATAGAAAAAAATAGCAACAATAAAATTATAAAGATGAAAATAAAGTTAATAAAAATAATACAAATATCACGAAGTTCGATCACAACACAAGCGGTCGTCATCAGGACAGCTTTATTATTTTATTGTTATTATATTTCGTCATCAGGACCGCTTGTGTTGCGATCGAAACGTCGTGATATTTTTATTATTTTTTAATTAACTTTATTTTATTATTATTTTATTATTATTATTATTATTTTCTATCTACATGACTTTACCGAAAGAACTATAGAATATAAAAATAGGGTGTTTTATATAAAAACTTACATTGTTTCCCCATTCGATTGTACCTGCAAATTGTTCAAGCTATTATTCCACCACTTTTTTGGCTACTATGACGCTGCTGACAGCTAAGCTTCTCGTGAAACAGACTAACCTCGCTTCACCATTCTATTCCTAGATTCGCACTGGATGTGCGATACAGGACCCACCATCGTGACATCGCACGTCTCTTGGTGCAAGAAGAAATCTACATTGGGTCCCGTTCATCCATAAAATCCTGATTGGCAAATCTTTGCTATACTTAGCTATTTCATTACCCCCACTGTCAAACCCAAAAACCCTAAGACGTCCATATAATTGCCTGTTAACGATCCCAAGAATGGGAATGGATGACGAAGCATTTGCCGGCGCAGCACCAACGTTTTGGAACAACATTGTTTCTTCGCTGAACATCGTAAATCTTCCTTCAACAAACATGCTCAGGCGGAAGATTCGTGCTGGATACAACCGCATTTGCAAATGTGACTTGTAACTTTCATCGGTAGTTCAGTTTTAATGTGCAATTGTATTGCGGGACTGTGTGATCTTCTTGGTTCTTTCGGTAAAGTCGCGTAGAAGGGAAATAATAAAATAATAAAAATAAAACATAATAAAATCATCATCACGACGTTTCGGCCACAACGCAAGCAGCCGTCCTCAGGTGGAGAACAGGTCTGTCGGGGAGACAGAGGCTTCTCGACAGACCTGTCTTCTCGACAGACCTGTTCTCCACCTGAGGACGGCTGCTTGCGTTGTGGCCGAAACGTCGTGGGAATTATTTTATTATATTTTATTTTTATTATTGAATTATTTCCCTTCTACGTGACATTACCAAAAGAACCAAGAAGATGAATCTCTGCAGTCACGAAAGCTTTAAATCGGGACTGTCTGATGTTGTCCTGGTGTGGGCCTGGTGGGACTGTTCTTGCTGTTGCTGTTGTTTTGCTGCCTTGCCCAAACTTGGGAATTGGTGAACTTGTCCAATTTGAACTTGTATACTTGATTTATTTTACGTATTTATTATCAGTGATTTACTTTCCTTTCCTATACTTTGCACTCAGATCGTTTTTTTATAGTATCTGTTGTCGTCACTTTCTGACACGCCCTGACTGGACATCTGTGGAAAAGAGCTTCATAGCTCATCGGATTTCTCCAGGATAAATACATGTTCTCATTCTGATTCGTCAACCTGCACTGATCAACGTGTTGAAGCATGAGAATAGGTTTTCCCCTTTTTTTCTGGCAACAAAACAGGTGTTAAGATGTTAAAACACCAAACTGAAACCTTTTTACAAGGAATCATGTCTGCATTAACTACAATACTTGTGGTCAGAATCCAAACAAAAATCATTCTCTGATAATATATGCATTAAATTTCCATTTAAAGCTTTCGTGACTACAGGGATTCATCTTCTTGGTTCTTTCGGTAAAGTCACGTAGAAGGGAAATAATAAAATAATGAAAATAAAACATAATAAAATACAATTCTCACGACGTTTCGGACACAACGCAAGCAGCCGTCCTCAGGTGAAGAACAGGGCTGTCGGAAAGACTAAAAATATATGCACATATGCATTGTCCTTGAAACTGATTGGTCTACACTAGAGACAGCTTTCTTTTGGGCCTCGTCTCAAACGGTGTTAGACCAGAGGACGCCAAAAGGCGTACTGCACAAAGACAACGCACTATCAGAGTAATGAGAGCACGGGGTGAGCATCTACATCATGGGTAGCTGCTCACCCCGAGCTCTCATTTCAAAGACAATGCATACATGATCAGAGTATTGTTTTTTTTTGCATTCTAACCACAAGTATTGTGGTTAATGCAGACATGATTTCTTGTAAAAGGTTTCAGTTTGGTGTTTTAACATCTTAACACAGCTGTTTTGTTGCCAGAAAAAGGGGGAAAAACGTATTCTCATATTTTGGTACTGGCAAAGGAGGTCCCATGATGGTGATTTAAAGCTTTCGTGACTGCAAGGATTCATATTCTTAGGTTTTCTTGGTAAAGTCACGTAGGTAATTTTTTTAAATTTAAATTAATAAAAGTAAAATAAAAATAAAATAAAAATCACGATAGCTGTGACGGTTCCACCTGAAGACGGAAGCTTGTGTTGCCTCCGAAACGTCGTGATTTTTATTTTATTTTTTATTTTACTTTTATTAATTTTCATTTCAATTTTTTACCTACGTGGCTTTACCGAAAAAACCTAAAAATAAGGTCCCATGATGGTGAAGCATGGTCAAACAAGTCCATCGCTGACGACGTAGGGCGACCTTTCGTCCAGCATTGCGTTTACAAGGGCAGCACGATATCTGTGTATTATTTTAAGTCCAAGCTCTTTGCAAGCCACGCTCTCGCGTTGATGGACATGTGGGTGTGTCGCCGTGACATCTGTAAGTTTTCCACTTGGCGGACGGTGGAGCTTGCGTGGCTGCGGTTCCGCTTCACGTTGACTTTGTCTGGCAATGTGTACGACACACGAGGAGCGACTCAAATGCTCTCAAGATGTCGAGTGTGGATTGTTTTTTTTTATAGTTTAGCGTTGGGGATACGGGGCGGGGGGGTGGCGCATCGTTGCACTATCAACCCAGTGTCCTGAGTTCGATTCCCTGGCAGCACCTGTCCTGATCATTACCTCGGTGGACTCATCATCGTCATCATCATCCCGCACCTCCAATTAGCACGGTTGGCTATGTATGGTGCGAAAGAAGTTCAACATACATACATCGGCAGCCTCACATTATGTTCTCAGGTTTTTTCGGTAAAGTCACGTAGGTAAAACATCATTGCAGTCACGAAAGCTTCAAATCTAGAATCACATTATGTTTTTTTTAAATCCATCAACATCATCCTCTTCATTATGGTCATGATTTTATTAATTACTGTCATCATCATTATCATCTGCATTGCCATTTTCACAAAGACAGATATCTCCCGTATAGCCTTAACAAACTGTTGGGGCAAGCGCTGTTAGCGAGCAGCTAATGAAGGCCTGCACTGCACACGAGGGGGTGGGTGGCCAGCACCACGCCCGGCCGCCTTTGTCTCCCTAGTGACGATGTTTACCACACTGCCCCAAATACTCATTTTAGGCTGAGTCGACCTAGGGAAGGCCCAGGACCGGTTCAAATAGTCGTCACTGGTGTTGGCCGTGAGCCGGAATCGAACTTGGGTAGCCGGGTCTGTAGCGCAGCATGCTGACCATCACCATTTCCACCATACCGTATTACCATATTCATCATCCTCATCATTGTGATCATCATCATCATCATCATCTTCTTTGTCTTCATCATCATCTTATTCTTTGTTGTCTTAAACATCGTCATCATCACAATCATTGTTTTTAATTTGCACCTAGTCATATTTGGACAAGTGCTGCAACTTGAGAGTGGGAAAAACCACACACGCACTCACATGTTAGCGTGGGCACGAGCGCATGTGAGATGGGCGCAGACTGGTTGCTTGTCGAGGTTTCGTCGGTGGGACGAGCGAAAGCCACAATCAACACTCCGACAGATTTCTGGTTTCATGCAAAATCCACCCACTGGGCCAAAACGGCCCAAAAATAAAAAAAACTTGCATTTTCCGTGATGGCTTTTGTGAAATATTCTCCCATTGGCGGAAGCAAACTGTATTTGAATCGGACCTACATTGTCTCCTTTATGAAATGTGGACTGGAGCAGTGCTTATCTTCATTGCTGATGCCCCCCTCCCACATCCCCACAAAGTGATAATCATTGTATCGACCATGAGCGGATGATGGGATTAGTCAACCTACAATTAAGATTTGAACTCGCAGCATTCTCGTTCTGTGTCGAATGCTCTTCTGGTAGCACCACGTGCTCAGATTATCCACAGTGCAGTGTATTGTTACTTTATTTTGTGTGTGTGAAAATAAATGATGCAATGTAGCTGTTCATCATCATCATCATCAATCCTTTCAGTAAAAAATATATTACAAGCAATGTAGCAATATTCACATGAGTAAGATATAAAAAAAACGTATCATAATGTGACACGTTATAGATTCAGTACTTTACAATTGTACAATGTGGCGCACCTCCTAATGTGCACACGTCTTTACGTAAAATGGTTGCCGTGCGTAGTATTTTTGTAATGAAACTGCCCAAATAGTTTCACGAATACACGGTAAAGCCAACTGGAAGACAGATGGCAATTACTTCAAAGGTTGTTTTGCCAGACGTTCACTCGATTGTAGACTTTATTTAATGATCTTGGCACATATTGCAATACTCCCCATCCTATTTTTGGGGTCTTGCCTTCATGTCCGTTTTGGGCTTTGGGGTTGGGCAAGGCAAGCAAGCAGAGGCCTAGTTTCCAGAGAATACTTTTTTTGTCATGTTTTTTTTTCATATATCCATTTTCCGTTAATTACTTTTATTTTATAGGCTGTTCAATTGCGCTTTTAAAAATGTTGTAATGGGACGTGGCCATCAGATATCAAAGCATCTTCAACGTTTATTTCCGTCGTGGTTTTTTCTAAGCTTTCAATGGTATATGTTTCTACATATTGTTCCAATTTTTTTTCCAAAACAAAAATTGGAACAAAGTCGGAGGGGAAAACCAGCAAGTTCTTCTTAACTTAAATGTGAACTGTTACCACAATTCTAGCTCAATCTTAGCCCAGAAAAGTCTGGATGTTTTCATTATTATCTTGTTCAATATATTTATTGAAACTTGCCAGTGGCGTGACTCATGTTGTTCAAAATCGTATTGAGGTAAAATAAACGGTGACCTCAGCAAGTCGCAAATAAATGCATTTCAATAGCTGAGGGGAAATGAATTGATCAAGGAGAAAGAAAGCCAGTGCTGAGTGTTTGGGCTGAGAGACCTTCAGATCCCATGTGTTCCCTGAACATTGTTGTTGTATAGCTGGCAATAGAAACGTACGCAGTGAACTCGAAAGTGTATTCATCAAAGAATAATACTGACTGACTGCAAGCACGGGCATTTTTTTAAATGTCCGTCCACGCTTTCGTCTGTTGGAACGCCCCCAGTATTTTCACAATAACTACGAAACCCCTCAGCCGATTACTTTGCAAACTTCACGATGCAGCTTTACCAATCAAGGCAAATTCCCAGACTAAATTTTGAGCAACATAGGCAGCAAAGTAACGAATATACTGCGTGAAGACATTTTATTTTAAAGTCCGAAAATTAACGACCACGAGATGCAGAGGAGGAGGAGTTCACATCATCGACCGCAATCATACTATTAACCAAATTCTAGCAGAGGCCAATTAATTTGGATTACCATTGTGCCTGTTCTTGGTAGAGTCTGAAAAAGCATTTGTTTAATTAGAATTGACGCATCCATCCAAGCTCTCACAAACCGAGGCCTAAATAACCGAAGCGTTTCGATTTAAAGCTTTCGTGACTGCAGGGATTCATCGTCTTGGTTCTTTCGGTAAAGTCACGTAGAAGGGAAGTAATAAAATAATAAAAATAAAACATAATAATGAAGACCTGGTCTTCACCCGAGGACGGCTGCTTGTGTTGTGGCCGAAACGTCGTGAGAATTATTTTATTATGTTTTATTTTTTATTATTTTATTACTTCCTTTCTACGTGACTTTACCGAAAGAACCAATAAGATAACCGAAGCACGTTTTAAAATAAAATCTTCTTACAAAACTGGAACTAAGATTACATGAGGGAAGTACCAACATAAATTTTAAAAAAGGGAGTCAGAAAAGGTGACGTCTTGAAATGTATCTCAACGGAGAAAACATGAAGCATCCCACATTGACGGATGACATGACCATTATAACATCTGACGGTAGTGAAGTGCTGAATATGCTAGAAGAACTTCATCGAGAAGACTGCGAAGACTTGGATAAACGAGCGAAAAAAGTTCACGTGCGGCAAGTTCGATCATTAATCAACTCGAGACATCTGTCAAAGGCACACGAGTGGGAAGGCGCGGCAGCGTGTGTGCCTACGGCTATTAAAGACCATCCCACGTGTTCACGTTTGTCATCCCATCGATGTTGGGTCGTTCTCTCCTCCGTTTGAATTCTCGCATTCTCGGTGAGGCGACGTTTCCTCATCTTCACCGTGGTCAACGGCGGTTCGTGTGAATTTTAGCGACAGCTGATTTATGTGCTTGTGGCGAACCGCGCGTGGTATTTGTGGAATTCTCCGAAGACATCTCTTCTTGAATGTCAGAATCGTGTGTTCTGTCTCTGGAGTAAGTGTCCGTGATTGGCAAGCTTACAGCGGCTGCAGCAATAAGTATGGCTCATAGCCGTCGGATTTTGTATGCGAGTTATGTAGACTTTTGTCTGCCCATATGCTGCTGAGTTCGGCGCGTATTAGATTTGTAGGTAAATGTAACTGCGATCTTAAGAAGTATTATTTAATTTGCTCACAGGAAATATTGTTCGTAAAACTTTTTTTTTATCACTGCACCCACCTAAAAGCAATTGCCACAAGTTCACTACTGCTGATGAAAAGTCGAATGGTGGTTTGAGGGATGAGGGTTATGTCCTGCAAAATGATTTTTTCTGAGAATCCTAGATCGATAAAGGAGTTGTGGACACTTTAATACAGCTGAACTCTAAAATGAATCCCAATAATTAATTTGCCGTTGGAATGTCATTATATTCCTCGAGAAATAGCAGCAGGAGTTGATTGATAGTTAAAAGAGAAAAGCGTAGCATAATCAGATGGGCATTGGACCGTGCTTATTTTCTTTGGTGGCTTTGAGACGGTGGTGGAAATTCCACGTTGTTATGGCGGCCGTTGGTCTCTTCCGCCTGATACAACCGTTTATGACTCCCCACGAAGTGGTACGCATTTTTTTTGTTATCAACACCGGAAGCAGGGGCGGTTTCTTCATTAGGGCGATTGGGCGACGCACCACCAATGTCATTCAACCACAGAGTCACGCTAGCCGTCACTGTGCCTCTGGATATAGTCCAATCAGCGTCATGTCACGTTCTGTGGAGTACCGCCTCTTTTTGGGCGATTTCACTCCGGCTGAGAATCGCCCCGAGTGGCCCCATAGACTTACATTCAAAGATGTTTTTTTTCGAACGGGGGGCGCTGCAATGCATTCTCTATGGCTTCCGGGAGGGCTCGCACTAACGTGCTTACGTCATCATACGTAAGCACGTTTCATCCAACAATATAATTTGTCGCCACCTAGTGGAATCTTTGATAAAAGAAACTTGAGTGGATTGTATTAATAGTGAGTATAGAAACAAACAAGATGTATTGTAAGAGTCACTTTATTTTTCATTAATATTAAAGAAGTGAAGTTGCCTTTACATGCTTAAGCTGTTAATTTATCCATTGCATGGGTGGACCTTATCCTTATCAATCATCCAGACATTTGCCCCCCCTGAGAGATTTTGCAGGAGCCGCCACTGACCGGAAGGATTTGCTGGGTTCACGTCTGACTGAACGTTTAAGTCACAACCTCACGGATGTGAATCGGTCGCCAATGTGGCGTATCCTGGTCAGATGAATGCAAGATTAGAAAAAAATCTGCTACCGTGCATAAACTACGTGTTTTTCAGCTCGGCGTCTATTTAATGCTTACCGTTCGCACGTGCGTTACGTGGCGGTATATTATTGCACAACGGGTTTAATGACATCATTGGAATTTCCTGTGTATGAGTGCATTAAATATTTTTTTAAACCTAAGCAATAGAGCACGCTTAAACATGCACAAGTAAAAGCATGCTGGTACAGCTACTGTTTTTGTTTGCATGCTAAGACTGATCACATTGAGAATCGGAATCTGTATTCATACTGGAGGAATCTGATGAGCCGTGAAGTTATTTTTCACAGATGTCCAGTAGCGACAGCTCGGAACGTTACAACAACAAACAATACAACAAACACGACAGGAGGGCAAAGCATAGGGAAGCTAAACAAATCACTTTTAAAAAAAAATTGACAAATAAAACGAAACTATTTTTTTCTTACCAGATAAATCCCACTGAGCTATTAGCTCATTTTTCCAGAAGCAACCCGGCCACAAATCATAGCTCAGCGAAGTGGCTCATTGCGTGGGATTTTGTAGCAGCAAAAATAATCGACATTACCTAGACGCACGTTTCTAAATGTTGAACGAAAAACAGGAATGGTGACGTCTGAGTTTCCCCACTTAAGACCAACAATAGGGGGGCTTAGCTCTATTGATGTCTGTTGAAGGTCTCGCTGTTACATACAAATTGAACAAAAAAACACGTGGTCAGTGAAAGTGTGAGCATCCAGTTGAGCCGCAGTGCAATTCCACTCACGTTAGACGGAGCTCAGAGAGGAGGTGCACCTTCGTTTACAATCGATGATGGTCCAGCACAATCGATGCACCTCCAGCGAAGGGCGCTCACTTTCACAATGCGGCCTAACCAGTGCCTCCTACAACACATCAGCCACAAACGGGCAAAACAAGTGACCCTATATTGTACACTGGCTGACAGAGGTGTGGACTCGAGTCATGCGACTTGGACTCGAGTCAGACTCGAGTCATGATTTTGATGACTTCAGACTCGACTTGGACTTGCCTCATCTTTGACTCGACTTGACTCGGGACTCGAGAGCAAAGACTTGAGACTTACTTGTGACTTGCACAACAATGACTTTGTCCCACCTCTGCTGGCTGATAATCAAGTTCAAGTTCAAGTTTATTTATTAGGTATAGCCCTGTGAGCCATTCAGCTCTTGAATCGGGGGCAACCGCAACAAACAAAAAACTAAAACATGAACAAGAAAACATCTTAAAGTGACTATGTGCAAACAGAAAATCCAACAAAATAATGTCAGCCACCAGGAGGATGTCCAGTGCTGGCTCGTTTGTGGAAAACGATTTCACTCTGATACGCTTATAACTGGTACAACTACCGTAAGAGAACACTGACGACAGCTATAAGAGATAACAGACTGGTCATTGTGTTCTATGACACTCGGCCAGACATCCATGCTGGGCAGATCCCCTTCAGGATGTCTGTACTCTCGTCGTAGGCGGTGGTACTTCCCTGGGCAGTATGTAAAAGATACCTTCCACCTTCCCACTCAGGATAAGAAATCAAAACCACTGTGACACCTTTACCAGATACAATGATTACGTGCATTAGCCTTGTGGGCAATTTAACAATGGGACGTATACGAGACACTTGCGCTGATACGTGTCGCTATTTTTAACTTCATATATCCCACGGGCCTGGATTCTAAGAAGTGTGGGGCCTAACAGTTTTGAACGGATGTTGCAAATTGGCACGGTTTCCTCAATTTCCAATAGAAACAAAAATACAGTGCTGATTTCCTCTCAAACATTGCAAATTCACGTATCTTACGTCACGTGGACGTCGGCCACTACCTTTTGGCAATCTTCATCCGTTTTTATATTTAAAAAAAAGTAATTTTGTTCCACACTCTTGGCGGTGGGACGAGAAAGCAATTGGCTCTGAAAAGCGGAGGGACTCCGTCTTGAGCACACGAGTGGAATGAGCCCAAACCACGCTGGGGGACCGCTTGCCTTTGACATCTTTAGAAACGTGCGTTAGGAGTATTTGGCTGCTCTACATTTTCACACGATAAGCCACTTCACTGTGGCCAAGTAACTTCTGAAAAAGGGCTGTATATACTCAGTGGGCCATACCTTGTGAAATAAAAAAAAATCAGTTTTTTTCCATCGAAAGCCTCATTTTCTCATTGTTGTTGACAACTTCTTTCCTGTACTTTGCGTTTCAATTTATTTTTAAGTTAATTTATTTACCGTAGTTGAACTTCTTTCTCACCATACGCAGTCAACTGTGCTAATCGGAGGTGCCCAGGGAACAGCAACAATTCAGGTAAAGTTCTAATACACGGCGTTGAGTCATTTCCTGTGTGTTGCAATTTTTCGATGAATGCGCTCGTCATTATGCTGAAATGTCTCGTTGTATTCATTATCAGGATGCGTAGCATTGTGGAAGACCACCGTTGAAGGTGGACGCGTTCAATTCCCCATTGGGGATCGACTCAATCTATCGTCTCCCTTCATTGTCAATACATTAAGTGCCGCGTTGTTTGGAAATCAACAGCATCCTTACGTTATGCAGGCTCCTTTGTATGTATGTATGTACGTTGGAGTTCTTTAGTTCGCACTGTACGTAGCCAAGCTTACTCATTATCGGAGGTGCGGGGCATTGGAATGTGGAATTGTCGCCACCGGCTCGAGGTTTTCCCGACGGTAAAATTCTCTGCCCTGCGCTCGTTTTTTTTTGCATCGTGGAGACGTTTTGTCTTTGAATGTTCAAAGTGGGTAACCGAGTAAAAGAACGAACTGTGGCATGAATTCTCAAGTATGACACTAGGCTGCAGGCATGCAGAGTTCGAACGTAATTCATATTTTGCATGTGCTGTGGTCAGGGCCGGATCACGGTCCCGTTAGGCCCCTGGGCACATGTCGTTTGGAGCCCCTCCCCCCCCCCGCTTTCCTACATGGGTGTCTTTCTTGCCTTCCTCCTCGCAAAATCATCCACTAGATCGTCAAAATCTAGCTGTCTGACAAGGTCTGACTCTGTTGACACAAGTGACAATGAGCTGAGGCGTGTTTGGCACATGCTACTCCGCAAGCTCACATTTTATTCTGCCTAAAAGGGAAAATGTCCGCTCACCCTGGCAGTTTGTCACTGGCAAAGTTAGAAAAATCCGAAATGCCACGAAAACATTGGGGAACACTGACTGCAGATTAAGTGCCTGCAACGTCTCAAGCAATTTAGTTGGGCACTTCTCACCCTCAGAGTCAGACATGAAAGACTTGAATTGGATGAGTTCGTTGGCAAATTTCATGTCCAGGTCTGATGGATATGCAGCGGAGAGTGCATTTACCTTTTCCAGTGTGACATCACTGTTAGACACCTGATCTGACATAAACAGAACTCCAAAGAGACTGCTCAAACGCTTGTAAGCGTCCAAGCGATGTTCAAGGCATGCCACTAACTTATCAATGACCACATAAAATTTTATATTTTGAACTTCTCTCTCCCCTCAAGTGTCACACCTGGCTCTGAGCTCTCATCTGCAAATGTTTTGCGTTTCCTCTTTCGCTGAAGATCGTGCTTATATGACTGAGAGAAACCTGTCACATTTAAGGCTGCCCTTTCAAAAGCCTCAAACTGGTCTCGCTGTCCCACCACAAAAACCCTCAACGAAGACAAAAGCTGTGCTGCTACAGAGATGTCAATGTCACTTTTCTGTAGGTGCATGCTTGTTGCGTGGAACTGGTCAAGTGTGACTGAAGGCCTCTCTAATGAGGGTGTAATTTCTCCACAGTGCCTTGGTTGACTCTGCCCGAGCACTCCACCGAGTACTGGACAGCGATTTTAATGTCAGTCTGACATCTGTCTTCCGAAAGACTTTTCCCCATCTGTGTGTGGATGAAGAGCAAAATGTGTACAGTGACTGCAACATGTGAAAAAACTTGTCAGCCTCTGGGCTACTGCCGTCTAAGGTGTTAACACCAACTAAGTTAAGCGAATGCGCTGCGCAAGGCACATTCTATCAGATAGTTGTTTTGTTTCAGGTGGGCCTGTAGCCCATTGTATTTTCCTGACATGTGACTTGCATTGTCATATGACTGACCTCTACAGTTTGAGAGGTCCAACCCATGGCTCGCCACCATCAAAGTCACACAGTCTGCTAAACTTTTACCAGTGGGGCTCTCAATTGGCTCAAAGCCCAGGAATCGCTCCACCACATTCCCGCTGCTGTTAACAACCCGGAACATGAACGTCAATTGGTCCACATGTGACAGGTCAGGGGTGGAGTCAACAATTATTGAAAAATATTTGGCATCCAGAATCTCATCTGCTATTGTTTGGTGAGTTTTCTGACCCATTAGCTCAATGAGTTGTTCACATATTGTCGATAACAAATAGGACACTGTGCCTCTTCCTTTTCCACCAAACTTTTAAACATGTTCAGCTAAGAATGGGTCAAATTGTGATAGCAATTCTAGGATGCCAAGGAAATTACCGTTATGGGTTGACCAAAACCGTTCATCATCTTCCCTAAACGCAAGTCCTCTTTCACCCAAGAACTTGATCACTGCTACAACTCTTTTCAAAATGTCTCTCCAGTATTCACGTTCCCCATCAAGTTGCTCCATGAGATCTGCATCTATAGAACTGCCCTTTGTCCGCTGGTGCAAGGCAAGCATGCATCATCTGTGTTTTGCACTCTTTTCGTGTTCCCCGATTCTTTCAGAGTGCTTCCAACCCCTGACTAAAGCCACCGACCTTGCTGAAGAACAGTTTGCATGCAAAACAGTACACACAATCTGTTGAGGGTGAGTACAGTAGCTACTGTCTAGAACCTTTCCGCCCATTTGGCAATATACAGTTCAGAAGTAAAATTTCGATTTAAAGCTTTCGTGACTGCAGGGATTCATCTTCTTGGTTCTTTCGGTAAAGTCACGTAGAAGGGAAATAATGAAAGAATAAAAATAAAACATAATAAAATACAATTCTCACGACGTTTCGGCCACAACGCAAGCAGCTGTAAAGACAGCGTCTGTTTCTTCACCTGAGGACGGCTGCTTGCGTTGTGGCCGAAACGTCGTGAGAATTTTATTTTGTTATGTTTACTTTTTATTATTTTATTATTTCCCTTCTACGTGACTTTACCGAAAGAACCAAGAATATAGTTGAGAAGTTCATTGTTGAAACTTCTAGTATTTCCACCAAGCGCTCTATCTTGGACTGAAGCTTTTTTTATTTTATTTTTCACTGCGGTTTTGGAAGGGGACTGCTCTTTCAATAAGCACTGACTTAACAATGTCACTGTAAGTGCTTTGCCATAATGCAGGGTCGGTGATCCATAGCACCGAGAATGGCTTGGTTTCTGATTTGATTATTGTGAACTGCCCAACGCTCCTGAGGTGGACATGATGGTTCTTCTATACCATTAGCTGTTGAGGGTTTGCCTTCAAAGGATGACTCTGGGGGCATGACAACATTACTGGAAACTGAACTAGTGCTAGTTCCTTCCTCACAGCTGACAATAGTGCTGCTGTCATCATTATTACTCAATAAAGGTTTTTGGGTTAGATCGCGTAAGGATAAATGTGTTGCAACCCTTCACCACCCAGTAAATTCACAACATTCACTCTGCAAACACACCGGTGGGCTGCAGAAGTAACTCATTGGCGTTTTGTTAACGTGACGCATTTTTTACTGATTTGCCGTGTCGTGTGGTGGAGGGTTGCGACACATTTATAATAACGCGATTTCACCCAAAAACCTTTATTATGAATAATACTGGTCGCGAAAGCCTACGTGTTTAATCATTATTACTATCAGAGGGTTTCTGATAGAAGTTGGCAATGAGGGGAAGACTTCGAAGCAAAACTGACTCTCCTGCCTCCTTTTCTTTTTTGGCTTTCCTTTTGGGAGCACCACTATTCCACCGTTTGTGGTCCATATTTCAGAATTAGTATACTATTTATTTGAATATATTTATAGCATATCTCAATACATATTTAAAAAACATATTGAATTAATATACATTAATAATGACAACACCCTTCAAATACTGTTGTTGGAAAATACAATCAACTGGCAGTATTTTACAGTCTACTTGTACCTAAAGGCAAATAACGAACGGCTTCCCATAATATGACGCCCTTCAAACTGTCCTGTTATGCAGAATGAATATTATACTGGTAGGAACGAAGTGGACCAGACCACCAATAGATTATATCGTCCGACCGTTTGTCCGTCCGTCCGTCCGTCCGCGTCCGTTTGTCCGTCCGTCCGTCCGCGTCCGTTTGTCCGTCCGTCCGTCCGACAAGATGGCCGCCCGCTCCCCCTGCGCGTGTGTGTGTGTGCGTGTGTGTTTGCGTGCGTGCGTGTGTGTGCGTGTGTATGCGCGTGTGTGTGCGTGTGTGCGTGTCTGTGTGTGCGTGCGTGTGTGTATATGTGTGACTGTGTGCGTGTGTATGCGTGTGTGTGTGTGCGTGTGTGCGTGCGTGTGTGTATATGTGTGACTGTGTGCGTGTGTGTGCGTGCGTGTGTGCGTGTCCGGCCCACTCGAGCGGCGTGATGAATGGGCGCTATTGGGCTTCGGATCGTTATTCACGGCGAACTGGAAGCGTAGCAACACAACTTCATTACGTGTGCGTGTGCGTGCGTGCATGTATGTGTGTGTGCGTGCGGTGTGTGTGCGTGTGTGTGTGCGTGTGTACGTTTATGCGCGTGTGTGCGCGTGTGCGTGCGGTCGATATCCCTGTACCGGTATTAGTATTATTCCTACCAGCCCACCCCGCAGGGTCCTGTTATCATGTCACAGCTTATTTTAGCGTGTCAACCAGTGGCTCAGTTGTCCAGCAGCACTGTACTCTCCGAGAGGCTCTCGTTTTAAGCATGCACTGTGTGTACCAAGGGGCCCAGGCGTTACGATCGATGTATGCACCGAGGAGCCCTGGGGCCCACGTGGTCAGCTCACGCTTTAAGCGCGAAGGGGCCTAGGAGCCCACGTGGTCAGCTCACTCTTTAAACACCAAGGGGTCTGGGGGCCCTGGTGGCGAGCTCACGCTCTAAGCACCCAGGGGCCTCGTGGTCAGCTCGCGCTGTGCGCACTGAGGGCCCTGGCGCTCAACTTCATTCGGAGGTCTTGGGCCACGCCTGAGGCTTGGAGGCCCCCTGGCAGTCCGAGGCCCCGAGGCACTGGCCCCACTGGCCCGGTCCGTAATCCAGCCTTACTGTGGTACAGCTTGTCAAGCAGAGCTATTTTTTGCCTCCTTCCTGATACAGGAAAGCACAGGGTGAGAACATCTCTGAGTCTAAACACGCCACAGATAGCACACACGGCGCTGATTGATAGCTGCAGTGGCAATGGCTTACAGGTGACGGGCAGTGTAAATGTGCGAAACGCGTAATTGCTTATGGGCTTTAGAGACTCTCTGAGTTGTGTTTATCACAACACGTCAGTAATTTAAAATATAATGTACTCTGTACACCTCTCGTGCAGTCTTTCGATTTAAAATTGAGTAAAACAAAATATCTCCTTTTTTTCTATTAGCCAAGCATTTACACGTTCATGTATGAAGAGACCGTGTTTGAAACATGTAAAATTTGGATTAAACATCAGCAACCTCATCGGCCATGAGCCATCCATTGCCAGATGAAGGGCCTCCCCAAACCATCACCACCCTCGTGATGCAACAATCAGTCGAGCTCCTGCACGTGTGCTGATTCCAGCGATGCACCTTGCAATCGACATCCCCTCTCGAGCATGCAGCTCTTTGATTGACCATCATCACTCCTTGTTACACTTGACCGCTGGCCATCCGTCTCTTGTCGCCACCTGTCCTACACAAGCCCACTTACATTTGTTAACATGTCTCTGACTTGTGTATGTCCTCTGATCCATAGATGTCTTTTTGCTGAGTGTAATTCCAAGCATGCATCCCCCCCCCCTCCATGCTTCCTTGCGTACTGCTTTACTTTTGCTCCGTTATTTGGTCAGCGTGACAACCGTACGGAGGTTATAATGGTCATTTTAACCAACCAACCAACGAATGGATTAAATATGTAGTTGAATAATCATGAACGCATTATGTAAGACTTAAATGTCACAAAGTTGCATCATTGCCTCCATGATGATTATAGATTACATTTGAGTTCGGTTGTTTAAATGTTTGTGTTTATTTTGGAGATGACACGTTGACTATGTGCAGGGCATCATCGTTATCTCTTTGTACACAGTACACACGCCGATTCATCAGAACGCAGGTATTTACCATTGTCGTGTGGTGCAGAACCGGCCTAGTGACTCAGTGGGGGAGTTTGGGGCTCGCAATTTGAATGTTTCCAGTTCAACTTCTGGTTGTGGGTTGACTCAGCCCATCATCTCGCTTAACTTACCTTCAAAGTACCACAAAGTACCACTTTGGAGGTCAGTTAAGAGGGTTGTCCTACGGGTAGATTACTAAACTGTTAAACTATTTTTTTTATTTCACCAGGTAAAGCCCACTGAGCTATTGTCTCTTATGATGAAGCGACCTGGCCATAACTGATAGCTCAACGAAGCGGCTTATCACGTGGAAATGTATAGTAGCCAAAAGAATCCAAGCACACGTGTCTAAATGTGGAGGGAAATACCGGGAGACCTGGAGATAAGTCCACGCGACTACGGGGAGAACATGCAAACTCCAAATATACAGGTGTCGGGATTGGGATCGAACCCACGAGCTCCTGCATACCAGACAAGGGAGTTAACATCTCGCCACTGCGGCACCCCAATATTGAGGACATAAAAATGAACACATCGATCGGAAAAAAAAACCCAGAGAAATCGTTGATGAAGAAGAAACGTTTGTGTATGTTGAACTTCGTTTGCACCGTACGTAACCAACAGTGTATAACAGTGGAAACTGTTATTATTTTTACGTAAAAAAGTAAGATTTGAAAAATAAAATAAACAAATAACCAAAAAATCTACTTTTAAAAATGCGATATCCAGAAAAAGAGTCGCGTTTACTTTTTTTACCAGGTAAGGCGCATTGAGCTTTTGTTCAGAAGCGACCTGGCCACAGACTATAGCTCAACAAAGTGGCTTATCACGTGCATATTTATAGCAGCCGAATACTTGAAGCGCGTGATGTTGATTCTAAATGTGGAGGGAAAAACCGGAGGACCTGGAGAAAAATCCACGCGGCCACAGGGAGAGAGAGAGAGATACACAAACTACAAATATACAGCAGCAGGCATCAGGGTTGGGATCAAACCTACGACCTCCTGTATACCAGACGAGGTAGTTAACATCGCCTAGCCACCGTGATGATGATGAGAGAGAGAGAGACACGCAAACTCCAAATATAAAGCAGCAGGCGTCAGGGTTTGGATCAAACCCACGACCTCCTGCATTCCAGGTGCAGTAGCCCTGCCCTGTGCATGTGTAAACTGCATATTTATTAAAATAAGTACTGTAAGCAGACAATATATCTCCTTCATATATCCGTTTCTCCACGTGAAAAACCGAAAAATAATTTTTACCCGACCCATCGGCCGCACAGTCTGCTGATTATACACTTTTCCAGGACATTGCTGACAAATGACAAAAAGAGACGAAGTTTAAGAATTGATTTGAAGTCTCGGGAGGGGGAAGGAGTCTCGTCCGGATTCTTTCTCAAAATAGCTTCGAATTAAACGCGTCTTAATCGTGATTTGTGGCCACGTTTTCAGTGGTGTTGAGAAATGCGTTGACACTGCATTCGGCCCCTTATAATAGTGCACCGTACATTGACACCACTCCAGTACACGTACCCTCAATAAGCCAGTTGTCCTTCAGACGCTGTCTTTCCGACAGACCTGTTCAGACCTGTTATTCACCTGAGGACGGCTGCTTGCGTTGTGGCCGAAACGTCGTGAGAATTATTTTATTATGTTTTATTTTTATTATTTTATTATTTCCCTTCTACGTGACTTTACCGAAAGAACCAAGAAGATGAAGCCAGTTGTCGTGTATCAATCACGGCTGAGATGTAACGTAACATTGAAATCACTTGTAATTAAACTTGTATCTTTGGCTCAGATGATTTAGATTATATGCCTGCTATAAATCTACACGCGATAAGCCACTTCGTTGAGCTATCGCTTGTGGGTAGGTCGCTTCTGAAAAAGAAAACTAATAGCTCAGTGAGCTTTATCTGGTAAACTCGTTATTTTTGTTCGATTTAATTACCTTTATACTTTGCACTCCTATCGTGCGTTTACATTGTTTTGTTGTGAAACGTTCTGACCCGCACGCCGACTGGAGGTCTGTTGGGAAAAAAAAACAATGAAGAGCTTTCCAGCTCATCGGATTCCTCCCCCAGCGTCAAAAAAGCTTCTGATTCTGAAGAGAGAAAGCTGACCGCCTCTTGGCAGCAGTGTCCCCGAGCAAACTGCAACAAGCCTTCCTTCCCGTCATTGTGCTCGTGCGTGGTTTGCCGAGGGGGCTTCCTGTACATACAGCTGCTTGCACTCGGCCCGCAAGAAAGGGGGATGCAGTGAATTCCCAATCCTGTTGCACTGGATTGAAGATGCGCGCGCAGAAGCTCTGCAACGCAATCGACGTTATTTTGTTTTCATGGCCATCAGTGTGATGGTAAAAGCCGGCGTTTCTGGGCTCTTCGGGGATTGCGTATCGTTGAGCTTTCTCCCAAATTTTCTTAGGTTTTTTCGGTAAAGTCACGTAGGTAAAAAATTAAAATTAATAAAAGTAATAAAAAAAATAAAAAATAAAAATTATTATATTTTTATTTTACTTTTATTAATTTATATTTTTTACCGACGTGACTTTACCGGAAAAAACCTAAGAATATGAATCCTTGCAGTCACGAAAGCTTCAAATCTAGAATTTATCTCAATTCCTTGAGCTCGGAGCATTCCACAAGCCTGGCACTGTACCCGGCATATGGTATTGTTGCCATGAGAAAGCTGCCGCTCTTTTTGCGGTCGTGTGGAATAGTTTGCATATGTACATGACATGTTTTGGATACGTTACGTGTTGAATGTGTTTGCACGTGGACAATTATCTTTAACGACGTTTGCCATGGTTGCATGTTAATGACTATAACACGACTTGAAGTGACAATATGGTTGGGTCAGAAATTATTGGCGGGGATGGGATTAAGAAATATTTCTCGAAATATGACAATTTTTTGGAAATATTCCTTCAATTAATTCACTTTTAAGAGATTTAGAATTTGTAGTCTTGATTGAACTTGTCATCTGATTCTGAGTCAATGGCTTCCAACTACAGCGACAACCAGTGATGTGAACTCCACAGTCGACGCGATCCGCATTAGTTTTCAGCAACATCGTCGTGCGTGCGTGCGTGTACCCATACTTGCATGACCTCTGATTCTGGGAGTTTTGGAGTGGGCAGACTGCTATTGTGGAGTGCACAGATGTTGTGTCGGAGATCTCTGCAGTGCATTTAAGTGCCACGTGAATGGCACGCAATGGGTCGCCCCCACTGGCATTGCCTCTCAGTGCGAATGCCAAGGTTTCGCATCTGCACTGGTGTCGAGATGTTAATGACCTCGCCTGGTATACAGGAGGTTGTGGGTTCGATTCAGACCCTGACGCCTGCTGCTGTATATTTGGACTTTGCATGTTCTTCCCGTGGTCACGTGGATTTTTCTCCCGGGTCCTGCGGTTTCCCCTCCACATTTAGAAACATGCGCTTCGATTATTTGGCTGTTGTACATTTCCACACGATAAGCCACTTCATTGGGCTATCAATATTAGCCAAGTCGCTTCTGAAAAAGAGCTATATAGATCATTGGGCCTTGCCTCGTAAAATTAGAACTAGTTTTAGTTTAGTCAAGAAGGACCACGCTGGTGTGATGAGACTGAGGGCACTGTTCTTGTAGGTTTGGTGCTGACTGATTAACATGAACACTGGTTTGTGTCAAGTCAATAGTGGTCATCTTATGGACAAGAATGGCCTCCCATCTGCAAATTCAATAGTCAACATTAACTCAAGGCCATCACTGGAAATGAGGGCCAACTTCGTGCTTGTTTGAGCACGGAGAAACGTATTATGAGACACTTTCCATAATATTGTTCAAGTTGTTTTCAGTTCCTGAATTGCCTTTGCTTACTTTGTACAGCGAGTGACATCATAATAGCCGGCCCTGCATTAACCAAAATTCTTGCCCCAGGCAAGAAAACAATTTAGTGCCCCTTGAAAGCATTTCTGTTGTAATAACCCTGTCACACTGCTATCATCTGTTGTCATTTGTTATCTGGATTGCCACTCGTGTGTGTTACATATTACATGCTCACTTTATGTCTCTGTAAAACTGGGTTACAACTATACAGTTCTGTGTCATCGGTGCACCGAGCAGCATTTGCACCGTGGGGAGCTGCCCCTGATCGCCTGCCTCTCGCGTAACAGTCGCCCAGATGTTTCGGTTAATAATTGATTTTAAATGACATTCACTCATTATATCTGTGGTACTCTCATGAAGCAGAATGCATGGTCATGTACACGAACATATTTTGTATCAAATTAAAAACGAGCTTATTTCGGTCAATTGACGTATTATTTAGGTATAATTTTGTTTGTTCGTTTACGTGGGTTTATTTATTGTTTTTAGCAGAGAGAGGGTCGTGGTTAATCTCTTCAATTTCTGCAGATTGAGATGCCCTTCATGCCTGTTCCACAAGATTCAATTTAAAGCCATTTCCCTGAATTGCATTCGATATTTTTTTGCTCATGTTTGTTTCCATTGGCTCTCGACCATTTGTTGTGTCTGTTATTTTACAGATAACCACTGGTGCTAGTGGCATGCCACGTGCCGAAGAAGCAACAACAACTGCCCCCCCAAATACGGACATGGTTGCACCGTGATTCTGGGTTTACAAGAATCCTGTCCCTGGGAGTCGGCATCGATCTCCAAGTTTAAGTTTGGCTGAAGGATATTTTTTTAAATTTTATTCCTGGCTCTGGGCTGTATCTGCCTCTGTGGAAGAAAAAAAACCCAGCAGGCATTGACGATACTGGACCACGAGTGATTATCACTGGCGAAATCTACAACTGGATCACTCGGCGCTGCCTTGGATGGATACGAGTAAGAACAACAGTGGACGCTTGATCCGGTCAGATCATTGTTGTCTTGACGCAGAAATCTGATGCCAAACAAGCGTTCTTTGGATTCATGTTAAAACCGTGACTTCTATTAACAGATGCAAACAAAATATCATGAAGCACCCCGGAAATATTTAGGTCCCAGCGACGGATGCTGAAGATGTTGCTTGTCGTTTTCCTCATCAGTTGGCACCTTTCCACGTGGCCAGCTGTCGAATAAAAAAAAACAACCCCATTCGCACCGTGAATTTCAACAAACCGGGAACCTACCTGGCTAGGCTTCCAAACAAAAAGAAGAGAGAAGACACTGGACTTAAAAGTCATGGCATCCAGGGACAATTCTCGCGTCCCCAGGGGATCGAGTGGGCTGACCAATGGCTTTCCTGGGATCATGTACCCGCCGTACACATTTCCCGGCCCTCTGGCTGTGAGCAGACTTTCCCCCAAGACCTTTGGCTTCTCAACCCAGGGGCTGTCAATGCTTCACCCGCAGAGACCCATCAGCGGTTACAGCACCCCTTCTCCCGCTAGTAAGTGTCTCATGCACTCACATTAACAAATGCACTTTCAATGCCGCGGTTTGTGCTCAACGGTACCGGGGATAAGCTGTGGTGGTTCATGACGTTAGATTGTTTGTCGGTTTTTCAAGCTCTTTTAAAGTGTACAAGATTTAACAGTGTGTGTGTGTCAATTGCACTGCTCAACTTGCTGGTTTAATTTGATGGACAAAGGAAAGACAGTCTGTTTTATAAAACCTGTATTCATGGTATGGTCAGCTTGAGGCCTTTAACATCAAACTCATCAAAACATTTGAAAAATCCCACATACCGACATGCACGCTTTAAAAGACAGCTTTATAGTAATTACGGTGATTTTTCAGTCATCTGTCGAGACAGGGCCCCTTAAGTGCCTTAATAAGCCCCCTTTTTCCTGTGCACATGTTCTGTCTGTGGTCGCACACACTGGGTGATGGCGGTGAAGAAACCCTGACTTTTTTTGTCTTGACGCATCACATTGCTTCCAGCCTGCGTGGCCAGACAGTGATAAAGTCATGCAATCTGCCAAAACGCCTGCTTTTGATGAATGGTTTTCCCCTGGATGATATAAGTCGAGGACCTTGCGCCTTCCGCATTGACACGGGATCGGAGGAGGAGCATTTAACTCTTTCCTCCTGGCATCTACGGTGTGTGCGGTGGCTGCTTTTGCCTCGGATTGCGAGTGGCCCCTATGCTGCAGCAGTGTGCGCTGCTGAATCAGTTCCAAGCAAAAAGGCATTCTTGTGAAAAATTCCATCATGCAGCAGCTTCCTCTTGCCATACAAGATCCTGTTTTAAATCACACCCAGGTTTGTGCTCGCATTCTAAAACCGGAGTGCACTTTTCATCCCTAAAATAAAATATTTTGCCTGTCAGTTAAATTGCGATTCATCCGGATATGGAGTACCTTTCCTTCCAGTGTTTTTTTTACGTTTATTTATAGAGACCGAATGACCATTTAGAGTTAGCGCTGCCATAGTGCAACAGTTAGCAACTGAACTTGCAAGCCAGAGGCCATCAGCTCGATCTTCCCAGTGCAGCAGTTGCAACAATGGCGCGAGTTTATTTTAATCCCCTCGGAACTCTGTCCACCCAGCAGCGGTGTGAATGGGCTCACCGCAGCGAGTCCATCAATAGGTCGTGGATGGTGGAGTGAACTGTGGGTAATCTCACCTCTTTCGAGATGTCTGGCCAATGCTAATTACCCTCTAGAGGGGCTCTCTCTCTAGCTCCCTCGAGTGGAGGCCCTTCTTACAGCAGGGGCATTGCGCTAGGAATTGCAGGGCTGAACCTTCACATTTTTCACCGCTGAGGTGTGAATGCACTGCACATGTTCTAGACAATGTGGTGAGCTTACAAGCTGGTCCCTTTTATATTTCAGCGAGGAAGCCTTTTGAAAGGGACACCGTATAATTTAAAATAGCACGAGTGAATAGCATGAATATGAAAACTAAATATTTTGAAGGCTTTACAGGAAATGCAATAAAACAATCCAGTATCAGGTGTGAAAAAACACAGCAAGAATTAGTTTTTTTTGCTGTGATGATGATTGCTTGTGTTGCAGTCGAAACGTCGTGAGAATTTTATTGTTTTATATTTTTTATATTTTATTGTTTCCCAAGAATATGAATCCGAGGGTCGTTTGTTCAATTACAAGTTGGGGGGAGAGGGGGGCGGTCAAGTCAACCAACTATCCTCGTGGGACGACTAAATTAGCACCTCCTTTGTGGAAGCCCAGCAGCGGTTGTCCGCTACGGAGAGACTGGCCCACGCCATAGAAACGTGGAATGTGTTGACGCTCGCTTAAGGATGCCAAAGGAGGTGGAGCATTTCCCCGCATTCATTTCAACGTGGAGATGCTGGCTTTGACGCGTCTTGTTGTAACAATCTGCGTTTTCATGAGAGAGAGAGAGAGTGTGTTTGTGTGTGTGTTATATGAGGGAAAGTTGTTGTAGGTATGTTGAACTTCTTTCGCACCGTACGTCGCCAACCGTGCTAATCAAAGGTGCGGGGGGAAGGACAGCAAACTATACGTAAAGAAAAACAAAAAAACTGTTCTCAAGAAAAGTTATGTCTTACAAAATTATCAGCCTTCTTTGCTCGAGTCGGATAGTTGCCAAGGCTGTTAACGAGCGTCTTAAGTTGAGTTTTATTAAAAAAAAGAAGGGCTTTAAGTGAGATTGAGGGGGAAAAGAGATAACGAGAATGTATTTTTGTCCGTACACAAAATACACCATTAATATTTCAAGAAACAACATTTACCACGGTGGATAGAGGGAGGCCCTCTATCCCTGGCACATTTATCACAGGTGTCAGTACGTAGCAACACTGTGGAGGTGCTGGAGGAGGTTGCTTTGTTGTGTTGTGATTTATCTACTACAGGGGGTAGTGGGGGGGCAAAAGGCAAAAACAGTTCTCTTGCATTATCAGGGAGAGTTCTGATGAATTACATCAACCATTTTGTCAAATTAGAGGGCAGCTTCAGTGCTAAAAGACAACTGTTGGAGGCAGCAATAATGTACATGTCACTGTCAAAGTGAGATAGCCGGAACTTGGATAAATTAGCAAAACAACTCGGAAAGAGCCTTTTGTCTTTGAATACCTGTGCTTGTAACAAGTATTATGTTGAACTTCTTGCAGTTTCAGTTTCATTTATTAGGTATAGCCCTGTGAGCCATTCTGCTCTTGAATCGGGTGCAACCGCAACAAACAAAAAACTAAAACATGAAACAAAAACAAGAAAACATCTTAAAGTGACTATGTGACTATGTGCAAACAGAAAATCCAGGAAAAGACAGCAAAATATTCCACAGAAAGCACCGTACACCAACGCAGTGTGCAAAAATCCCAGTGGGATGCAAGTCAAACAACAACAACAACTACAAGACACACCAAGCGCAGCTAACCGTGGTAATCTCAGGATAAAAATAACTTGGAAGTTCAGTTTAGACTTTGGTATAAACGTGCTGCACATCTAAAGAGGAGGTAGAGATTGCGATGCTTGAGATTGTAGATGAGGGCTCGCGATCAACGCAAACGTTGCGAGCCAAGAGTTCGACAACCGAGAGCCAGAGGTCGCAAACGGGTTTTGATTCCTTACCCGTACCCGTACCCGGCCGCACCAGGGTCGCAAATGGGTACCCGTACCCGTACCCGGCCGGGTACGGGTACCCGTTCCCTACCCGTACCCGTACCCTACCCGAAATGAGTGACAAGTGGCTACTCACCAGTGATTCACGGGCTACCCGTACCCGGCCGCACCAGGGTCACAAACGGGTACCCGTACCCGTACCCGGCCGGGTAAGGGTAGCCGGGTATCGGGTAGGGTACGGGTATTGGGTACCCGATTGCGACCTCTGCCGAGAGCCATCTCTGAGTGCGGATCGTGGGATGCTGCTGGATCGTGGGATGCTGCTGGATCGTGGGATGCTACTGAAAGAGCTGAGCACGGAGGTCTCCGGTCGACCTTGCAACGGCTGCTTGATCTCGTAGAAGGGAGCCATGGCAATGCGTGGCAGCCTCGGTGGCATTGGCCATGATGACCCCCTGTGACCCTCTTCACAGCTTGCTGGGAACTTGATGGCAGTTTAGGGTAAGCACGTTGGAGGTTAGGAATAGAACGCGATACAAAGCGCTGTGTGTGTAACCAAGAAGAGGCGATGATGATGATGATGATGAAAGGTGGTGCATATTTGCAGGATAGAGGAGAGGCCTTTACGACAAGACATTTGATTGGGCACCCAGAGGTCAGAGACCAAGAGGGAGATATGCATCCACACCTCCGATTAGCATTGCTGGCTACGTATGATGCAAAAGAAGTTCGACACACATGCATGGTGGGTTACAGTACGAGCGAGAGCAGACCTTGGACGACGCCTATGGCCTCCAGCAGAGGGGAAGGGGAGTCGCAGCGAGGGTGCGGTGGCATCAACGCCATTGGTGTTGATGACCTCTTGACCTTGAGCACGTGATAAATCACGGCCCATTTCTCATGAGCTGCCGAGAAGGCCGCTTGCTCACGCTGTGCACTGACGAGCTGGCCGGGAACGAGCGGGAGGTAATTCCCAGGACGCCCCGTGTCTCGTGCGCTCATCCATCAGCTCTGGTGCACAACGGATGGAATGCATGGCCGTCACGACGCCAAAGCCCACGCCATGAAAAATTGCTCCCGATAAAATCATATGCAAATATCCATGTTCTATTTTGTAAGCGCACACGCGCGCAGAAAAAAAAAATAACTTCCCCTCCTATTTTTTTCTCACAATGTCCCTTCAAAGTTTGCTGCTGTTTCATCTTATTTTGTTTTGCTGGGATGGTTTGATTTATTAAAAGCCATTGTCAGCAAATAATGCATTACTGCGGTTCTATTACTGTGTGGGGAGCAGTGGCACGGTCGTTAGTTAGTACACTGGACCGTAAACCTGGTCGCCTGCATTCAATTTCCAGTCAGAGCGAGCATTCGTGAGGTTATCTGAGCCTGTTCTGGGCCCTCCCCCCATTCACCAAACTAGGCTGATCAGCGTATTGAGAGTTACATTTTAACGTACAATTTTTTATTAAGGAACTGTGCGTTGTCTTGGTGTGGTCTTGGACTGTTTTTGCTGTTGTTTTATTGCCTTTCCGAAGCTTGGGAATTGATGATGCAATTCAAACTTATTTGTTTATTTAAGGGGCACCACGGTGGTTAGATGTTGTCTTCCTCGCCTGGTACGCAGGAGGTCTTGGGTTCGATCCCGAACCTGACGACTGTATATTTGGAGTTTGCGTGTTCTCCCTGCGGTCGTGTGGATTTTTTTCCTCCGGGTCCTCCAGTTTTTCCCTCCACATTTAGAAACACGCGTTTAGACTGTTTAGATTACTTTGCTGCTATAAATGTCCAAATGATAAGCCACTTTGTTGAGCTATCATCTGTGGCCAGGTTACTTGAGAAAGAATAAGTTAATACTTCAGTGGGATTTGTCTGGTAGGATGGGGATGTTTCGATTTAAAGCTTTTGTGACTGCAGGGATTCATCTTCTTGGTTCTTTCGGTAAAGTCACGTAGAAGGGAAATACTAAAAAATAAAAAAACATAATACAATAATTATTCTGTTTTATTATTATGTATTTATTTATTATTATTATTTCCCTTCTACGCGACTTTACCGAAAGAACCAAGAAGAGGATGGGGATGGTTAAGTGTTGTATTTGTATCTGTTTGGGTGATTTATTAACCTTGCATGCACTTGGCACTCCCATCATGTTTTTTTAGAGTTTGTTGGTAAAGTCACGTAGAAGGGAAACAATAAAATAATAAAAATAAAACAATACAATTCTCACGACGTTTCAGACGCTGTCTTTCAGACAGACATGTTCTTCACCTGAGGACGGCTGCTTGCGTTGTGGCCGAAACGTCGTGAGAATGTTATTATGTTTTATTTTTATTATTTTATTATTTCCCTTCTACGTTACTTTACCGAAAGAACCAAGAAGATGTTTCTAGATTCTTCACTTACAGTCTACGTTATAGTTTAGGGCTATTATGTCTCAGATTGGTTGAACTAAATTGATTTAAATGAACTAAAATGTGAAAATAATCGAGTGATCTCATCAAGTGTACGTTTTGTTCAGCCGCACAGACAATCCCATCTGTGTGTGCTACATACGCACTCGAGAGCACGATGAAGCAGATTCACGTGTTTCTAAACCGAGCAAAACTATTGCTGCTAACGACAAACATAACAAAACGGTACTGTAGTTTTGCATGATGTGGAACCCCAGTATATCACTGCAGAAGATATCTGTATACTGGATACACATCAAGGGAAGTGGTTATGTCTATGCCAGTGGGTAGCAAACAAGTTATGAAAACCATGGCAAACACTCATCATCTCTGCCAAAGCAACTGATACCAGGCAGGCGGACACACGCAGATTCTGGATTTGACCGACTGATCATCCGTCGTGATTTCAGTGGGTAGTGCGAGTGGCCATCTGTCGTTGCCGAGGCTAAATAGGCATAGGACAACAAATACTGTATAAACATATGAAAAAAATATGGCAATGAATGTCCTTTTTTAGGAAATTATTGATTAGATTTGGAATAATGTAGAAATAAAATCAATATGTTTGAAATTATCTCAAACATAATCTTTAAGATATGAATCAACAGTTTCTATTGAAACTGAATGTCAACATAAATATCCAGCTGACTGAATAAAATTACAAAATAAGCAATAATATATGTTGGAAAAACAGCAACTACGATGTGCAATTGTGCTTATTTTGCAGGGATGTTTCAAAATATTTCATATAAAAAACATTAGTGTTTTCATTATAAAAAAGTGTGCAAAAATTATCCATGATAGTATTCTAGTTCCTTGATTTATATCAGCAGTAGTCCTAGAAAAGCACACCATATCACCTGTTTTTTTTCATATTCACGTACCACCGAACAAACTTGATGGTTCGTATAATCATACTTGACATTCTGTGCATGTGTATGAGTGTAATTTATATGGTAACCGGTGCCAATAATTACAAGGCTGATATCAATACCAGTCATTAGTAACAGCATGGAATTATTATCTGAAATTAACGGACTGGCTTGTTGGCTCGTTATCTTTTATAACGATGGCAGAAAACGTTTAGGAAACATTCGCAACCACAACAAATACGGTCCGCAATAATATTATCGGGTATATTTAATGTCAAAGGCAAACATGAGTCATCCTCTAATGTTACCGATTCAGTTGGTGATGCTGATTTGCCGCAGATAATTGTGTGGAATGGAATGAAAGCCCATGGAGTCGTGGAGACTTCAGAATGCCACGATCTTGCTTGTTCCAGGCGTACATTGCTACCACTACCATGCCCTTTCATCAAATCCTGGTTGTTTTTTGACACGTTATTTCTGACAGTTATATTTTTGTGTTCGAATACATTTCTCCAGCTTTAAAAACACAATCTCCGGTCAGTCTCAGACGCTATCTCCCCGACAGACCTGGTTTTCACCTGAGGACGGCTGCTTGCGTTGTGGCCGAAACGTCGTGAGAATTATTTTATTATGTTTTATTTTTATTATTTTATTACTTCCCTTCTACGTGACTTTACCGAAAGAACCAAGAAGAAGTCTCCATACATTTTCAGGACATAATGGCCGGGCAGCCATCTGCGCCCAAAAGTTATGTTTGTGCTCATTTGAGAACTTAATGTCCCATGGCACAGGGTAAGTGTGCTGTGATTTGCTCGCTTGGCATAAAAACAACTCGCTATTCTTGGCACATGCAGCCTGGCTGCTGGGATGTCACGCAGCAGCGATGAGGGTGAAATGCTAAATAACCCTGTATGAGATTAATTGTCGTGGCATTACTTCTCACACCTGAAACATGCATTCTCAGTCCTTGTAAAGCCATACGTGTCAACAATTCACCGTACAGGGCTGTACTTTTTTGCGTTAATTATTTTGCATTTATGATAATAGGTTTGCCCCCTTTTTTCTGGCAACAAAACAGGTGTTAAAACACCAAACTGAAACCTTTTACGAGGAATCATGTCTGCATTACCCACTGCTTGTGGTCAGAATGCAAACAGTCAATTTCTCTATCCAACCGGATGGCGTGTTAGTTACAGCACAAGATTAACAGTCAGGACATTGCGAATTAAAACATTGGTTAGCATGTTATTTCCATAAAATAGGTACCACTTTGTGATAAGTCAACAACGGTTGTCCTATGAAGACTGGCCTCTGCTATGGCAATGTGGAATTTCAATTACTGGCTTGGTGCCATCATCGGAGACAATTGCCGGCCCACTGTGGATTTGAGATGGTTACACTTTTACGTTGATACCTCCAGCACTTTCTCACGTCTACAGTTTCATATTTTAATAGTATGTACATGCTAAAAGCGTTTTAAACGAAGTCCCTTATGCCCCAAAGCATATATGTCGGCCACAGTTGTCTTAGTCCAGCATGTCACTATAATGCCACAGGTGCTGCAGTAATTCACATTACGGCTGAAGTGCATGTGAAGTTCAAACATAAATCTGTAATCTAAACTCTCGTAAAGGTGCTATAGCTACCTTGATTCATGGGCAGACTTCGTGGTGTATACAAGAACACTTACACGTGTGAAAGTAAAGTCAGAAAGTCTAGATTTGAAGTTTTCGTGACTGCAAGGATCCATACTCTTTGTTTTTTTCGGTTAAGTGACGTCGGTTAAAAAATACAAAAAAGGAAAAAATGAAAATGATAATTGTATTTGTTTTCATTTTAATTTATTTTATATTTTTTACCTACGTGACTTAACCCAAAAAAAACAAAGAGTGAAGTAAGTAAGTGGGTCAAGAAATGTAAGGATGCTAGCACAGACTTGGCTTGTAAACATAGCGGTGGCAATGACCCTGACAGCGGCCCCAACAAATGGACAGATGCCGTGCAGAGAGTGCCGTCTCAATTGGAAGACCGTGATTTGGTAAGTACACAGTCGGTGCCTGAAATGTTGACGGATGGCCTCAAGGTGACCCTTCTGCAGGAGTAAACAAGAGTCTACCGGGATGGCACTTTCAAGTTGGTATCACGATAGTACAATCGTGTTTAGTGATGCCGGAGATTCTGTGGATAAGTGACAATATCTGAGCATGCAGACACCTTGGCAAGAATGTGAGTGTAATAATATTTAATGCATTTTTAATATTCTTTCAGTTGGAAGAAATTTGTATCGGCGGGTCAATCGAGTTTCCCATAACATGCTTTCAAGAAGGATGTGTCAGCTTCTGGAAATATTTCTTTTTTTACGAAGAAGGATTAATCTTACCGTGAAAACAGAATATAGAGGGAGCATAGTATTGTAACGCAAGCTTAATTTAACCATAACTGTGGCTAATACGTTTCTATTCTGTTAAAGCACGTTACTGTTTTTTTATTCACAAATATATTAGTGTTACTAAAGAAAGAGCAGTGTAGTCATTAACTCCTGTGGAGTTGGTATGTGGACTGTGGGATGCCTGAAATGGAACGTAGCTGATCATATTATGGTGCTCCTTTCTACAATGAGAGGTCCAAATTTCTGTCGCGAGATCCTCCGGATCCTTCCGTAGCCGAGATATTTTACGGACAATATTAATGGCTGCGAAAACCTACTCTGTGGTTAAAGTCAAGGACAATGTCTGCTTCCTCAGGCACTGGTTCTTGACACCAGCCACAATCAGACGATTGTGAGTTCAAACCCAGCCAGGGTACGTCTCAGCTCCATTTTAACGAAAGGGTTAAGAAAATTAGGACCTTCTTGGTTCTTTCTCACCTGAGGACGGCTGCTTGCGTTGTGGCCGAAACGTCGTGAGAATTATTTTATTATGTTTTATTTTTATTCTTTTATTATTTTCCTTCTACGTGATTTTACCGAAAGAACCAAGAAGATGAATCCCTGCAGTCACGAAAGCTTTAAATCGAAAATTAGGAGCGATTTGTGAACATCAAAAACCGCGCTGTGGTGTAAATGGACCCCCGTCTTTTAAATACAGAATCTTCACTTTGAGTTTGGCTCTCTTCCCTCAGGCTGGTGAAGTGTATTGAGTATTAGCCTGTGCGTTTTTGTTTCTTAGCATTGTCTCCGCATTTTTTAAAATCTCCTAGCATTTTAGAGTAAAATTTTGACTTAAAACTTTCGTGACTGCAGGGATTCATATTCTATGGTTCTTTCGGTAAAGTCACGTAGATAGAAAAAATTATACCAATTAAATAATAAAAATAAAGTGAATAAAAAAATATCACAACGTTTCGATCGCAACACAAGCGGTCGTCATCAGGAACAGGGAGATTAGCCTCTGAGGGCGAGCTGTTTATAAAGGTTTAGAGATGGGCGGGGCAGCTAATGTTAATGTAGGAGAGGTCTCCGACACCGGCAGTAGGTCTACACCAATCAAAGCATTGCACCTCGCTCCACACACCCACACTGCTGACGGTGGAGGTGGACAAGAAAAGACAAATCAAGTCAAGACCCAAAGTGGTTGATGACATCTGTCCAATGATTGCTGAGTTTAAAATTGTGTTTGTGTCTGTATATATGGATGGCTTCGTGAACTAATCTTTGTTGATAGCCAGTCGGCTTGCAAAGTACCATCATCGTAGAGAAATCAATTTCACGTGAGCCAGCCGCATTAAAGTAATGATCAGCCACGGCAGAAGTATTGGTCCTGCCGTGTTTCAGATCTGCCTTATGTTCACGAACACGGTCCGAGACATGTCGTTTGGTTTCCCTAATGTAACTGCTGCCGCAGATACAGCTTAGTTTGTAGACGCCGGGATATTGCACGTCAGGAATCTTGTCCTTCACAGATGAGATCAGGTCATGAATTTTATGCACTGTGTTAAATCGGACCTGGATCTTATGTTTGTTCAAGATTTTGGAAATATTTTTGGTTATCCCTGCTATGTATGGTAAGGTGGTGATGGTTTTGATTGGATCTTCAGATGGCTCCTTCCTCACGGTTGGGGTGATGGCTTTGCGGATTGTGTTGTCAGAATATCCATTCGCCTTGAGAGCCTGGTGTACGTGCTCACTGGTTTAGTTTTACGTTGTTGGCCAGCCACGTGGTCACTCGTGCCAGAGCCGGACGCTTGACCCTCGTTCCGCTGGTTGGCGTTCTCACCGACTCGATGATCATGCGCCCTGAACAGTCCGGTTCTGACGGCGTTGGGATCTCTCCCTTCAAAATGTGCACCTCGTCACATTGAGCAGCCAGATCCTTCTGGAGTGTATCCGTTTGACAATTGTGTTCTGTCATGGGGTTAGTAGTAAAATATTGCCAAGGCTGATATGTTGGGTAAACTACTCTATTCTTTGGTTCTTTCGGTAAAGTCACGTAGATAGAACATTTTTAATAAAAAAATAAAGTGAAGAAACCGCTTGTGTTGCGACCGAAACGTCGTGGTTTTTGTTTTAATAAAAAAAATGTTTTATTAACTTCATTATTTTTTTATTTTTCTATCTTCGTGACTTTACCGAAAGAACCAAAGAATATGAATTCCTGCAGTCACGAAAGTTTGAAGTCAAAATTTTAACTACTCTACTTTATGGAAATTTAAAACCCAACGTACCGTATTCACCTGCAATGGGTTGTGTAAATACAAATTCTAAAATGCTCAACGGTTGTGCAACAAGACTGTACAGCATCTATGCTCCATTACTCTCGGTCACACCTTTGTGAGAAGTCAACGGTTTTGTTCGAGAACATCTCGACGCGAAACAATTGCCACCATTTTGATCTTGACTTTTGATAACGACGAGACAATTATATAACGCTCTATCACGTTGAAGTATCTCTCGCGCGCACTGTGTTGCGATGATGACTCCGTTAAAAAAACGCGTTGCCTCGTACAGGAATTCGTAACACGGGTGCAATTATAACTTGGAGTTTTCAGCGCGGTCATGCCTGAAGATGTGAAAATTTTATGACGCGTGGCAAACATTTAAAAAGGATTTGAACGGAGTTGCGTTTTGGCGACCCAAATGCATTTTTTTTTATTTCCCAATACTGGAGCTGAAGTGAAATGGAGCAACGTGATTTTGCTCGCATTTTTTTGAAGCATAATTACCGTTGAAAAGTTACACCATTTAACCTCGGCGTTATGTTCGTTTAAACTCGTGCTGCAGCAATGCTTGAATGTAAAGCAGCCCGTAGCAGGCATATGTGACTCGTTGCAATAGAGTGCAGAGAGAGGTGCATACTGGATGTCGTGCGCAGGATTTGGGAATACTCTCCAGGTTGGCAATCGGGACGGCCTCGGCTGAAATTAAGCCTGGTAATGACTTACAACGTTGACAAATGTAACTAATTACTCACTATTTTTTTTTTATTGTACTAGGTAAGGCCCAATAAGCTATACAGCTCTTTTTAAAAGCGACCTGGTCACAAATGATAGCCCAACAAAGTGGCTTATTATGTGCAAATGTATGGCAGCCAAATACTCTCAACGCATGTTCCTTAGTGGGGAGGGAAAACCCGGAGGACGTGGAGACAAATCACAACTACCACGAGGAGAGAGACATGCAAACTCCAAATATGTCGAAGGCATCGGGATCAGGATCGAACCCACAACCTCCTATATGCCAGGCGAGGTAATTAACATCTCGCCACCGAAGCACCACCATGTGTTTTCACTTTGGCGAGCAGTGTTTGGTAATGGTGACAGTGGTCAAACATTTTCAGCTTGTACTGCTTATTATTATTGCAACTCTGCCTGAATCCAAGTGTAATCCGTCAAAGTCGTAAATCAAGAGAAGCTCCCTGCTCAAGTGAGCATGAGGCCCTCTGCTCATCTTCACCGTCAGCCCCGGGGCCTTACGTTTGTGTGGTGGTGGTGGTGGTGGGGGCCCCAGTCGTTCTGCACGTTGCGATCCTACACAGTTGGTCTCGTATATTTACGTGTTTTAATATATTTAGGAATTGCATTGTGATCAATTGTCATAGCTGAGCTCGTACATTTTAGTTCGTAATTCAAGCGTTGCAAAACACCACCAGCACGTCGATGGACGATTAATGTCTGAGCCTGGCAGAACGCTGCGTAGAAGCGTCTTTCCATCAGCCCCACGCCAAATAGAGCACTGTGCTAGGCTCGCATGGCCATTTACCAACTTGTTAGTCGTACGGCATAATTCCGCGATTTGTTTTCGAATGTTTGCTTATTGAGTTGTGAACATTAACAGTTCATGAAAACACATATGCTTTCGCGACCAATTAGTAAGATTTGTCACGTAAGCAAAACATGCCAATGCATTATTAGTGCAGCACACTGGTTGTGTTGGACAGTAAACCCACCACAACATTTACAATTCGAGGACGAAACAGGAGGATTTCTCCACAAATCTGGCTGTCGCCTGATGATGTTGGTTGCAATTACTGGCGAAACGTCGTACTCGAATTGTAAACGCGGCACTTTTTCAGGAACGCATCGACCACGTTAAACGAGGACTTGCCTGCGTCCTGAAATAATCACTTGCGTTATCTCGCTTGCCTACTTTTCCTGGAAGAGCCGTGATTTACATTTGATGAACTAGGTCCCAGTGGCAGCCGACGGTGAATTGTGGCAGGTAATCTGGCGCGGGGGCATGCGGTCAGGGAAGTGTGGGGGGGGGGGGGTGAGCAGGTTGGCCGCGTCGCTGGATGGATGAATCGACAACTACCTGCCTGACTGGCTGACTGGATTGATGACGCGTTCTGGGTAATTGACTCGTCTGGTTGGTGGGTTGACGGGCCGGCTGTGTGGCTGCCATGATTGGGAGGCTGGCTGACCGGCTGGCTCTCTCGCAGTTTGGTTGTTAGTTCGTTTCGTTGGTTTGCAGACTGTCTGCCCGAATTGGATGGCTGTCTGACGAACTGGCTGGCTGGCAGGTTTCCGTGAATGACGAGCTTCTCAGGCTTATTGGCAGTCTGCTGCCAGCTAGCCAAACGAGATGCCTGCCTGTTTGACCTGCTGCCTGGCTGGTGTTTTGGTGACCGACCTATCTGGTTGGCTGGCTGCCTGCCAGGCTAGCTGCTTATTGCATTCACTTGCCACCTGGCTGACTGGCTGACTGGCTGACTGGCTGACTGTCTCCCTGGCTGACTGGCTCCCTGGGTGACTGTCTCCCTGGCTGTCTGGCTCCCTGGCTGACTGGCTGACTGGCTGACTGGCTGACTGGCTGACTGGCTCCCTGGCTGACTGGCTGACTGGCTCCCTGGCTGACTGGCTGACTGGCTGCCTGGCTGACTGGCTGTCTGGCTGCCTGGCTGACTGGCTGACTGGCTGCCTGGCTGACTGTCTCCCTGGCTGACTGGCTGACTGGCTCCCTGGCTGACTGGCTGACTGGCTGACTGGCTCCCTGGCTGACTTGTTTGTCTGGCTGTCTGGCTGCCTGGCTGATTGGCTGACTGGCTGCCTGGCTGACTGGCTGACTGGCTCCCTGGCTGACTGGCTGACTGGCTGACTGGCTGACTGGCTCCCTGGCTGACTGGCTGACTGGCTGACTGGCTCCCTGGCTGACTGGCTGACTGGCTCCCTGGCTCCCTGGCTGCCTGGCTGTCTGGTTGACTGGCTCCCTGGCTGACTGGCTGACTGGTTGCCTGGCTGACTGGCTGACTGGCTGCCTGGCTGACTGGCTGAATGGCTCCCTGGCTGCCTGGCTGACTGGCTGCCTGGCTGACTGGCTGCCTGGCTCCCTGGCTGACTGGCTGCCTGGTTGACTGGCTCCCTGGCCGACTGGCTGCCTGGCTGCCTGGCTGACTGGCTGACTGGCTGCCTGTCTGATTGGCTGCCTGGTTGACTGGCTCCCTGGCTGACTGGCTGACTGGCTGCCTGGCCGTATTGCAGCCAGTCGTGAGCGGCTCATTAGCCGGCCTGCTGGCTGGCGAGGTGGCAAGCAAGTGAGCATTCACGTTTGTTTACAAGCAGCCAAGGATGGGCCAAGCTCTTTTTTTCTATTAAGGGCTGGGAGTTGGAGGGGGGGCGGCGGGGAGGGGAAAGGGCTTGGGGTGGGGGGGCAGATTTGCGACGCAGCAGAGTGAAGCACAACGGTTGGAGCGTGGAATGAAGATGGATGAAGGCAGCGAGCGCACAATGGCCACAATGCGGCACTGCTGCGAGGACTACGGGGTGCCTTTCCTGTCCCTAATGGGAATGAAGATTTGTCGCCTTTCCATTGGCCCAGTAACCACGGAGCTGGCCCAGACACTTGTCTGCTTTGTTGTGCCGTAGCAAAAGCCAATGTTACCCGTCCTGGGAAAAAATATGGGCCGACCCCTTGTAAGAGCGCACAGAGGAAAGCTTCTGTGCTCTATCGCACAGCCAAATGCTACCAGCTGTACGTCTTTAACTGGCTTGTTGACAGGTAGAGGTTTACTTATAAGATAAACAAATTGAACACGGTCACTAATGATCATTCGAGACGAGCCTTTTGTCGAGTTTCAAAGACGTGTGACCAATACAATAATATTGCACTGAATTCCGCACATCATGTCCAAGCATTTCCACCAACATTTCTTACAATACATTTTTTCACGTTGAATTTGACATCTGTTTAATGTCACATCTCGCTAATTATAAAGCACTCCAATATTTTGCAGTCAATCTACATTTTGTAGAAACCCGATTTTCCGCCTTGTATTCAATGACGTTCTCCGCGGAGTTAATCTGCTCGGTGAAGGCAAAGGTGCAGGCCCTGCAACGGCTCGCTCACACCACTGCTGGTGGAAGGGGCCTCAACTGAGATGGAGCTTGAGAAGAGCAGCGTTACATCATTTGCTCTATAAATGTCCAAAGGATAAGCCACTTTGTTGAGCTATCATCTGTGGCCAAGTCGCTTTTGAACAATAAGTTCACACCTCGGTGGGCTTTGTCTGGTAGGACGGGGAGGGTTGAGTTTTATTTGTATCTGTTTGGGTGATTTGTTCACGTTTTGTTGTACTGTGCACTGCTGTCATGTTATTGTATTGTTTGTTGTAACATTCTTACCCGCCCCGACTGGACATCTGTGAAAAATATATTTTATAGCTCATCGGATTCCTCCAGCATTTCTGATCTCCCCCGCACCCCACACCTTCGATTAGCACGGTTGGTTAGTGCGGTGCGATAAACATTCAAGATCGGGTACGGCAAGAGCTTGATGTAAGTAAAGGGTTGCTGGTGAGGATTCCCGGTGCCAATGTTGCGGTGTTGGAGGGCTCGACATTGATGGATACAGTTCTTTGTGTGTTTGCGTTTCTGCTCCCTTGTGGGATTTTCAAGTGCGTCTCTGTTTGCTTAAGAGGGTGTACGCACCTACATTTTATTTTCAGCTGGCTTGTTTTGTCAGAGAGGGCATCCGACAGATTATTTAAAATCTGGTGGAGACTTCGGTACTAGTGTACATCTCTTACACAGAGGATTGGCTTCTAAGAAAAACCCGTGTGTACAGTATGTATGTTATGTTTGAACTTATTTCGCACCGTACGTGGCCAACCGTGCTAATTGGAGGTGCGGGATCCACCAACTCGTCTTACAGTACAATATAGGGCTACTTGCTTAACAGCCAAATAATACTATGGGAACCTCATTTGCCAGTAAAAATATGATAATTGGTTCTTTACCCTTCTATCTGGCAACAAAACTGACACCTTTTTACAAGGAGTCATGTTTGCATAGACCGCAATACCTGCAGTCATAATACAAACAAAAGAACATAACTCTGATAATGTGCACTGTCCTTAAAGTTAAAGTTGATTGAAAGTTGATTGATCCACACCCGAGACAGCTTTCCTTTAAGGAAAGCTGTCTCGGGTGTGGATCAATCAACTTTAAGGACAGTGCACATTATCAGAGTTATGTTCTTTTGTTTGTATTATGACTGCAGGTATTGCGGTCTATGCAAACATGACTCCTTGTAAAAAGGTGTCAGTTTTGTTGCCAGATAGAAGGGTAAAGAACCAATTATCAGCCAAATAATAATGTGAGGTTTCCTACTTTATATTCTTAGGTTTTTTTCGGTAAAGTCACGTAGGTAAAAATTTTAAATTAAAATTAATAAAAGTAAAATAAAGACCGACGCATTTTAATTAACCAAGTTATAATTTACGACAACAATGATAGTGCCTCCACGTACAGACAGCGGAGGGGAATTCTCATCTACTCTACTTCGGTGGTTGGAAGTTCCATATTACTGTGGCAGAGGCTAATCTTTTCAAGCACAACCACTTTTGATTTTGCAGGAAGTGATACCTATTTTATCAACCCAGGAGGAATGATGTGTTGAGTTGACTCCGGCAAGGATTTGAGCCCCAACACATGCCGTGGCTCAGCAGTTCGAATCTTCGTTGGGGGTTTACACAGCCCATCATCCCTCCGGGGTGATAAAATCAATACCGTTTAGTGGTGAAGTGAATCGTGTTTGTCCTGCCATATGAATGTAGAATTTCTACCACTGGCTCACTGCTGTAAACAGGAGATGAGCACTGCTCCAATAGACATTTTAGCAAGAAACAACTTTAGACTTTCATATCCTTTACAAAATTCCTCACCTCCGATTAGCACGGTTGGCTACGTACGGTGCGAAATATACATATGAATGAGCAACACTTTTGAGGACCCGCTAATCAGAACAGATAAGTATATTTTTAACCCTCCTTAGTCAACGATTGCGATAACAAACTTATTCAAGGTGTTAGATGTGGCCAAGGACGGTGTTTGAAATGCATTGCTAGAGCACTGGATTTTCAGCGAAGATATACTGACTCTTTCTGGGCACACATTCCAGGAAACATCCGGCAAAGTTTTGACAAAACAAGGTTTGAGCTTTGACAATGAGCGGAAACACCAAACAGATACAATGATACTTCTGTAAATATAAATCGGAATGCCGTTGACTGCACATTCCCGGTCACTTCACTGAAGTCGCCTTGGAGTTAAAGTTTAAGCGAGTTTACCGAGTGTTTGGGATTATCTGGATGTTGTTTATTTCAGCGGGAAAGGCCCCAATAAGTTGTTCGGCTCTATTTCGCGGGTTTTCAGTGTTCACAAACGCCTCGTATTCCGAAGTCAGAATCAAATCTTTATTTATACTGCAGAAGGAATCCGATGGGCGATAAAGCTCTTTTTTACAGATGTCCAGTAAGGGCACGGGGTCAAATTTACAACCAAACAGTACGAAAACACGGTCGGTGTCAAAATATTGGAAAGGTAAGCAAATCACAAAACATAAAATTGCCAAACTAATGCACGCACATTTCAACGTTAGAAGCTAAAATGGCAAGAGAAACGAGATACTTTTTGTTAACAGCAGCGTTACATAACAATCGTGGTTTTGTATACGAGGTGGTAGACTGATGATGACTGTGGCCGACCAAATGGACTTCAAGGCATTTGTTTCGAGGAGAGTTCGTGCAACGTAATGCGCATTATGGCTACTTCGACCTACACGTGAGCCACTTACGTACCAACGTCGGTCCAGGTCACGTACAATCAGGGCCGGATTAAGGCACGGGGGGCTTTAGGAGCTGCAGCCCAGGGGCCTCCAGAGATGAAGTGAAAAGTTATTTTATTTGTGAATGCTGAATTTTATTTGTTGTTACCCTTGTAAAAAATGTAATTTTAATTTTTTTTTACTTTGTTTTCCTTTTGAAAATATTACTGGAGGGCCTCACATTACCGGTAGCCCAGGTGGGGCTACACAATCTTAATCCGGCCCTGCGTACAATACAAGCTGCAGAGAGGTGGCTGTACCGGGGGAACGATGGCCATCATTGGGGGATTCTGCGTTGGCAGTGGCGCACAAATAACACAAAAAACACAATCGTCAATAACACCGTGGCCTTGACAGGAAAAATAAATAATGGCCGACGTTTCGGGCAATCTCCCTTCTTGACAGAAAAGCCCTATGAAGAAGGGCCATTGCCTGAAACGTCGCCTATTACATATTTCCACTGTTATTGACGAGCGTGTTTGCTTCTATTCTTTCACATTGCATTCACGTCTCGGCTGGTGCCTGTTGCAGGCTCAGACTTTAGCCACGCCTAGAGGTTCACGCGCCTCGTTTAATGCAATCGAACACTTTAATAACACCGTGCATGTTTATAAATGCATGAGCTTGCCACAAAAACCTTCATTGTTACACATTTCTATTCAACAAGCCTTCCAGTATGCATGTTTTTTTAATTATGTGTGCAACCCCCCCCCCCCCCTATGGAATAGAACAAAAAAACCCCATAATATCTGTATCAATGTTTCCTTGTGTGCGAGCGGGATGATGCCTTTTCTGCATTAGCCAGTGTGTGGACCCCATTCCTGCCGCGTACGGTACACTGGTCGGCAGCAGTGAGGCCCCAACGGCACGAGGCTGGGGAAATGGGGCTTTGCTTGTGGAGTTTGGGGAGGAGGAGGAGGGGGAGAGGGGGGTGGTGTCAATTTTTTGGACGGCTGTCCTTTCGCTGACCCCCGGCCAGCCCGGGTAAAGCAGCGGCTAGTGCTGAGTGATGATGGGAGTCCCAGCTCGCAGCTCCCTCTGTCCCGTTCGTCCGCGTTGCACGAGCGTACAAGACAAAGACTCAGGCCTCCACCTCCTCCTCCTCCTCGTTTTAAACTTCGTAGGGGACCGAGAGCCAAAGGCGATATGGCGAGCACCTTTGCACGCTCTTTTTCTATGGCGCACGAGGTGCGGCTATTTGAGCTGCGCCGCTAGGTGGACGAGACGGGCAATAGCCCCCCCCCAAAACCACCGAGAGGCTTGTGGGGGGCGAGCACAGTATGTATGCTTTTTGGGTTCAGTTTGTTGACCTTCCCCACACCTACCCGATGCACACGATCGGCGACGTACGGTGCCAAAAGAAGTTCAACATATGTAATAGATTTCGATTTAAAGCTTTCGTGACTGCAGGGATTCATCTTCTTGGTCATTTCGGTAAAGTCACGTAGAAGGAAAATAATAAAATAATAAAAATATTTTATTACGTTTTACTTTCATTATTTTATTATTTCCCTTCTACGTGACTTTACCGAAAGAACCAAGAATATGTAATGGGCTTCAGCCCCTCCCGTGAAAAACACACCGGCAGGAGGCAATGATGGATTTGGTAGACAGGAGGATGTTACGGAGAGCTGGAAGTGCTTCCTCTCTTGCTCCTCTGCGCCGGGCAGAGATGTGAATCGACAAACAGGCATGTGTCTCTCTCTACACTCAACTAAACAATTTATTTTAGCAGGTAAGGACCACTGAGCTATATAGCTCCTTTTCACAAGCGATTTGGCGATCACAAATGATAGCTCAAGAAAGTGGCTTATCACGCAGAAATATACAGCATGTTTTTTTTTTTAATGCGGAGGGGAAAAAATGGAAGACCCGGATAAAAATCCACGCAGCCACGGAGAGAAACGTGCAAACTCTAAATATACAGCAGCAGGCGTCAGGGTCGGGATCGAACCCCCGACCTTCTGTAGACCAGGCGAGGTAGTTGACATCTCCTAGCCACCGTGATGATGATGAGAGAGAGACACACACAAACTCTAAATATACAGCAGCAGGCGTCAGGGTCGGGATCGAACCCCCGACCTCCTGTATACCAGGCGAGGTAGTTGACATCTCCCAGCCACAGTGATGATGATTATGAGAGAGAGACACACACAAACTCCAAATATACAGCAGCAGGCGTCAGGATCGGGATCGAACCCCCGTCCTCCCGTAGACCAGGCGAGGTAGTTGACATCTCTTCACCGCAGGTCGCTTTCGTCTCCTCAGCACCGGTGTGTGCGCGCACGCACACAACGCGCCGGGGAACTCATTTGACACCGATTACTCGAGGTCAGTGTTCTTCACTCCTGTTCACAGGGGGTGGGTGGGGGGGGTACGTACTTTGGCCGATAAGACCTCAGTGCGAGGGCTGCCACACATTTGAAACCGTTGGTGTTTGACAGCACGACGATGGGGTGTTTTCGCATTTGTGTATTCATCTTCTTGGTTCTTTCGGTAAAGTCACGTAGAAGGGAAATAATAAAATAATAAAAATAAAACATAATAAAATAATTATCACGACGTTTTGGCCACAACACAAGCAGCCGTCCTCAGGTGGAGAACAGGTCTGTCGAGAGGACGGCTGCTTGCGTTGTGGCCGAAACGTCGTGAGAATTATTTTTATTATGTTTTATTTTTATTATTTTATTATTTCCATTCTACGTGACTTTACCGAAAGAACCAAGAAGATGAATACACAAATGCGAAAACACCCCATCGTCGTGCTGTCAAACACGCGCGCGCATTTATATATCCAGCTACGCACCGCCTACACGCGCACTGGCCCAAATGTAGCGTGTAAGTTTAAACTTTAAACGGTCAAACACGCGTTCACTTGCACTCCCAGCACACGTTGGCATGCTGATAGGGTTGAGAGATGGCATTTTAAAAGTTGGGGGGGGGGGAGCGGGTGGGGTGGAATTGGTAGCAGGAAAAACATCCCTCCCAGTTGGCGCGCACTTGAACAGGCCCTGTGTACTCTGTTTATTTGAACAGCCACTCTGTAACGGCGATGTCTACTCACTGTGAATAGTGATAGCTGACGAGAAATGTAGTTTAGCTATATATATGTGTACCGAATATGGGTTTCAGCCGGATATGAACACTGATGGCTCTCTCTGTGTTTTCACGCAAATGCAATGTTTATTTTTTGTTTATAGCATTTCGTTAACAGTCGCAGTGATATTTATTTTTGTTCTTGTGGCTTCAGTAACCACCGGCTCCGATGAACACCACCCGAGTGCTCATTTGGACGCACAGTATATAGGCACTTCATGTGTCCTCTGTTGTTTGCAGAACTTGTATTCGGTGTGCTATTCAATGAGCACAGCAAAATGTTTCCTCAGAATGGGTCAACATGAAGGGGGATCTCAATAAGCATTATTTTTTTGTATTCCTGGGATATGTGCTCCACAATACAATAAGCAAACCTTGGGATAGTAGCAGGAAATATATGAGAGGGCATTACAAACACTGTTGATATTGTAACCCTGTATATGTTTAATAGCATAGTGTGGCTATTTTTCCTAATGTTCATTGAGGCAATGTTTATATTCACAACACCGCTTAGTGGTTCTACTTGGATGACACTTTATTTGTAGTGCATAACTCACAGAATATTGCATGTTTTAATCTTGGTTGGGAATTATGTAGTCCAATATCCCTCTGGGAAGGTCGATAAAATAGATACCATTTTGTGCGAGGGTCGTCTAAATTAAGATAAAAAAAACTATTTTTTTTATTTTACCAAGTAAGGCCAGAAGCGATCTGGCCACAAATGATTGCTTAACAAAGTGGCATTTGTGGTAATTTATAGCAGCCAAATACTCTAAATGCATGTTTCTAAATGTGGAGGGAAAAACCAGAGGACCTGGAGAAAAATCCACGCGACTACTGGGAGAACATGCAAACTCCAAATATACAGGTGTCTGTGGTTGAACCCATGCCCTCCCTCTTGCCATCGTGGCGCCCATGGTGTTTCTTGGATAAAGGAAGGTGTTTGTAACCTGTGTGAGAAACGTAACTTGTTATTGTAAAATCAAAGAGCCGAAATAACAACTAACATCGGAAGGTGGTAGGGTGGAAACATCACAGCCAGTTATGACTTAAACTGGTTAATAACGTCCTTCCAACGTCTGCTCAGTTTGTACCCATCTTCTCCGTTGAAATTGTGTCTGTGTCTATAATACGGATGGCTTCATTTCTCACACTAACACAGCCACCTCGCACGCCGACACGGCAGCGGCTCTGCGATCTCCCATGAACGTGCTAATTTCTCACATGAACATGCTAATTTCTCACATTAACATGCTAATTTGTCACATTAACATGTTAACCTCTCACATTAACATGCTAATCTCTCACATTAACATGCTGATCTCTCACATGAACATGCTAATCTCTCACATGAACATGCTAATCTCTCACACGAATATGCTAATCTCTCACATTAACATGCTAATCTCTCATGTTAACATGCTAATTTCTCACATTAACATGCTAATCTCTCACATTAACATGCTAATCTCTCACATTAACATGCTAATCTCTTACATTAACATGCTCATCTCTCACATTAACATGCTAATCTCTCACATTAACATGCTAATATCTCACATTAACATGCTAATCTCATATATTAACATGCTCATCTCTCACATTAACATGCTAATTTCTCACATTAACATCTCTAGCCCCGCCCACTTTGTTTATGACCCTTAGGCTACACCCATTTTAAACCTTTAAAACAGTCTGCCTCGGCAGCTTTCCTCTTTTTCTCCTCCTGATGACGATCGCTTGTGTCGCGATCGAAACGTCGTAGTTTTTTGTTATTTTCTTTCAACCTATCTACGTGACTTTACCGAAAGACCCAAATGAATTCCTGCAGCCACGAAAGCTACAAGTCAAGATCTAAACGTGCATGTTGAGCAAGTGTGTTATATGTGAGGACACATCAGGTTGACTAAATCGCTTGTGTCAGAGTCACATTTTTTCCCTATTCAGTGTGATGGTGCGCCTGCCATTCCTGTCCCTTCGGCAATAGTGGACATTCCACATTCGCATTGCAGTGGTCATTATCTCTCTAGGATGAACACTGGTACTCCATTTATTCACCATAGAAGGACGGCCGGTGATGACAGACTGGAAATTTAACTCGCAACCTTCTGTTTTTGAGTCCAGTGCCCAAACCATAGCATCACATGGCTAGCGGAGTAACATGCACGTGAACAGCTAAAGGTCCATTGGTGTGTGCTGGGAAAAGTGTCCCAGTGTGTTATAACCACTGAAAATATCAACATCTGCTGATGTATTTATTCCTTGGCTCATGAATGGCGTAGTTGTTGCTGGGCACCGTTTGCACAAACACACCTCTTTGGTGCGCACACGAAATGATTTCCCCACAAAGTGAATGAGATGTTTGTCAACAACTTTCGGGCAACGGCAAACAGCTCAGCCTGCCGAATACTGTACCCGCCATTCAACTGCAAATCTTTTGGGATCTCTCAACTGTCGAAGAGGCGTCACGAGGCAAATCGAACCACTCCCACCCAGCATTTAGACTTTCCTCACCATGCCAGGTGTGGGTAAGAATGCATTCTGAATACAGCCACGGTTAGGCCTTTCTAATTCAAGGGCCACTTAGCACAGCTGATGCAGAACATTCCATGAAGCCCACAGCTGGCCTCTCTGTTCTCCTCAGCCCTGTGTCTTGTGACGCCAGCATCAGCTGTGAACTTCGTGATTTCACAGCGTTCTTCCTCTCAATAGCCATGTCCGTGCGTCACGCACCGCTCATAATTAAAGTGTAATTAATTTGGCAGTTTTCAGTAGTCACTTGGAATACTCGCGTTTCTTGTGCATTGTGTGTATGATTGCCATGTTTATGCTACCATTAAAGCACGCGCATTTGCTCACGTGCGCAAAACGAGGCAGCGCTGACGAGTGGGCCGTTAAACAGCATGGGCCCAGAGAGATTGGTGGAAATTCCACGTTCCCATGTCAGAGATCAGTTATTTGTGGGTTATGCGGTGTTGACTTCCCACCAAGTCTATCTCACTATGCATGGCAGTTGCATGAGCATCAATTGGCATTGGTCAGTTTGTACATTGTAATATGTATACTCTTTGGTTCTTTCGGTAAAGTCACGTAGATAGAAAATTTATAGATCACGACGTTTCGATCGCAACACAAGCAACCGTCATCAGGTGAGACAAACACAGCAGGAGAACTGCTGAGCTGAACTGCTGTTAATAAATGTTCTACCTACGTGACTTTACCGAAAGAACCAACGAGTATGGATCCCTGCAGTCACGAAAGCTTCAAATCAATATTGTAATATGTAGTTCAGGAATTGGAGAACGGAACTCTTTGAATCCCATTTTAATATAGCTGATGTCTTCTTTAAAAAAAAAATAACATTCCCCTAAGAGTGACTTTACACACACCATTATTCACAGACCTAAGTAGGGCTATGGGCAGTCATTCCCCACAAATTTACAAAATGTAAAAGCATTAAAATGTTTAGCATCATGCAGTCGTATGATATATTTTGCAATCAGTCTTTGGTATGTTATAGTGACCTATCATAATGCACAAACTACCCTGTAGCACCATCATTGCCAGCACAACTATAAACATCATCACCCTCAAAACCACCCACACCATCAATACAACCAGCACCACCATGACTAATGTCATCACCACCATAACCACTACTATCACTACCATCACCAGCACCATTATCACTGACGCCACCAAAACCACCAACATTAACACCACCACAATCACTGCCAACACCACAAATAATGATACCAACTCAACATCAAATAACACCACAAACACCACCAGCACTGCTACGATAACCACCACCATCATCATAATTACTGTTACCACAACCATCATCACTGCCAGCCCTGCTACAACAAGGTTATCGTTACATAATGTTATAAGGGTGATGGTGCAATCAGTGTGGTGATTACGTAGACCATGCGCTGTATGGTGTGACGAACCACCTCGCCTTTGCGCTGCTGCCCAGAAATCCTGTATCCACCGGTGTAAACCTTCAGAGTGAAATGATAAAATCGGTATGTTTTAATCTGTGTATTGTTAGTAAAAATCGTGATTGTAAAAAAAGACACATCCCAGTATTTTAACAAGATGTGTAATTTCCATTCTGTACGCGAGGTTTTACGCTGACAAATAGAAAAAAAGAAATCGCATCGATGTCTCCACGCTCGGTCGAGCAGTGTCGTGCCACTGATTTTCACATGGGCCGTGCTGAGACAGAGGTAGAAATTCCACATTCCCATGATGGATGCCAGAAGAAATAATTTCCTTACCAAGAAATATTTTTTTTATAACAACGGCTGGGGGAGGGGGGAGTGGTTGGGCTGAGCTGGCCCCCCAACTGGGAGTTGAACTCACAACTTTTCCGATTGTGAGTCGTGCACTCTGCCACAGTCCGTAGCCGCGTCGTCAAATGCGTTCACTTATCTGGGGACGTGCGGTAGTTAGATTGTGCATGGGCTTCACATTTGAGGTCAATAGAATAAAATAAAACACACACACCGGTGTTTGGTGTTGATTAGTAAATGTATTAAGAGCTCTCTCTATATATGTGCGTTTAAAATAAAGTGTGCGGCCCTTTGTCCACGCACGACTGCACGAAGGCCTCCCCACACAAGTATCGAGCACGTGAGTTGTCCTGGTAGGAACCTCCTCGTTACACCAGCCCACACGGGATTATTGTGTCCGTCGTGCAGGGAGGGGCTGGGTGGGGAGGGGAGGGTGGGGAGGGGCTGGGTGGGGAGGGTGGGGAGGGGCTGGGTGGAGCTGGGTGGGGAGGGTGGGGAGGGGCTGGGTGGGGAGGGTGGGGAGGGGCTGGGTGGGGGGTGGGAGGGGTGGGGCTGGGTGGGGAGGAGGGTGGGGTGGGGCTGGGTGGGGGATGGGAGGGGTGGGGCTGGGTGTGGAGGGGCTGGTCACCCCGTGGTGCCCTTATAAAACTCAACGTTTAACCTACTCACGCCGGCTTGTGCCCGCCCTCACAGTCGGGCATATTTGCGGAATACACCACGCCGCCATTGACCCTGGCCATTGACCGAGCAACCCAACGTTCCTACCAGCTCCCTTCGCAGGAATGTGTTTTAAACCATACTTCACCATGCTGGGGCAGATTTAGTGAAAGGGGGAGGGGGGGGTGGGGAGATTGGGGGGGGGGGGTGTGCCCAGGACCAGTTTAGCTCCAACTCGCTAGTAATGTTACCCGTGATCGCTGGCTTTATAGCGCGGCGTGCTGCCGTTCCATTCCATTCAGAGATATATGTATTATTTGTTTCGACGTGTTAGTTTTTTTAATCTTTAAAAACTCACGAATGTAACAACATTCCATAAAGTGTTAAAGCATATGAATAAAAAAAAGTTACTATAAACAGCGCCATTGTTTCAGCTGAAAATAAATGGAACTTTGTTTGTACAGATTGTAGGAAAGTTGATGCCTCAATGCATAAGTATTGGCAGTGGTTAAAGAGTACGGTGTCACTGAAAATGGAGCCCTCCTTGCCCGGAATGTGCCGTTGTGTTGTCACGCACGGACCGCTCCGTGCCGCAACCCCATCGCACCCAGAGGCTGGGCGGCAGTGGAAATGGTGCGATCATCCCCCCCCAAGACCCACCCCCAACCCGTTTCGAATTCACATTTTACTGGCCCCATACGCCAGTCTGCCAGGTGTGGCCAGTGAAGCGAGACCCAAAGCTGCGCCAATAACACGGGGTGGGGCACCCCACGGGAGTTAATTCGCCGTCGGTGTACACACCGTGCAGTGGTGCAGAGCGATCGGAGCCACTGCTGTGACACGTTCGGAGACCCAGATGCAATTTGCCCGCTCACGTGTAACCCCCATTGGAAATTGTTTATTAAGATCCTGTGCCCACCGCACCCCGTCTCCGCCATAACAGCCTTAACATTTGCTCGCGAGCTACATTTGCCCAAACTAATTATGCGGATATATTGATGACCTTTGTGTTTGTTCTGTCTCTCTCTATATATATGTTATGTATTGTAGAATAGATGCATTTTAACGTTCGATTATGTCTTCTTGGTTCTTTCGGTAAAGTCACGTAGAAGGGAAGTAATAAAGCCTGGAGCGTGACATTCAGACTCTGTCTACTTGACGGACCTGTTCTCCACCTGAGGACGGCTGCTTGCGTTGTGGCCGAAACGTCGTGAGAATTATTTTATTATGTTTTATTTTTATTATTTTATTACTTTCCTTCTACGTGACTTTACCGAAAGAACCAAGAAGATGAATCCCTGCAGTAACGAAAGCTTTAAATCGAAAGTTCGATTATGTGTTCTATAACTTTGCAGGTACAAGGAGATCTTGGCCTTTTTGTTATTTGTGCTATTTGCAGACAAAGGGCATTGTGGGCCAATAAATAAAACCATGCCTTTTATCTACAGTGGCAGCTAAAGAATACTACACGTTTTTGTAACTACATCTAGATATAAATTGTTTTGTTATTATTAACAATAACATTACTAACTACCGTGGTGGAGAGGGTGCAATGGTAAATGCGCTGCACTATTAACCTAGCGAGCTGTGTTTTATACTGGTAGCAACCTCCTGGTTACACCAGCCCACAGGAGATTATTGTGTCCGTCCGTCGTGCATCCAAAAATGGGAGGGGTAGGGCTGGGTGGAAAGGGGAGGGTGGGGAGGGGCTGGGTGGGGAGGGGCTGGGTGGGGAGGGTGGGGCTGGGTAGGTGGGTGGGAGGGCTGGGACTGGGTGGGGAGGGGCTGGTCACCCCGTGGTGCCCTTATAAAACTCAACGTTTAACCTACTCACGCCGGCTTGTACCCGCCCTCACAGTCGGCCATATTTGCGGAATAAACCACGCCGCCGTTGACCCTGGCCATTGACCGAGCAACCCAACGTTCCTACCAGCTCCCTCCGCAGGAATGTGTTTCCTTGCCACAGCGAAACGTCAGGGGCGAGTGACATCCCGAGCAGTCCCGGCTCTGCAATCCACTAATACACTCAGTGCCCACCATGGTGACTTGAGGTCAAACAGACCCCCATGAGCGACACAGCACTTGAGGTTTTCATCCCGTAGTGTGATCACAAAGGGCTGCAATTGATGTTATTGTCATGACTATGTTACCGTACGAACAAACAAGTGCTCCATTGAAAGATGAGCATCATCGCAATAGCCTAGGCCAATTTAATTCCTTGATTGGGAGAAAATACAAACATGAACGTAGTATAACGATCCAGTTATCATTATTTGCCCCCACATCTTATCCAGGGACGTCTGTGATATATATATCTACCGCATGTAATTTTCATAAAGTGCACAGCGCAAAGCACATGTTGCCAGAGGTATTTGTTCACCGAATAGTGGTGGACGTGGGGTGTGTGAGCAAAGCAGTCAGTCGTTCACACTGCTTGCATTGATAACCATTGCAATTGCACACTGTGTCAGCTGCACACGATGCCAAGGTTGGCCATTGTGCACAAGGGAGCGCCATCGATGGAGCTTGCCAAATGGTCCAAATGTGCCAATTTTTTTATTACCCGCAAAATGACTCGGGTTTGAACGTACGCGGCGATCGTCGCCCCGAATGCGAAAACTTGGCAACATCCTTCTAGGGAAAAAACGAGTCGTGGGTAAGCAAGCTGAATAATTATTATAATAATGTATAATTTCAGCTGCCATAGAACAGCGCTCTTCTTATTCTTCTTATTCTTGGTGTATTGAAGATAACACAAATAAAAAAAATCGCAATGACTCTTGGACAAAAATCGATGATAGTTATTTACCCTACAAAGATGATTTTCAGCATCTTAGCCATGATTGTGTTTGGCATGGATTTAATGCCAGTGAAATACATGAAGACACTCACAAAGCATAGAAGTAATGTGGAATTTTCACTCGAGATCAGCTCCACCAAAGGAAACGAGCATCTCTCCAGGCTCATTCGAGCATGTAAACATGTTGACCTTGGACTTGCACGACCGAGTGATTTACTCCGAATCTTGAGTAACAGAATGATCCTCATTGTGGACGACACAGAAGGGTTAACGTACGCAGTCGCCTCTAACCACAGCACGGCCTGCGAATAAGGTGGCCGAGGATAGAATGCGACATCGTCGAATATAACATCGTATACTCTGGTTCATATTCTTGGTTCTTTCGGTAAAGTCACGTAGAAGGGAAACAATAAAATAATAAAAGTATAAAAGATTTAAATAATAATGTATACTCTGGTTCTTAACCTTTGCTGCAGCCTTGCACCCCTTTGGTTCTCAATCGTACAACAATGTATGATGTTAATAAATGCATAGGTTTGATGAAACTAAGTAGTTTTCCCTTTTTTCTGGCAGAAAAAAGGCGAAAATCCTATTCTCATATTTTGGTACTGGCAAAGGAGGTCCCGTAAAGTAGTTGTACTTACAGGTCCGTGCTTAATTTGTGTTTTGATTTAGATTCTAAAGAAAATCCGGCATGTCTCTCACCCCTAGAAAGGGCATCTCGCACCCACAGAGGGTACATGCACCCCAGGTTAAAAACCAGTGGTATACATAGTATACTCTTCGATTTAAAGCTTTCGTGACTGCAGGGATTCATCTTCTTGGTTCTTTCGGTAAAGTCACGTAGAAGGGAGATAATACAATTATAAAAATTATAAATATAAAACATAATAAAATAATACAATTATTTTTTATTATTTTATTATGTTTTATTTTTATTATTTTCTTTTGTATTATTTTATTATGTTTTATTTTTATTATTTTATTATCTCCCTTCTACGTGACTTTACCGAAAGAACCAATACATCTGTGAAACGACTGGACATCTGTGAAAAAGAGCTTTATAGCTCATCGGATTCCTCCAGTATAAATATGATTCCAAGTCCCTATGATGTGTAAATTCACTATAGCAAATTCCTTCAATGTATATAAGGTGTCCATAAAATCCCTATCTATTGTATTGAAATCAAAGCAAGTTACGGTAAATTACGCTATAATATAATCGGAGGTATATTTATAAATAACACTTTAAGCATTGTATTCTTGCAACCCCGCGTGACACATTTTGCAGCATCTGTCAAGTTATTTTTGTAATTGCCACCCACAATACAATCTCGTAAATCTTGTAGATCTGCAACTATTGTTCGATAATACCTCTGACTTGATAAAGCGCCATGCAAAAAAAAAATCTAAAGGCGTTACAAGTGGAGATGGAGCCGTTCTGAGCCTGTTGCCTCCACGTACAGTCCAGCGATCTGGGAAAACGTTCTTTACGGTACTCCCAAAACGATGTTTGCGTAATGACAAGGAGCCCCATCTTATTGAGACCATCAACACTTTCTTGTACATTCATATTCATAGGGTTCTGAAAAGAGACATATATACACACACACATACATACCATAAATAGTTAAATAAAATAGATAGGACACCCCGTATATATTGTGCATATCCAGTATTGCTCAAAGAGAGAATGGCTCGTGGAATTTGTGACATTAATTCTTCATTTGCCCAATGTTGAATGCCAATGGCTAACTAATCAAATCAAGTTTGTGCAATGTTACTGCAACAGTCAGAGTCAATCCAAACATCTCTTTGTACTTTTATTTAATAGGGGGCACGTATGGGGTGCGCGACAATACGCACTTCCAAGGAGACCATCAATAGGCAAGGAGCGTCTGTTTCGGGTGCGCCTGTGCAGAAAAGCCGCTCTGTCGCTTGCACGAGGGCAGTGTGTTGATGACAAATGTGGTGGTACTTGCCGACAGGTCCCATTGTGTCTCCGCTGTCCTGGGACGTGGCCTTTCATCGGCGATCCCTGTCCCCTCCCCCATCCTGCCTGGGAGTTTCTGGGTCAGCTGCCACACACAGACACCGCACGGCGCAGGCAAAGCCACCTCGCCCCACCCTGCCCCCCCTCCACCCCCCTCCACACCCCTCCACGCATCCTGTTCCACTGTGCCCTGCTTCACCCCACACCTTGTGTGGCTGACCCAAACATGCTGCATTGTGCCCTCTCCTGTAATGCTGCACCCCTTACTTTGATCCGTCGTAACCTGTGTGCTTCATGCCGTACCACGTGGCCTCCGCACCACGTGGCCCTGCACCACGTGGCCCCGCACCACGTGCCCCCCCCGGCCGTCACACTCGCCTATATTCACACACCTTAGCCTGTCCTTTCCCTTGACTCCCAATCATGGACTGTCATGTGTTATGGGTCACTCTGCCTTTTTTCACCTTTCCCTACCACACTGAAAGAGGCAGTGTCTCTATAAGTTGCTACAAAAAAGTAGGAAGGGAAATTCCACATTGCTATGGTGGAGGCCGGCCTATATAGGAAAATATCGCTTCATGCCCCATACATGATAGATATTTGATTGACCCTGGATGTATGGTGGGTTGAGTTGACACTTGACAAGCATTTGGACAAGTAAGTAACAATTGTCGCAAAACAGCACCCATTGCATATTGTCACCGGATACTATCGCACTAATCCCACATTTACAAGAGCAGTTGCAAAATGGGCCAGAGTCGCACTCCAGACGCAGGCTGTGCAAGTCGGGCCGTGTGCCCATCCATCATGTGGTTTCATGCCCTCTCGTTCGACCTCTGTACCCAGCCCTCGCTCACCACACTCCCGTGCCTCACCACCCCTCTCTCTCTCCACCCGCTGCAACATTGCCTCGTATCCCACCCCGCTAAGGTACGCCTTTGCCAGGCAGGAATCTAGGCGGGGCTGGAGGGAGTGGGTCGAATTATGGATTATGATTTTTTTTTATAATGAAGGGTTGGTTAACATGAAGCTGCGGGATGTTAAAATGTATTTGTGAACATTTGAATCGTTTTACTTATGAACCAACACAGCTGTGCCTTCGATGGAGGTGAGTGCCAATGTTTGTGACGTCACCGTGATCGTGGGCACCCACGTGATCGTGGGCACCCACGTGATCGTAGGCCCGCACTGGTGCACCGCTAATCTCCAAACTGTTCGGCGTCATAGCCGTAACTCGCCTACCGCTCGCCCACGAGATCCAGGGCCCCCTAATCGATTCGTTAGAACGTAGAACAACTGGCAGAAAATGTCTGGGCCACATTCTGACGCAAATTAAATGTGTTGTATAATTGCAGTTCAAGGCCAGCAAACCTTGTATAAAGCAAAGCTATAAAAATGTGCTTGTTTTAAAATATTATTCAATAGTTCATTTTAGGTGGTATACATTTCAAACGTATACCTTTTGTACATATGCTGTATTTATTTTTAAAATACCTATTGCATTTGTAGTGAGTCCAACTGAGTCGTAGACGTTATTCTTCAGAGGCAACACATTTATTGTAACACGTATATACAAAGGGGTCACTGCCAGATACAGCCTGGGGTGGTGGCCACCCAGCTAACTACACTGTACGTAGGAGTTACAGCTACGAAGGCTCGGACCCTCACTCGGGTCCCCGGCCACATGTTGATGCCTCGTAGGACGTAGAGCTTCCAGCTTGTAGACGTGGAGCTTCCAGCTTGTAGATGTAGAGCTTCCAACTTGTAGACGTAGAGCTTCCAGCTTGTAGACGTAGAGCTTCCAGCTTGTAGACGTAGAGCTTCCAGCTTGTAGACGTAGAGCTTCCAGCTTGTAGACGTAGAGCTTCCAGCTTGTAGACGTAGAGCTTCCAGCTTGTAGACGTAGAGCTTCCAGCTTGTAGACGTAGAGCTTCCAGCTTGTAGATGTAGAGCTTCCAGCTTGTAGACGTGGAGCTTCCAGCTTGTAGATGTAGAGCTTCCAGCTTGTAGACGTAGAGCTTCCAGCTTGTAGATGTAGAGCTTCCAGCTTGTAGATGTAGAGCTTCCAGCTTGTAGACGTGGAGCTTCCAGCTTGTAGATGTAGAGCTTCCAGCTTGTAGACGTGGAGCTTCCAGCTTGTAGACGTAGAGCTTCCAGCTTGTAGATGTAGAGCTTCCAGCTTGTAGATGTAGAGCTTCCAGCTTGTAGACGTGGAGCTTCCAGCTTGTAGACGTAGAGCTTCCAGCTTGTAGACGTAGAGCTTCCAGCTTGTAGATGTTGAGCTTCCAGCTTGTAGACGTAGAGCTTCCAGCTTGTAGACGTGGAGCTTCCAGCTTGTAGACGTAGAGCTTCCAGCTTGTAGATGTTGAGCTTCCAGCTTGTAGACGTGGAGCTTCCAGCTTGTAGACGTGGAGCTTCCAGCTTGTAGACGTAGAGCTTCCAGCTTGTAGATGTTGAGCTTCCAGCTTGTAGACGTGGAGCTTCCAGCTTGTAGACGTGGAGCTTCCAGCTTGTAGATGTTGAGCTTCCAGCTTGTAGACGTGGAGCTTCCAGCTTGTAGATGTTGAGCTTCCAGCTTGTAGACGTGGAGCTTCCAGCTTGTAGATGTTGAGCTTCCAGCTTGTAGACGTAGAGCTTCCAGCTTGTAGACGTAGAGCTTCCAGCTTGTAGACGTAGAGCTTCCAGCTTGTAGGTGTTGAGCTTCCAGCTTGTAAACGTGGAGCTTCCAGCTTGTAGACGTAGAGCTTCCAGCTTGTAGATGTTGAGCTTCCAGCTTGTAGACGTGGAGCTTCCAGCTTGTAGACGTAGAGCTTCCAGCTTGTAGACGTGGAGCTTCCAGCTTGTAGATGTTGAGCTTCCAGCTTGTAGACGTGGAGCTTCCAGCTTGTAGATGTTGAGCTTCCAGCTTGTAGACGTAGAGCTTCCAGCTTGTAGACGTAGAGCTTCCAGCTTGTAGACGTAGAGCTTCCAGCTTGTAGGTGTTGAGCTTCCAGCTTGTAAACGTGGAGCTTCCAGCTTGTAGACGTAGAGCTTCCAGCTTGTAGATGTTGAGCTTCCAGCTTGTAGACGTGGAGCTTCCAGCTTGTAGACGTAGAGCTTCCAGCTTGTAGACGTGGAGCTTCCAGCTTGTAGATGTTGAGCTTCCAGCTTGTAGACGTAGAGCTTCCAGCTTGTAGACGTAGAGCTTCCAGCTTGTAGGTGTTGAGCTTCCAGCTTGTAGACGGGGAGCTTCCAGCTTGTAGACGTAGAGCTTCCAGCTTGTAGATGTAGAGCTTCCAGCTTGTAGACGTAGAGCTTCCAGCTTGTAGACGTGGAGCTTGCAGCTTGTAGACGTAGAGCTTCCAGCTTGTAGACGTGGAGCTTCCAACTTGTAGACGTAGAGCTTCCAACTTGTAGACGTGGAGCTTCCAGCTTGTAGACGTAGAGCTTCCGACTTGTAGACGTGGAGCTTCCAGCTTGTAGACGTGGATCTTCCAGCTTGTAGACGTGGATCTTCCAGCTTGTAGACGTGGATCTTCCAGCTTGTAGACGTAGAGCTTCCAGCTTGTAAACGTGGAGCTTCCAGCTTGTAGATGTGGAGCTTCCAGCTTGTAGACGTGAAGCTTCCAGCTTGTAGATGTGGAGCTTCCAGCTTGTAGATGTGGAGCTTCCAGCTTGTAGATGTTGAGCTTCCAGCTTGTAGACGTGGAGCTTCCAGCTTGCAGACGTGGAGCTTCCAGCTTATAGACGTAGAGCTTCCAGCTTATAGACGTGGAGCTTCCAGCTTGTAGACGTGGAGCTTCCAGCTTGTAGATGTTGAGCTTCCAGCTTGTAGACGTAGAGCTACCAGCTTGTAGACGTAGAGCTTCCAGCTTGTAGACGTAGAGCTTCCAGCTTGTAGACGTGGAGCTTCCAGCTTGTAGATGTTGAGCTTCCAGCTTGTAGACGTGGAGCTTCCAGCTTGTAGACGTGGAGCTTCCAGCTTGTAGACGTGGAGCTTCCAGCTTGTAGACGTGGAGCTTCCAGCTTGTAGACGTGGAGCTTCCAGCTTGTAGACTGGGAGCTTCCAGCTTGTAGACGTAGAGCTTCCAGCTTGTAGATGTTGAGCTTCCAGCTTGTAGACGTGGAGCTTCCAGCTTGTAGACGTAGAGCTTCCAGCTTGTAGACGTAGAGCTTCCAGCTTGTAGACGGGGAGCTTCCAGCTTTTAGACGTAGAGCTTCCAGCTTGTAGACATAGAGCTTCCAGCTTGTAGACGGAGAGCTCCCAGCTTGTAGACGTGAAGCTTCCAGCTTGTAGATGTGGAGCTTCCAGCTTGTAGATGTGGAGCTTCCAGCTTGTAGATGTTGAGCTTCCAGCTTGTAGACGTGGAGCTTCCAGCTTGCAGACGTGGAGCTTCCAGCTTATAGACGTAGAGCTTCCAGCTTATAGACGTGGAGCTTCCAGCTTGTAGACGTGGAGCTTCCAGCTTGTAGATGTTGAGCTTCCAGCTTGTAGACGTAGAGCTACCAGCTTGTAGACGTAGAGCTTCCAGCTTGTAGACGTAGAGCTTCCAGCTTGTAGACGTGGAGCTTCCAGCTTGTAGATGTTGAGCTTCCAGCTTGTAGACGTGGAGCTTCCAGCTTGTAGACGTGGAGCTTCCAGCTTGTAGACGTGGAGCTTCCAGCTTGTAGACGTGGAGCTTCCAGCTTGTAGACGTGGAGCTTCCAGCTTGTAGACTGGGAGCTTCCAGCTTGTAGACGTAGAGCTTCCAGCGTGTAGATGTTGAGCTTCCAGCTTGTAGACGTGGAGCTTCCAGCTTGTAGACGTAGAGCTTCCAGCTTGTAGACGTAGAGCTTCCAGCTTGTAGACGGGGAGCTTCCAGCTTTTAGACGTAGAGCTTCCAGCTTGTAGATCTTGAGCTTCCAGCTTGTAGACGTGGAGCTTCCAGCTTGTAGACGTAGAGCTTCCAGCTTGTAGACGGAGAGCTCCCAGCTTGTAGAACGGAGAGCTTCCAGTTTGTAGACGTAGAGCTTCCAGCTTGTAGATCTTGAGCTTCCAGCTTGTAGACGTGGAGCTTCCAGCTTGTAGACGTAGAGCTTCCAGCTTGTAGACGGAGAGCTCCCAGCTTGTAGAACGGAGAGCTTCCAGCTTGTAGACGTAGAGCTTCCAGCTTGTAGATCTTGAGCTCCCAGCTTGTAGACGTAGAGCTTCCAGCTTGTAGACGTGGAGCTTCCAGCTTGTAGACGTAGAGCTTCCAGCTTGTAGACGTGGAGCTTCCAGCTTGTAGACGTAGAGCTTCCAGCTTGTAGACGTGGAGCTTCCAGCTTGTAGACGTGGAGCTTCCAGCTTGTAGAACGGAGAGCTTCCAGCTTGTAGACGGAGAGCTTCCAGCTTGTAGACGTGGAGCTTCCAGCTTGTAGACGTAGAGCTTCCAGTTTGTAGAACGAAGCGACCCCGGTCCCTCTCAGGGACCCACCTTATATCCTCCCGGGTCGGGGCTGGCTCCGCCCTAGGCCCCGCCCGCCTTCTCAGGCGTTCTAGCTCCCTCTCGACCCCCCTTGAGAGCTCTCCCTGGACACGTGATCACCCCCTAGCCCTCCCCCACCTGGGGGCCTCTCTGTGGACACTCCAGATCACGTGTCTACGGGGTCAAGCAGAGTGCCATGACCCGGGGCAACCCGCTCCCTGGGCTGACACTCTCCCACTTCCCCTTGTGGGAGCCCCCACCGCACGCTATGTGTGGTGCCCGTGCTATCCCAGCGCTACCCCAACACTAGGGCTGGTACTACACCCGTCTAGGGGGTGTATGCGATGACAGTGCATCGCACGCCATGCTGTGCTAGATCCGGCATCACACAGCAACCCACCCGGTGCTGTCCGCGATGTAGGAACATCGCACGCCACGGCCCTCCCGGGCCGGCACCATACAGTGACATCCACGATGTCACTACACATTGACTATACTATTTAATATGATGTAGTATTATAGTTCTATGGCCCCCCCCTAATTTCATTAATATTGATAGTGCAATGCAGGGGACATCTTGCAGAACTACAGTCGAACTCTTCTTCTCCATGGTTATGTGGGAGAAGAACATTGCGGATTCTGTTACCTGTGGGGTTATCCAAGAATGAACTCGACTTATTTGTGGGGGAAAAAAAATCAGCTGTAGCTGGAGATAATACGATTAATTTGCTGAATAACCCCGCTTTTCCGCAAAAACATGTAGATAATCTGAATTATGCAATAATTTCTCAAAATACTTGTTGGATAACCGACAGGTGAAAGGTTGACTTTGGAAGTTACGTCACATGGCCGAAAATCCAAAGTTAACATGACAGTACCTTGTGTGTTGGTGATGAGGCTGAGACTGCTAACTCATCTGCCTGAGATAATCCGCTTGATCTGGTTGCAAGTCCTCACCATTGCCAGCTTGGTGTTTTGACTACGAAGCCCAGCCTATTACCACTTTATTCCTATATTCCGGAGTAAGGATTAATTACACTGGTCAACACACTTTTTCTGGCATAAGGTATTCCAACGGGTTTAAGGTAATTTCGGGGTGCTGATTCCAAATCTGGCATCAGTTTTTGTCTATCACATCAGGTTTTTGAGATATCAAATATTGCATTTCCAATAAAAACCGCAGAAGATAAATATTAAATAAACGTGGATATATACATAAAATGATATTATAAACACACTATCCTAAAAATACAGCACCATATTTTAACACTAAAGCAGTCACTGACTCGCAACAACTTGCAATCATAAGTGACAGAGTTAATTTCGGGTAAAATCAATGAAAATGGGGGTATGCCGATAGCATAAAAATGAGATGTGATCAAGCAAATCTGAGATCAGATTTGGAATCAGCACCCTGAAATTAGTCTAGAACAGCTGCAAAAGTCCAGGCCAGAAAAAAAACTTTATTTTTTGTTGACCAGTGTTATTGATGGGTGGAGTTCTAGTTGAATTTGTACAAGCCACAATGAATAGAAACTGTTATTTTTTAAAATTGTATTTAGAGAGTGTGAGGTTGCTATGAATGTATTCTCTCTTTCCAATATTTGAAGAAAATGGGGCCAATTTCCTCGTGCAATATTTTGAATGCTGTGGTGCTTAAAACATTCTGCTTTGGCACACTTTTTAAAAAATGTTGGAAGCTAAGATACTTTTTCCCCTTTCTAGCTTCACATCGTGTTCATTTGTATTGAAAGCAACTGTAGATGTCACCGTGTTTAAAGACGTACTTTAAGAAACCTTTCTTGGATTCTGGGGACTAAAAATGTACTCGAGACATTAACATTATTAACTGACATTATACGAAGGTAGAAAGAGCACACGACTCACAATAAAAATGTTTCAAGTTCCATTCCTCGTCAGTGATCCATTTTAATGATCCCATTAGCATCAATAACATAAACGAGAGTCATTTTGTGGGAAGTAAGCAGTGGTTGCGCTATGTCGACTGGATCCTGCCATGAGAATGTGGAATTTTGTTCAATGACAAATATATTTTGTTTACATGAGTGTAAGCATTCATTCAGCCCATTATACCTTCAGGGTTAATGAAATACATATCACCATTGGAACCTCCTTTGCCAGTAGCAAAATATGATCATTGGGTTTTTACCCTTTTATCTGGAAACAAAACTGACACATACATGATCAGAGTTGTGTTTTTGTTTGCATTCCGACTGCAGGTACTGTGGTCAATGCAAACATGACTCCTTGTAAAATAAAAGGTGTCAGTTTTGTTGCCAGATAAAAGGGTAAAAAAACAATTATCATCTTTTGCTACTGACAAAGGAGGTTCCAATGGTGTAAATGCTTACCCCGAGCTCTCATACTCTGATGGTGCATTGTCTTTGAGTTGTGCGCCTTTTGGCGTCATCTGGTCCAACACCATGTGAGACTAGGCTCTAAGGAAAGCTGTCTCGGTTTGCATTCCGACTGCAGGTATTGTGGTAAATGCAAACATGACTCTTTGTAAAAAAAGGTGTCAGTTTTGTTGCCAGATAAAAGGGTAAAAAAACAATTAAAATGCATATCACTTTGTGGGAAGTCAACAGTGGGTGTCTGAAGAGAGACAGATCTTCACCATCGTAATGTGGAGTTTCCACTCTTTGCTCATGGCTACCGATGGAGATATGCATTGTCCTGTACACGTTTTAACGGGAATCCTTTATAGATTGCTATATATATACCTTGATGCAATTTATCACCGGATCGGGAAACATGAATTAGGAAAATACATGTTTTAACTGCTTGGACTACTTCATACACGAATTTTACAGCTTTATCTAGTTTCCCCAAAGTATAAAAATGTCACTGTTCAAGTGTACCCATGGAAATTACACCACTTGATTTAAAAGCCTACCTCTCAAAACCTTGACACCCTGTATAATTCTCTTCGTAGGGTTTTTGGAAACACTATTAGCGTGTGCTTCAGACGAAAAACAAATGCCGATCCCCGAGTCGAGCGAACCAGATGGTATATAACAACACACAGCTCTGCTTCCCTGAAGAGCAATTCACAGTTTTCTCTCTGTGGGGAAAACTTGTGCTCACTGACATTTTTATTATGAGCAAATTTTTTTTTATCCGTAAATCTGGCCCAACAAGTATCTAAAGTGAAGCCAAACATGAACAGGTTGTGGTGACCCCCGCGGGCCTAGTCACGTTCATACCACGCTACAAAAAACAAAGATCCCCCGTATAGCCTTTAACAGACTGTTGGGGCAAGTGCTGTTAGCGACGAGTACCTAATGAAGGCCGGCACTGTGGCACACGAGGGGGTGGGGTGGCCAACACCACGCCCGACCGCCTTTGTCTCCCCCAGTAGCGATGTGTTTTTACGTACCGCACCAAGGTACCAGAGGTCGCAAACGGGTTTTGATTCCTTACCCGTACCCGGCCGCACCAGGGTCGCAAACGGGTACTCGTACCCGTACCCTACCCGATACCCGGCTACCCGTACCTGGCCGGGTATCGGGTAGGGTACGGGTACGGGTACCCGATTGCGACCTCTGGGATGAAGCCATGTTGCAGGCGCGGGTGGGTTGATTCTAGGAACTTGAATTGTGAGAAGAGACAATACGTTGGGAAATGAGTGACAAACGGTTACTCACCAGTTACTCACGGCCTACCCGTACCCGTACCTGGCCGCACCAGGTTCGCAAACGGTTACCCGTACCCGGCCGGGTATGGGTAGCCGGGTATCGGGTAGGGTACGGGTATCGGGTCCCCGATTGCGACCTCTGACTCATTTGACACTGAGATGACCGATGGGAGGCCCAGGACCGGTTCAGATCATCGTCACTGGTGGTGTTGGCCGTGAGCAGGAATCGAACTTGGGGCGCTGGGTTCACAGCGCAGCCGACTAAGCTCGACACCACCGCTCCCCACACTGTAAAATATAGATACCAACACGCACGTGCACCCCCCCACCACCCGCCCAAAAGTCTCGGCTTGTTCTTCCATCAGCAACGGAGGGCAGAGGAGTGATGATCACAATAACGAGCAGAGCCCCGGGTGGCTAAAATACAGCAAGTTGGCACAGCAGGGGGCACAGCTGGTGCATCTGCCAATCATCTGAGTCGGTCAACCCATAGCACCTGGGTTTGTATCATGACCTCCTGCCAGCAGCGACCCTTCAACACTTCACGTGATAGCCTCAAAGTGCACCTAGCCTGGCACAGGCACCATGGGGACGTCACCGCCACTTAGTGGCGAACCGCGACTTTAAGTGTCCGCGTGCCCCAAACACACGCTTCATCCAAATAAAACCTCAAGCAACAGCCAAAATATACGAAATCTTCCCCTTGACGTGTACACGTGCATCTGTCAACACGCGCTTTGAGAGACGGTGGCTTCAGGGGCAGAACACTCGGCTCACCATCGGAACGATGAGGTTTCAAATCCTGGTTGATGGGGAGGTGGGGGGTAGAAATGGCTCAGCCCTTCGTCTCTCTGGCATCGATAAAATAAGTAGTGTGGTGAGTACTCAAAACCTTCCAGCCTAGCTTCTTGGATGTCTGTCAGCAAGCAGCAGCAATGGGACAGGGGTGAGGAGAGTCAACTGCTCAATAACCCCGTGCACAAAATGATGGCTGTGCCGTTACTCCTCACACCTGCCCGTGCATCCTCACGCAGTCCTTACGTAGCCACGCATGTTGACAATGCTTCACTTTTGTGCGTGGATTGTTTAGTGGTGTGTCCTGTTGGGTGAACGCAGTGGTCACAACGATCGACTCGCAATCGGGGTTTGACTTGGCACAATATCTGTCTCTCGAGTCGGTGAAAATGAACGTTGCTTTTTGGACAATCACTATTGAATTTAATGGGATTAAACTGCACCCTAACATAAGAATGTGGAACTTCCACCGCTTTCTGAGGGCTATCACCAGAGATAACCACGTCACTAAATATTGACTGCAGTAAAACGCTGTCACAGACTAACCTGTCCCTGCACGTACAGCGCCGATGCTGCACTCGTATAACTCTATAATGGTTCAATATTATTGCCGTTATTTGCAGTATAATATTAGTTTTCATTGCAGTGCCTTGGGGGCTCAGTGACACAATGCAGCTTCCCAATATACATTACAGTATTTTCGTTGAATGATACACGTTTGACAATACAATATGATCTCTAAAATACATTCTCAAGATGATATGTTGCCATGCAATAATATAATGTTCTGGGAAGTAAGTAGTGGTTGTTCTCCTTCAGATTCTGGCTCCCACCAAAGTAACGTGGAATTTCCACCACTGACTCAGGACCACCAGCGGAGATGCTTGTTGAGTGTCAAAGATACCTCGACTTCACCTGGGCTCTGTGATTCCAGCAACGTTGTACCCGAAGTGAAATGGCGCTTAGTAGGGTTTTCCGTATCGGGTCCCAGTGTGCTTGTGAAACCCGCAGCTGCATATACCTCTGCTGCCCATTTAAACAAATGGAACGAAAACAAGCAAAGGGATTGTGCAGGAGGGCAAGAGAGGGCTTTCTATGTGTGGCTTCAGATGCGTGCTGTGGGTGCTGCGTGGGCGGGCCAATGTAAGCAGGCCCGCAGTTCCTACAGAGGTGGGGGGGGGTGGGGGGGGGCCTTGCCTGGCCCGTGTCCGAGACTGTTGGCCCCACGTTCGCACCCGGTGGCCCCCGCATTGCTTGATCTCATTTTTCAACGCTGCCCCGCTCCGATTTCGGCTCCGTGCCTTGTTACTGTTGCGCGGGGAGCCGCGGCGCGCATACTGCGCCCTTTGTGCGACTCTGGGCTTGAGCAGCCCTGCTCAAAGCAGCAGCAGCAGCGGGGATATTTCATAACACAGAACAGAGTGGCGTGGAGCAAGTCGAAAGATACGCATTTATTCTCGTGCCGAGAATTGAGTGTTTTATATTTAGTATTCATAACAAGGGAGAGGCCACGCGCACTACACGACTTTAGGTTTGAACAAAATATCAATTGGCAGTAAAACTTCCCGGGGAACGCTTCATTGGGTTCAAATGTTGGCAGTCGCGATTTCATCGTTATACGTGGAGCTGGTAATAATCATCGTTGGCAAAATGAATCTTAAAACATTGATATGGAGACTATGATGTACCTGTTGTGTTCATCTTTTCATGACAAATACGGCATAAACCTGATATTTCTGATTCCACACAGATAAAAGGGTAAAAACCACACTTACTTCAAACACTTGCAATTATATGAGCATTGTAAAAGTGGTTAACCGAATTCACATGCTTAGCATTCGTCACGCAGGATTTAACATTCAGAGTGAAGCTTCGTTCAATAGTTGTTTATAACATGCTTTGATGGAAAATGCACCAACGGGATTCTCGTTTGTTCGGCTGTACCTTGCGGGTGAGGGGTGATGTTCTGGCTTTAAGCAAAATGCACATGCATATCTAGATCATTCGACCAAGACAAATTTAAAATGACTTCGTGAATATATCTAACTTTGATTAGATTTGTATAGTACTGGATGGGAAGCAAGCTTATCTGTGTACAGTTGTTAAACCCTAAGTGCTTGCCCTAATCTCCTATAAATAATCCCGTGATTAATGTATAGGTCTGAAAATGCTTACTTTTTTTTACAATTTAAGACAGAATTTTGAAACATTTCAGAAGCATATGAATGTACGTCGGTGTAAACTATTTCTCTGCTGTATTTGTGACTTTATTGTGCCTAGCAGCAGCCTCTCAAAAAAAAAAAACGTTGGGTCCAACTCATCTTCACTGGTGACCCCAATGGCGGAGCCAGGGTTTTCAGGTAGGGGGGGGCAACCCCTCCAGCAATGAAACATGATAGAGGAGTTGTTAGTAAGTAAGGACTTGCCCCTTGCTTTTTATTTGACGCGTGTGCGGCGATGTCGCAGCCATCGATCGAGGGTCGAATTCGAACCGCGTTGTGTGATCGGCATCGCGCTCGCTGAAGGTGTTGATGCCTTCAGCGAAGTCGTGGACTGAAAAGGCAACTGCGCACAATTCTGTGAGTCACTTATAACCGCTTTGCCGTTACTTATTGCCAATTATGGACTCAGACTATTGTCCTATCATCTCATAGTCCCTGGCACGTAATAATATGCTGCACAGTGGCAGTGGAGGTCGCAAAGTGCCGATTTATTACTAATAAACCCCAAGGATCCGATCGAAATTAGGGATTTCGTTCGGATCATTAGGGGGAGGCACGTGCCACCCCACCTCCCCACTGGCTCAGCCAATGGGTGACCCCCTCAGCCAGTGGTGAAAAATCCCACATTTTTATCTCCACAAGGGACTTTCTTCACAACCCAGAGGCGGAGTTGACCCTAACATAGTTTTGAACTCGCAAAGTTCCGGTTGCTAATTGAGTGATGTGGCTGCCGAAACACCACAAGCTGCATCGGTTTGTTTATTTTATGTAATCTCGGATTTTTTTTTTACGTTTTACAGTTTTTGACATTAACGCTTCGCATGAAGCCAGCAGTCATGAATGTTAATGGTTGTGGATACTGCGTACATACATCGTAGATTTTTTTGTGATTATAAATCGGGGATCGAGAGCTCAGCACAACCAATAGTGATGGGGATGCTTCCACCACGTGGCCATCACTAACTTGCTTCCGCTGGATTCCAAAGCTGTTGCAGAGTCATCGCCTAACAATCCGAGATGTTTTCTAACAGTATCCCACCATCTGCCTTTGAGGTATCCCCCTTGTTTGCTTACCTGTGGGGGGGGGGGGGGCTCACCTCTGTGCCTGGCTCGGTCACCTGAAACCTCACCTTAAGGCCCCGGTGTTCAGTCTCAGAGTCAAATGTCCTAGCTAACAAAACCGCATCGTATGCATTCTCTAGGCCCTCTTGCAAATGACCCATTGTGATTTCGAGGTTAGCTTTATTGAACGCATCCATGGTTGTGGTGCTTAAACACTCGGCGTACTTGTATAAACCCACTCAGCATGATCGTCGTTATCCGTGCTCTATCAACTTCGGGATAAAGGCATCCACACGCCATTATTATAACTCGACTGCTGTGATGCTACAATCTCACCGAGTACGTGAACCGATCTCATCGCTCCGTCGGAGGTGTTCTCTCCACAGCTGCCATTCCATCACCAGTTCTTTCTTGTGATTGAGTGGCTGACATGTAGTGTTCTGAAGGCACGCTTCCATTCTCGGGATTCCCTTTGCCCTGCCTGAACGCACTTTGCCTAACGGTCGATTTGATGCCTCTGATTGTATCTGTTTATTGCCAGAATCGTACGTGCGCTCTCTTGATATTTTTCATACGCTTTTCACAATTTGTTCTATTTCATTTGTCAGAGTCTCTGCTTCTGCTCCATATGACATGGCTAGCAGTATTTCACTGATTGAAACTTTATTTTCCAGGAGCCTCAGCATTCTGCGTTTCATCAACGAGTTTAAATGTCACGTACTCGCATGCTGCTTTTGTTCAACTCTGTATTATTAATTTCGATCCACATCAGCTGTCAATAATTGCCATTCTTATGCATATTCTTCTGGGTTTTTAAAATGCACAACTGTTGAACATCAAAGTATCCGATGATCATACATACATCAATACGTATCAGCGCTTGTGTAATATTTAACAAATGGTCAAGGTGCGTAGGTGTTGGGATCCCGTGCTGTGTTGTAATGATGGTGCTAGGTTGTTACGTTAGCACGGTAGAGAAATAAATGAACAAACATACGGCATGAATAATGGAACGCAGTCCACTCGTGCTGAATGCATCGCTGGTTATCTGTACGAAGCATACCCACACAGTGAATTGATCATCGCATTCAAGAGAATGTCGCTCATTAAAACTTAACAAACTGTCAATAAACCGTAAACAGCACCCGTTGTAAAATAAAGCTCATACCCTTATCATGACCTTGTAAACATAAATGACGTTATTTTGGAACAGGTTCTGCCCAACATTAGCATTGCGTTCAAGTAAATATAATGATAATTTTAATCCATCTGTCAATCCATGCGTGTTGGTAATGGAGGAAAACCGGTATCATTTTGCAGTGGTTACAAATTACATTGCAGCTGAAAATTAACATGTTTTTGTTTGATCATCTAGGCCAATTCAATATGCAAGAGTGCCACGGTTATGTAAACGTGTTTCATAAACGTGGTGTTACATAAATATCCCACGTGCTTAGGCGTTGTTTGTAATCAAAAACACTCCCTTTTCCTTTCACAAATTTTTACGTGATCAATTGCACAATACATATTTGGTAAGAGTGCCAGAGTCGAAAATAGCATGCAAAATGTACTTGCCACATAACTGATCGTCGGATAGGAGACTGCTGGAAATGTTGGAAGCGGTGCTACTTATGCGAACCGCGTGAACCAAACCCAAACATTTAAACAAATCCCGTGCGCGCGCGCAGATTGTGAAACGGATAAGGCTGACACTGGAATTGCCTTTCGCCGACTCGGTTTCGGTGATTTAAAGAGATGGTGACATTCAGAGCCATGAAACGTTGGCAAGCAATCTTTGATCAAATATTACAGGAAAAATAATTCCTATTTTACAATCGGTTGTGTTTTTGCCCTCGGTAATCATCTTCAAACTAATGTTCTTGCTATTGTCACACTATAAATCTAATTCTATTTACATAATTCATTTACAGCAGTCACACAATTCATATTGTCTAGTCGAACGTTTCCCAGTGCTGTAATGAGCACGAGGAAGTACAAATCTCTATTTGTGGCTCTCAGCTTGTGTTGTCTAAATTCCGTATCATGAATGGCAGTCTCGTAAATCGAGCATTGCTGACTCTCCCCAAAGTATTCTTGGGTTTTTTTCGGTAAAGTCACGTAGGTAAAAAAATAAAATTAATAAAAGTAAAATAAAATAAAAAATAAAATAAAAATCACGACGTTTCAGAGGCAACACAAGCTTCCGTCTTCAGGTGAAACCGTCACAGCACGCTTGCTGTATCAAGTAAATGAGAAATTTCAAGAGATCCTATCCCCAAAGTGCTATGCCTTTTATTGACCGCAGAGATATGATAGGCTGAGATGACCCCCGATTGAGATGCACTTAGTCTCCGTTAGAAGCGGGGTGAGACGTATGCTTGGAATTACACTGAGGAGACACGGAGAGCGGAACACTTGGGCCAGCGAACAAACGCAAATCAAATGCATAATATTGACCCTCAAGGAATGTAAGGGGACGTGGACGGGGTACATCGTGGCTTGAAGCAATTATGGCCGATAGATAAGACTGCTGGTTCGCATGGCAGAGGTCGATCGCCATTGAGATGGAGCGATAAGATCAGATCATGTGCAGTAGCTCGATCGATTGTGGGCATCACGAGACCACGGGGTATGATGTTGGCACGAGGCTTTCATCCAGCAGCGAATAGAGCTGGGCTGATGGTCGTATCTTTGAGGGTGAAGCGGTGGTGTAAAGCACACTGCACTCTGTAGCCAGCGATCTTAGCTCGATTACCCAGCCGGTTGTGTGGGTGTCTGAACATTTACTGAGCGCCCCCTCCCTATTCGAAAACCCACACTGACCAAATGGAATGGGGTGGCTTTCATCCACCAGCAGACTGCCATAGGGCTGTAAGTGATTATTATTATATGTATTCATATCTCTCATGTGATAGTGTGATGCCACAAAGTATACGCTCATGACTTATGCTCCGCTACGTTACTTGTTTCTGCCTGCGTGCTATTCAATGCACAATGGGACACGTTCAGAATGTGAATATTTACTTATCCTGGAGGAATCCGATGAGCTATGAAGCTCTTTATTTTCACTGCTGCCCAGTAGGGGTATTGCGTGTGACACAGACATTAGCGATAAGCTCTCTGCGCAAGAGGTCGCACACCTGACTTTTCGTGCATGCCACCAATAGCAGTGCTGTGAAAATACACCCGTTTCTCGTGACATTTACACATGCAAATTAACAACCACCACTACCCCGTAATGGCACTCTGTTCCTTATATTTCCCTTATTAAAGCAATGCACAACCTTGGGTTTATTTTTTTACATGTGTGTGACTCGGACCCATGCCACACACATCTTTGCCAGTAAAAAGGAAAAAAAAGGTGATGAATCAGATATTTTTGTACGTACTCTTGGTTGAGCCTCACATTCTTTTTTAATTAGTACCAGTCGGAAAAAAAACCAGCAAGAGGGAAGAAATCGGAGAGGAGCATACTTCACGCTTCCTGGAGTGGAACCTGGCACACACTTTCGCGTGTATTTCAGACCGGTAACGAGACACCATGAGCTACAGCACGACCTCGTATCAACCATCCTCTTGGTCGCTTTGGCGTTGCCCTTCCAACGTAGCTATTTTGCCTTTTCCTGTAAATGTTCCCTAAATGTTCCTGGAATGTTAATCCAAAGGGAGCAGTGTTAATCCGCATCTGAAAAGTCCCTTTGATGTTAAACCTCAAGCAACCAGGTGTTTGTGCAGTAAAAGTTACGAGCGACTGAACTTTTTGCAGCAGTGCTGACTGAATAGTTTTGCAGTGGATGTGTACTTTTGCGGGGAATATTTGATTTCTTTGTTGCTGAGATACAGGACTGCATAACGCGACATTGCTTGTCTTGATGTGAATGTAACGTTTTTAATTCAAGATGGCAATGGGGAGTGCTATGATCACATGGCACTTCATGTACCTCTTGATAGATGAAGCTTTGTAACGTCAACATTTTTTGTATACTTCTCGCAAAGCAATATCACTTCTTACTGGCAGGAACCACCTGGTTCCACCAGCCCACAGGGGATTATTGTGTCCGTCCGTCCATCGTGCAGCGAGGGGCTGGGTGGGGAGGGGCTGGTCACCCCGTGGTGCCCTTATAAAACTCAACGTTTAACCGACTCACGCCGGCTTGTGCCCGCCCTCACAGTCGGGCATATTTGCGGAATACACCACGCCGCCATTGACTCTGGCCATTGACCGAGCAACCCAACGTTCCTACCAGCTCCCTCCGCAGGAATGTGTTAAAATATTTTGAAATTGTTGTTTAGCTAAAATATAATTATATTGTAATGCGATGGCATGGTGAGAAGCGACCTTTAGTGAACAAAAATAATATCATGATTCAACATTTTCCTCCTGCACATTCACCAGTTACGAGAAATTAATTCTGCATTTTGTATAGGAACTCCTTGTTAGTAATGCATTGACAGTGATGAATTTCGGATATTTGCTTGCAAAGGTATTTTCAAAAATACATTTTCCCCCCAATATTATTCAAAGTTGTGCTAAATTTTCTTAAAGAAGACATTTAGTTTCATAATTCTAGCACAGCAGTGAATCACAATATGAATGTTCAAATGATAAGCCACTTTGTTGAGCTATCATTTGTGGCCAGGTCACTTCTGAAAAATTTGTACAAATTTAGTTGAAAAATAAGTAAAAAATAAGTGGATGGGGATGGTGTAGTTGTATTTCTATGTATATTGAGTGATTCGTTTACCTTTCTTGTACTTTGCACTATCATCTCGTTTTTGTACTGTGAAAAATACCTTTTAGCTCATCGGATTCCTCCAGTATGAATAAATATTTGTATTATGATTTTGTAAAAAAAAAAGAGCCCGCAAATGGTGAGATTACAGAAGCTATTCTGAGATTCCTTCAAGTTACCTCTTATCTGTACCGTCCACAAATCCTGCTATAAAAGAGATGTTCATGAAAGTCACGTTAAAATATTTGCATTCTCATCGCTGGAATTTTTGGTTAAACGAAGTAAAAGATTACAATTAATGACGGATTTTCTTTTTCGATTTAAAGCTTTCGTGACTGCAGGGATTCATCTTCTTGGTTCTTTCGGTAAAGTCACGTAGAAGGGAAAATAATAATAAAACATAATTTTTTTATTATATTATAATAATATAATAAAATAATATAATACAATATTTTATTATGTTTTATTATGTTATTATTTCCCTTCTACGTGACTTTACCGAAAGCACCAAGAAGATGGATTTTCTTTTGTTTAGTCATCGTTGCCCCAGGCTGAAACAATCAACTCGTTGCGCTTGCGAACCCCGCGGTTTAATAATGGAGTGGGTGCCGAGATTCGACACCAGGATCTCAGCAGCGCCGGATCATTGCTCTGATTGTTGGGCCACCTGGTCACCTCAAGTTTGCAAAAAGTCATTTAAGTTCACTCTATCAAAGGTGCATTTCTTTGTTACTGGATTTTTACGATTTTTTACGAGCACAACGCTGATTGGTTAAGTATTCATACTCTTTTTACCTACGTGACTTTACCGAAAAAAACAAAGAGTATGAATCCTTGCAGTCACGAAAGCTTCAAATCTAGAAGTAAAGTATTGGTCGTGTTATGGAGAGACTGGTATAATGTGGCATTTTCATTGCTGGGTGAAGTTCACCACAAGGGATATTTTACTATAATGCTATGAAAAGATTCAAACTCTTAACAAAGTAGCACCTGTCATGAATTCCTGCAGGGCATCGCACATGATGATGATCATAATCATAATATCAAACAAAGAATAACACAAATAAATTGATAATTGGTTTGAGAACTAAAAGTATATGAAGGAGATGAAAGTAAATGTTTGAGAGCCTTAGCCCTGCTTGTAAAGGCAATCAGTTTTAAACAGTGACAACAATATCCGTTTGAGATTTTTTTTTTAAACAAAGCATTCTACTTGAAGCTATCAATTACCATCACACTTAAATATGCCCGTAGCATAACTCAAAACCGGTGCCCGTCCCCAAGCGAACTTTGTTAAAATAACTCCGTTTACATTTATTTTTTATAACTGATTTGAATTGAACACATTTTACCACCTAACATGCAAACCGTAGAGATTCAGCTCTACGGTTTCACACGCATGTTTTTAACGTGTGCGGCTTCAAGGCGAGCGTGTCCTCAGCTTTACCTCGGGTTTACCTCTTCTCAGTTCAACCCTGGGACATGCACCCCCCCCCAATCTGCCACCCCTTTGCAACTTTGCTTCTCCCGCCCCCCTTTCCTGAGCCCCGTCAACTGCACCCCCCACCACCACCACCACCCACCTCCCTTCAACCCTCTCAGCACCCTGGCCTCCCTGCTTCCCCCCCACCCCGTCTCAAGTTGCTGCCCCCAGCACTGAGCCGGTGACAGACAGCTATGAGGAGGAGCTTCCCAGGGCTCTTAGGCTGGTGAGTGCACGGCATGGGCCACTGAAGGCGCCCGCGTGTCCTCGGCTCACTGATAAGCCATCTGCTAATAGGTTGGCGGGGCCCCCCCTTTGCATATTGATTTAAAAAATGCGGTTCGTTACGGTTAATGTCACAGGTATGGAAAGTGCTTGACGTCAAAATCGCGTTCGTGATGTTAAAGACGAAGCTACCCCCTGTTCTTTTTGGTTCTTTCAGTAAAATTTCGATTTAAAGCTTTCGTGACTGCAGGGATTCATATTCTTGGTTCTTTCGGTAAAGTCACGTAGGAGGGAAATAATAAAATGATAAAAATAAAACAATAAAATTCTCACGACGTTTCGGCCGCAACGTAAAGCAGCCGTCCTCAGGTGAAGAAGCAGCGTCTTCGGTAAAGTCACGCAGGTAGAAAATCAAATAAATCACGACGTTTCGATCGCAACACAAGCGGTCGTCCTTGCTTGCCCATCGCCACATATATAGTAGCCTTGTTGTAGCTGCTCTCTCGCTGGTTCAGCAGTTCCACTGCTGGATTATATTTTTTCCGCCTGATGACGACCGCTTGTGTTGCGATCGAAACGTCGTGATTTCTTTTCTTTTCTACCCACGTGACTCTACCGAACAAACCAAAGAGTATGGATTCCTGCAGTCACGAAAGCTTCAAATCAAGATCTTTACCCCCTGTTGTCGACTTAGTATTACTTTCCATTCGTAAAGAGAATGCGATTGTTGGAACTGGCTCCGAGGTTAATATTTAGCGATATTAATGCACACGTATGACTTTTTGTGCACATTCACGTGAATTCAATCTCATAACCCTAAAAGGGTGTGAAAAATGACATTGTGTAAACTAAATCCACGTGAATATAAATCCTCAAAGTGCACCTGCCATGCGTGTGTGCAATAATACTGCATATTCAGAGAATATTATTGCAAAAGGTTAATAGTTGGTGCTTGAACATTTTATCACCTGATGATGATGATTGCTTGTGTTGCAGTCGAAACATCGTGAGAATTTTAATTGTTTTATATTTTTATTATTTTATTATTTCCATTCTACGTGACTTTACCGAAAGAACCAAGAATATGAATCCCTGCAGTCACGACAGCTTTAAATCAAAATCTTATCACCTGTTTTATTGGCACAAAGGGTAAAACCTATTCTTATTTTTAATACTTTGATACTGGCAAAAAGGTCCCATGATATAGCTGCTCACCCCGAGTTATAAATGCCCTGATAGTGGCATTGTCTTTGTATTGTTCGCCTTTAGGCGTTCTCTGGTCTGACACTGGTGAGACTAGGCCACAAAGAAGACTGTCAGAGCATATTTTTGCAGAAATTATCAGAGCATGTTTGTTTGCATGTTCAGCACAACTACGTGTGGTTAATGCAGACTTGATTCCTTGCAAAAGGTTTCTATTTGGTGTTTGAACATCTCAACACATGTTTTATTGCCACAAAGGGTAAAACCTATTCTTATTTTTCATACAGAGCATGTTTGATATAGATTGCATTCCCTCTTGGAAGCGTCTGAAATATTTCCCCAGATTTTCACTGTACATTGTATTATAGCGAACAAGAGGCCACGTTAAACAACAGTAAAGCCGCATGTGTTTGTGTTATTATAATAACGTATTGCATGTTGCTTAATTGTCTTAGGTGTTCATTTTGTGCAAACGTAGCTTAACGTGAATAATAACTAAATTGATTCGTTAGTTGCAGTATGCCAGATATCTTCCAATAACTCGATAGACACACATCCTCGTGTCTATAGAGCACTCTTTGCAAGTGTCTCCTGTGAACGCTGGCCCGTATATCTTCACGCTGGAGTACTAAGCCTATTTGCTTGAAACCAGAAGATGTTGGTCAGCAGCATTGGAGGTTTGTGAAAATACTGTTGTCATACCACCTGCCACCGATTTTAGCCATGGGTGGGAATCGAGCTTAGGTTTCTGGGTCCATGAGCGCGGTGCACAAAACACTTCACCACCACTCCACGTCATCCTCCCCGGTTTAACAGACTATTGAGGTCGGCATGGCACACGAGGGTGATGATGCGTGCCAGCACACCACACCTGGGCTGCCTTTGTGCCCCCAGTGCTGGATGTGTACACACCAGGCCCTCGGTTGGTTCAGATATTTGCCACTGATGTTGGCCGTCAGCCGGAATCGAACTCATGTGGCCGAATTTTGTCAAAATTCTAGATTTGAAGCTTTCGTGACTGCAAGGATTCATACTCTTAGGTTCTTTCGGTAAAGTCACGTAGGTAAAATAATAATAAAATAAAATAATAAGTGAAAATAACTCAATTAAATCACGACGTTTTGGAGGCAACACAAGTCTCCGTCTTCAGGTGGGACAGTCACAGCTAAAAAAAAGATGATACAGTAAATTTAGCTGTGACGGTCCCACCTGAAGACGGAGACTTGTGTTGCCTCCGAAACGTCGTGATTCAATAGAGTTATTTTCATTTATTATTATTTATTTTCTTTTATTTTTTACCTACGTGACTTTACCGAAAAACCTAAGAGTATGAGTTCTGTCATAACTTGCTGACCTGCCCCTCCTTATTGGACGTATGCGGGGCAAAAAAGAGCTTCATAGCTCATCGGATTCCTCCAGACCACACTTAAAAGAGTGTGCTTTGTGTGTGTTTTAATGGCAAAAAAACAAGACAAATTGCGTGATGGGCACTTCACCGAATGTGTTTTTCCTGGCCCAGCGCTTGGGAGCTGCTGAACCACAGATAATCACTGGTACTTGGCCGAGTTTCTCTCTCTCTCGATTGGGAGGTTTCACTGCTTTCAGACACCACAAGTTTAAACTTGAATAAGTTGAGCCCTGTCGGCTGGAATTAAAAGGATGAAAAACTGGAGCCGTAACGACGTGTACTGTAAAATCACACAAAACATTTCTCGTGACACAAACATGTACATCACGCAGGACAGTACATTTGTAATGCATATTTCTGCTTGTTTTGTTTTACTTAAGATTATCATCATTGGACATTTTTGTAAGATGCGTGTTGTTAATCCTCTGTTGAGTTAGCGATTGTACGGGGCAGCTAAAGGTTTTAATGGAGTCTCTTCGAGGCCTGCCCAGCAGCCTCCAAAGCAACTGTTCAAAACATAAAGGATCCTTTTCTTTTTCTTGGGTTTATAACCCATCTCTGTTCTGTAATTACACTGCAATAAATAACTCAAAAAAACACTGCAACATTACCAGAGGCACTTCTGGAAATGCAATTTATGCCGTTCCAAAATGCAACGCATAGCTGTGGTGAACGTCTGAAATGCGGCATGGCATTTTTCACCAAATGCTACCATTATCATTTTTCACTTAATTCCTCATAGTCCTGAAGGCACATGAAAGTAAGTGCTAGTACTTGTTAAACAGCCCAGTTTAATGGGGTTGTGTGTGGTCAGAGCATGTCTGAATGCATACCGCTCCCCCCCATTTCCTTGGGTTTTTATTGCAGGGTAATAGAGTCATAATTTAGTACATTTCGTGTTGGCACCATTCTTCTCGTGCGCGGCTATCACGAAGGGCGCTGTGTTTGACAAAGATGGTCTGCAAGAGTTTTATAGCGGGGAAGTAGTGTTGCTGTGTATACCCAACTAAGCAATTTGTGGGTAATTTTTCCCCTTTGATTAGCACAGTTGGCTACGTACGGCGAGAAAGAAGTTCAACATACATACAAATGAGAAAAATTCGGACCATGACGCTGGCACACAATGGCCGACTTGTTTTGAATTACCTCACGGGATCTTTAACGTCCAATGTGAAGCACACGGTGTGTGTCAGTGTTTTTAATACATCTGTGAAGCACACGGTGTGTGTAAGTGTTTTTAATCATCTCACATTAAAGCAATTTTTTGCGAACATTATACACCTTCGATTTAAAGCTTTCGTGACTGCAGGGATTCATCTTCTTGGTTCTTTCGGTAAAGTCACGTAGAATGGAAATAATACAATAATAAAAATAATACATAATAAAATAATTCTCACGACGTTTCGGCCACAACGCAAGCAGCCGTCCTCAGGTGAAGAACAGGTCTGTCGGACCTGTTTTTTATTATGTTTAATTTTTTATTATTTCCCTTCTACGTGACTTTACCGAAAGAACCAAGAAGACATTAAACACGTGTGGGCCAAGTTGAAGTTGCGGTTCATTGTGTTCCACTTAGATAGTGTCTTGGCAGATTCGGTATAATACACACAGGACATTGTATCGATCATTCACCTTGAGTGTGGTCACTTGCACTCATCTATAACCATAATTAGTCCAGAGATTACATGAAGGTATATTAACGAATGTCAAAATATTTCACCATTTTTGTTACACTTTTAAGCATTGCTTACATATAAGCAGTATATTTATCGTGATGGCATGTAAAAGCATTTCACTACAATGATCAATACTGATGTGCAATAACAGTGTTATGCTCTATTCTCAGATACTTACTTTTAGATAACATATACAATTGTTGTAATGCTCTGAATGTTGCGCATTTCTTTAAAAGTTTATGTCGCTAATATACATTCCTTATGACAAAGGGTAATTGTAAATCTCTTCTTGTTTTGGAGATTATTTAAATTAAATATCGCAATACAGTAGTTTGAAATCTACTCTATGAAAAAATTTTATCGCAGTTAATGTTTACATATTGTAATTAAGTGATACATTTGTCTTTGCTTTTGGAAAATAATGGCAATTATTAATTTTAACACATAAAGTTTAAAAAGAAAATTACATTGCCTTTTTGCATCGATGTTTGACAAGAGTTCCCATTAATTCATTCAAGATCATCTTGGTGCGTATGATAACCTGGGAAAGTTTGCTTTACCAGCCTGAAAAATCTGAGCTAAAAAGTCACAGACTGTATTCTTAGTAACCCTAATGTGACTTTATGAAATTGTTCATGGACTAAGAGAATTGAGTCTTTGATACATCTCGTTACACTGTCATTACATACAAGGTCTGCCAAGTCACACGGTGTTGCCATGTGACACATGGGACAGGAGGTAATGTCATGGTCACATGGGTGATATTACTTTTAACACGCTTTTAGTTTTAATATATTGCTATGTTAAATATATAGGATTACACCGAATTATACACATTATTACATATATAGTACACAGTTTAGATGAATGCTCAATGTGCAGTTGTATCTTGTTATATTAGTGCATGATGCAAGTATGCACACTAATAAAAGTTTAGGGTGTTACCATCTAAAACTCATCGGCGAGGGTGCCATTGGCTTCCTACATTCTGGCCACTTGCCCCATTGTTGGAAGTTCCTGTCATCCATCACATGCTATTGCCTAGTGTCACACTGTTTTTCTGGCAGACAAGCATTTTACAGCTTGCCACTGTGACTGCCAAACTTGTCAGAAATAAAAAAACGCATTACTTTTATGTGAAACAAAATGGAGTCCGTGTTATGCAGGCTAGCCAGGCACGGGGGCACTGTTTACCCTAGAGCTGGGCTCTCCGACGATTTCAGTCTTCTTCTTTCGGTACGGCTGCCAATGTAGATGCAGAGCCACGGCTACAATTTCACATTCAGGTGGTCAAGCCAGACGAATGCGTCGGTAACTGGCGTGGTTGTTTGGCTCTGAAAATGGCCGTTGGCGTGCTGTTGTTCTTGGAGACCGGGAGATCGATGATTGATGTTCGTCGCTGCGTTGATGATGGGATTCGTCGTGATTTTTCACTTAACAGGGTGGGCCGCGTGAAGGCTGCCATCTGCCACTCCATGATTTCAGTGATCGATTACTGATTTATCGGTGTGATGTAAACGACTGATTGGATGGTACAAGAAGAGTTGAGAGAATATTTTTTTGCCCGTTTCCAAATGTGTCTGATGGAGGTGAGGGGCCGAGCTTGGAGGATTATGCTTCTATTGTAACTTAAATCAACCCTCTATTAGTGTTCCAGTTAGTTTTTTATTTCAAAATAATTTATTTTTGGTAGCCATTCTGGATTACTCCAAATTCTAGCATACTCAAGTCCTGCTTCGAGAGATTTTATTTGTATTATAAACAAAATTTAACCCATTGTGGAAGTTTATCATTTTAGTGTCAACTGTTTTCTCATTTTATTGTTTCCATTCAAGCATATTTTAATGGGAATTGCCAGTGGACGTGTCCTTGGGTAGTTGTGACTTGTGCCAGTCATGGTATGATCCTTCGCTGGTCTAGGCAGGGATTTGTAGAATGATCCTTATGGCAGTACCCCGGGGTACCAAATAATACAAAATGGGCCGAGGCAAATAAATATTTTATTTCTGGGACACTATATTTTTTCCAGGGGTGTACTTAACGCCGCGACTGGGGTACCAATCTATCCGAAATCGGTGCTACTCCGCAATGTCGAAACGCAGCAAGGAAGATTGCGCTGAAACCCTGAACGCTCGTACGCACCACAGTGCATCGTGTACAGCTCGTCGAGATGAGTCGATTGCCGCATCGCTGACCATCAACAGACTAAAAATGACTGCATCAGGGACATTATGCTAGAGCCGGGGTACCGCCATAACGCTAAAATCTCACTAGATACCTTTGAGACCTGAGAGCGTAAATAAGGCATTAACACAGGTTTGGTCAGCTACTGTACAGCATATATGACAAAACACATGATTGATAGCAGATAATGAACTATATAAGATAGCAATAATATGTGTTGGCTATTTATCATCGGAAGGTGTATAAATGAAATGTGTTTTGCCTACAAATTATAGGAATCCAAAGTGAAAAAATATGTTTGAGAAGAATATTGTAAGAACATATTTCTTCCTGTTTTTATGTTTAAAGAAAGTTTTCCACTTGTTACAGTGTATCTGTTTTTGTTCAAAAGCACAGTGCTAATTTGTAATTTTAATTCAATAATAACGAAAGGCATGTTACACAAAATGGTTGCATAGTATAATCTAGATCGTTTTATACACAAGTCAAACCACTAAGTTGATACATTTCATAGGCTATGTTAAAAGACGTAACCACCTGAGAAGCATCTGGAATTAATATATCTTAAATACTAGTAATTTACCGACTGGCGGGTCCTTTGTAATGGCAGTTTACCTCCAGACTCTAGTCAAATCATGAATCCATACTGTGGGAGGGATAAAAATGGAAATGCATTACAAAATACATATTAAATATGTAATTAGGTAGTGTGTGGCATTCCACAAATTATTAAGCGGCCAGAGCTGCATAGGAACTAATCTGATAGGATTTACAAATGATTCATTAGTTGGAATAATGTTCAAAATAGTTTGCACCAATGCTGTAGTTTGGCACTAAGGAAATAGTAAACATTCTGAACATTTTTAAAAGCTACATTAATATGCTGAATATTGGAGACTTAGCTGTTTACGAACAATCATTGCCTTTTAAACATCAACATTAAGTTCCACCCACTCCCTTTGCTTTATAGGCCTATAATCATACCCATCTCTATTGATAAAAAAACATAAAATAATCATGAGCGTTGTCGTGGAGAATATAAATAACAAAAAAGGCAAGCGGGCAAGATAGCTCCTTCATATATCTGCACGTAAAAATGTAAAGTATTTATTTCACAACCCATCAGCCCAATGACCTTGGAGTATATAATTCCAGCAGCATTGATTCAGTACAAACTCTCATCGGGAGAGTCTGACTTGCTTGAATCAATGCTGATGAACTGGGACCCGTATCTTAAAGAGCGCCATTGCCTATAACATCTGGCAGTTCATCGTCTTGGTTCTTTCGGTAAAGTCACGTAGAAGGGAAAGAATAAAATAATAATGAAACATAATAAAATAAAATTCTCACGTTTCGGCCACAACGCAAGCAGCCGTCCTCAGGTGAAGAACAGGGCTGTCGGAAAGACAGCGTCGTGATAATTGTATTTTATTATGTTTATTTTATTTTATTATTTCCCTTCTACGTGACTTTACCGAAAGAACCAAGAAGATGAATCCCTGCAGTCACGAAAGCTTTAAATCGAAATCTGGCAGTTCACCAGCAGTGATAAAAGCAAGCCTGACTGCTGATGAGAAACTTTTAAAACCGGTCCAGAGATTCCTTGCAATGTGCTGAAATGATGCACTCCCACAAGGCCATTGGGCCGATGGATTGTATTGATAGTGTGGCAGGAGTGAGTGACGTCAGTAGATAACATCGCTGTAATGATGTCAGGACGTGCGTGGCTTGGTGCACGTGGGAACCCTATTTACATTTAACACGAGAGGCACACCTGCCCAGGATATTGTGTATATCGTGAGCCTCAAACGTGATGCCAGGAGAATAAATACCCTCAAAGGTTATAGAGGAAACTAAAACTGTAAAGCAATGGAAGTAATTATAAGTTCAAAGACTAATGGGGAAGTCCACAAGTAAGCCGACAAAAAATGTAATGAGAAAAAGAACAGTAGTTGAGTTAAATATGGAATATAATCAATTACTGCCAGAAGAGAAGATTACAGCAAGAAGAATTGATTTCCATAATAATTGATTGCTACAGGAAGAAATTATGACGTTTTAAATAAGTCGAGGAAAACTAAATGTAACCTTTGAAGCAAACTTAGCTTGGATTTCAAACTCTAAACGAGTGGAGTCAAAAGTCAGAAAGGAAACTACGGAAAATAGTCCATAAGAAACATTAAGGTACCTGCAACGATTGTGAAGAACACCTACTTTAAAAAGCCACGTTGCAAGCACAACTGAGATAAATGTTTAATGTTCAGAACCGAGAGCATGGGCAGTTCGTCATCCAGGAGTGGATAGACAATGCTTGATAGTGATCATAATGATGAAGGTGATCATAATGATGAGGCTAAAGATAGCGATAGCAATAAAGACCACTCTTTAGCCTGGCTGTACAGCACAAAGTAAGGGCAAGAAGCATACGTCATTTTAATCTTTCTCTTGCGTAAAGACTTATGCATTTCTTGCAGGGCCATTTAGACTACAGTACGTTATAATGCTGGTTATGTGCTCCTGCACATTGTTTATATGCGTGTCTTTGATCTGCACCGTACCTCACTTTTCTCCAAACCTAACAATTCACCTCTCGGTATATGTACTGTCAACATTATTTTAAACACTTCTTTTGAAGAAAAAAAAATACAATGTTGTTGCACAGCTCTTGCCTCAAACATCTGTAAATCTAGTAACATTTGTTTAACAGGCCTGACTGCTGATCAGACTTAAAGGGTCCGTAGGTTGCCTCCATCAAACAAACGCTGCTGTAAAACACTGCTCCACAAGGCCAATGGGCTGATGGACTAAAAGAAATAAATATAATGTAGATATAGACTCTTGACTTTTTATTATTTTATCACCTATGATTATCCCAGACACACATTGAGCTTTTGCACGAAGTGTTTGTCAGCTGTTATTGTGATCACAATATTTAGAAAATGTGCAAAACTACAAACCAAAAAGCAGATGAGATAAGCTCTGTATTTATGTAAAGAGGTTATCCTGGTTTACAAAAGTACAAAAATCCGCATTGAAAGTTGTTTAAATATTAGTTACTGATACAGTGTTTGCACAAAATCTTAGCCAAAATACACAGATCAGAACTGTCAACACATGCATTTGCATTAGCACTGTTTACTGTTTTCCTTATTCAACGGAGAATACTTGTACATAAGTATGGTATACCAGGTTGATACTGTGTGACAGAGGGTTGAAAAAGTGCACTTTGAGTCAGAGTGGTAAGGAACGAGAGGAGGAGCATTAACCCCTCTCTCCTCACAGCTGAGCAGCCGTCTTCCCCTCAGACTGATAAATGGCTGGCATCTCAACCTCTCCACCCCCTACTCACCACCAGCATCTCCTGCTCTCCTCCACCCCCAGCCAGAGGGATCTTTAGCTGATTGACATGTCTCCAGGATTGGGGGGGAAGGTGGTGGTGGGGTGGGGGAGAGCAAGCAGTGTCGATGAATGACAGGGCAGGGGGTCTGGCCCTGATTTAAAGCCGAAGAGTCCCTTTCATGTTGGTGCGTGGCAGTATGGGTGATTGGCATGGCATGGCCCCCACGTCCCTGCCAACACGCCGTTAGCGCTGGACAGACAGCTACGCCACCGGGGGCCTCCCGTAATGCTTTTTTCCCACATGAATCACCCATTGCTTGGGTCGCCATCAAGGGGTTAACGCTGCAGTGTGCGGTAAAATTAGCTCGGCAGCTTCAGCCCGTAACCATCAGTCGTTATGTCATGAATTTTAAAAAAAACAACAATAATTCACAAAATTTCACTTAGTTGTACGCTGACATTGCAAATGTTATTTTTGACTTTGTTAATCAAAGAGCCATAGTTAAATCGATCTGGCCTTGATTTTTGTTTTAATTTAAAGAATTGCAATCTATCATGGAGAAGAAAACATGAAAATAAAGCTGTCTGCAGAATGTGCAGAGGAAAGACGTGTTTTTATAAAAACAAGTTAAAAATAAATATTTACACACAGATATAGGGCCTGATAAAAAAAGTGAAAAATTTCACGTCGGAAAAACAATTCAGCAAAACCATTTGAAACCAAGAAAGTAGTGAGATGTGTTTTTTTTTTTACAAATCATTATTATTCGTGTTACAAAAATAAAGGGGGCTATAGTAAAATGGAAAGTCAAGTGGAGAGTGCAAGGAGGCAGGGTGGGAGTTGTGATGTCACGTTAGTACGGGGTCAGCCCAAGGTTCCCTAGGCCCGTCGAGGTTCACCCAGAGTTCAGCAGTGTTCTCCAGGGGCGGACCCAACCCTGCCATTGTGTGACGTGCTCTGCCAAATATCCAACACTGCTAAAATATCCCATGGGAGGGTGCATAACCGGCGGAGTGTGTGCACACAGCGAAGTCTGAAAGTTCGTTCTTGTTTTTGTTTCTTGTCGGCCAGGGAGGGTGCTAGAAACTTCTGTTGTACGGTATAATACTGATGGTTGGAACAAAAAAAAACATTTTGGATTTGGTCGGTTTGTTGATTTTCATTTTTTAGTATGCCTGGAATTTAAACACAACACCACGGGGGAATTAAAGACTGAGTTGTGTGGACTCTGCGATGGTGAAAAATGACATCATTAAAGTCGCAAGAGTGACAGCAAGCTTTACAAGAGCAGTTGTTAATTATCTGCAACGTTACATAAGAGCAGATTCCAAGCTTTTTATTTATTTCTCAAAGCCAATGCTATTGTGGCCCAAGAGCTGGCACATGTTGGTCCTTTTTTGTGTGTGTGTGTAACATCTCACGTACAAATGCCACTTTTGCCTACAGTGGTGTCAGTGAACTTGCTGGTTATATGCTATCACAATAATCGGGCGGTTTATGAGTTGATTTAGATCATAACTGCGGTATATATATTACATTTTTTAATGGGGGAAATAAAAAAATGATACACAGAAAAAAAAGAGTGCGGGTACTGTATGCGTGCACAGCCAGAAAAGTAGTGCGGCTTGAGGAATGTGCTGCCGAGGGACTTGGCAGCACTCCGGCCAATAGGCAGGAAGTGGGCTGAGCCCAACCCAGCGGACTATTCCATTCTAAAGCAGGGGATGCATTCGACCACGTTTCCGAAGCACATCGTCATTAAACGCTTTAAAGTGAATTCTAAAAGGTTTGTTTTGTTGCACGGGTGTGATTTAATTGGATTTACAGCCACGGCTGTAGACAAAATCGGGTGGAATTGAACGAGGAGGAAGACGCGTTTATAAATCCCAACACTAACACCCCCCCCCCGTTCCCTGATGGGGTGGAGCGAAGCATGGTTTAGTAGCCAGAGGGCAATCTGGCTCAGTTACAGGCTCTTAGCTCTGTTTTCTACCATAACTCTTGAACCGCGTGGGTGGAGGGAGGCTGCTAGTTTTGCCTGGTGTAGATGAGAGTGAGCTGAGACCGGGAGGATCTGTCGTTTAACACCCAGAGGATATTCTCAGAGCGAACGAATACATTCGACGCGAAATTGTTTTCGTTGAAGACCACTAAACGTGGATATTTTTTCTAAAAAACATAATTTGTGTTGCATAAATATTTTTTTTTTTTAATTAAAAGTATCTTCAAACAAACCAAGATATTAAGAATCAAGAGAAAACAACTACAGCAGATGAAAGCGGAGAACTGTGCTGCCCGGACTTGAATGAGTGCGGTTCCTTGGGGAATCGCCTACGCATCTTGTTCGGAGTCTTTTCCTGCCAATCCGCCTGCCACCGCACAACGAGGGCCCACGCTCCGCTCCCACGCCAAGTGCACACTTCGACAAACTTTGCGAAGGCGGACGGACGCAAGAGGCGGCTTTCACCACGATTAGTCGCCGAAGACGACTCCCGATCTCGGCGTTCTTTTTCGACCGCACGTTTGTTAAAGAAGTTGCCAAAAAGAAGGTTTCTTTCTCGGTCATTGCGCGACCCCCAGCACATTCCGGCCAGGTGTGTGTTGGTGGGTGCTTGCCATGTACGACTGCATGCTGGAGTCGCTGGCCATCAGCCCGCGTACGGGCCGTGATGTTCCCCGGGGTGGGCCCCCTGCCTGCATGCTCCAGGGACACGCGGCCGCATTTTCTCCCGTGCCCAGCCTCGCTCACAATTGGGACTGGGTCCAGCCGCCCCTGGGGCCACCTCCACCTCTGCCACCACTGCCGCCTGGTCAGCCGCATTCGCTGCAGCAGCAGCACCACCACCATCACCACCACCACCCGCACCATCGTCAACCTCTCAGCAGTCCCTGTGAGTACCTTTTTTGGGGCATTTGGTCAAGCGACTTGCTGGGTGGCAATTTTCTCTTGAGCCAGACAAGTATTGGGGTGGCGCGTATCTCTGTTGGTGGCACTTGGCCAGCGGTGGAAATTCCACGTTCGTATGTTGGGGACCGGGTGGTTGTTTCTTTCTTACCTATAGGACTACCCCACTCATGTTTTGAGTCGGCAGGATGAAGGGATAAGCGGATTCCCCAATCCCTGACCACGATTTGAGTTCGGTATTCTGATCGCAACACCGCCCAGCCAAAACTTGATACCTTTGACATTTACTCTTCATGCATCTGCAAGTGCAGTATGAATTGGGACATTCAATGTATAAAACTGAATACATGTCAGGTGAGTGGGAAGTTCCTTGTAACTGTGTTAGACCAATACAGTGGACTCTTGATGGCATCTTTGGTCTCAACTGTTACGAAATTGAGAATTGGCATTTTCAAGGAATGAACAATGCAGTTCTTTTACAGAAACAGTAACGTTTTCTTTGGCAGCTTGAGTGACGAATAGAAACTGGAAAAATGACGCATCGTGGAAGTTTTCCACGTGAACTTAACTATGGTTTGGAAATACACGCATTGCTCTATAAATACCCTTGTAGCGAGGAAAAAATTGGAACATGCTGTAAAGTAATATAGAAGATTGTAAACATTCCCAGAGCGAGAAAATGCAGTTTGTATATAATATGCAGCGGTACCAAGGAGTCTTATTGTAAAAAATAATGTATTACATTAAAATGCGGCCCATATATTTGATAAAATATTGTTCACTTACATTTTTTTTATACTGCGTTGGCAGTGGTGCACAATTAACAACAAAAAAACCTCAACATTCGTCAATAACGCTTTGGCCTTAAATGGAAATATAATATTTAATAGGTGACGTTCTAGAGAATAATGGCCCTTCTGGTGTTGAGAGGAGTGTCCACACATGCAGTGATAAGTGTGCATTGAGATTAGTGGGGGACGTGGAGAGGCTTGGGAAGAAAAACAATAGTTTTCTCTAAAACAAAGGGTCTTCGTATGAGTTAAGTGGGGGTATCTATGGAAGGATTACACCCGACATGGTACGGGGGAGAGCATTGTCAAGCACCGTCTTAAACGTCAAGAGAACATATCTTAGGACGGGATGCCTCTGATGTGGTGTTTTCCAATTTGTCGAGTTTTGTTACCGTTCACTAATTGTTTTATTACCACGAAAACCCCTTTATTTATTACAGCTATCCTTGTGATATCTGTCGGCAATCTGCAAGCGGGATGTTTTTTTAGAATAACCAAATTCAATTGATCCAATGTCGCGTTAATTAGGGTTTCCTGTACAAAGGTTATACAGTGTACACAAATGAACTTTTAACTGCCCTTAATTACATGTGTGTCATTAGGGATCTTATAATGCATGTGGTCTTAATCAGTATATACGTAGAAAGTGTACTTCAGTTTAACATGTCGGCTTTCGCGACCAATATCATCCAAAATATATATTTTTGGGGGGTTAGATCGCGTAAAATTGTGTCGTTAAACCCGCTACAGCCAACTAGTTATGATTATCACGTAAACTAAACATGCCAATTCGTTACTAGTACAGCACTAACCTGGAGAGCAAACCCACAACATTTACAATCGTTATTTTATGAAAGTAAACTTCCACAGTAGACACTTGACGCCTTTTTTTTTATTTGCACTTTGTATTTTCTCTAATTTATATTAATTATCCTACGAAAGTGTCAGGATAACAACTTACACCGTATACCAGACAACCCACATTTATGTTTCACGACCGCTGGTAACGCAGACCCAAGGAATTAACGTTTTTACATTTTTGTCGCGTCCAAATGTAATGTACTTTACAAGTGATTTAAGTAAGAGTTTGAATACTAATTCCAGAGAAGCATTGGGATATTTTTTTTAGTAAATTAAAACTCAACTAGCAAAAGTAATTTCTTAAAAAAATGAAACGTTTAGTTAAAAAGCGTTAATCAGTTTGCGCTATTCCCTGACAAAGATGTTGCTTTCATGGAATTATCCCAGCCAGGGGTCTTTAATGAGTAGAACCGCCGCAGAATGGCAAGCAAAGCAAAGCTGTGATAAATACAAAGTGTGTGTTACTGCTCCCGGGGCAAGCAAGCGATGCAGAGAAGTCAACTGGACAGATTATAAAAATGAACCAATTAAAACAGGATTGCGACTAATGGTGACAAACTCGGTGTGCCTAAAGTCTCTATCCGCTACGTAAGTGCAATCGGTTTTCTTCTTCATGAAAACGCCAATAATGGAATTGACGATGTGCACAGCCCTAGTTGTCAATCCATTGCTGGATGAGGGCTTACCCCCCCCCCATCCCGTTGTGGTGGTTAATTGATCATACTTCACCTTGCTGGTTGGTGGTGAGGAAGGAATGCAATGTTGATTGTTACCTTATGTACTGCATGGAGGTTATGATTAATCGAAGGTTATCGATACAGTATTGTATTGGAGAGAACCAGACAGAGAGGTGTGTGACAAAAAATGAGGCTGTTTTTTAATGCTCTCTTATTTAGAAAGATTGTTGCAATATGATAATTATTTAATGTTACTGATTATTTGTAAATTATGAAGTGTCGATGTGCATTTTTTAAAAATTAATCATACCTTTATCGGATTTCATATCAACAGATTACATCCAGCACGGCATTTGTAGCTTATAAAATGCATGCACATTGTAGTATAACACCGCATATGGGGTACACAGTACCGTCATATGAACTAAGCAATGATTACTTTGAAATGTAATTATCTGTAGCAATCACACAACCATTACGCGTGCTAGAATTCGCAATGCTCATGGGGGAACGCTTCTTTGTAATCAAGAAGATTAGCCACCATGCGGCGGCTTTGTGTGCCGAGGACTTGATAGATAGATGGATGGCGACTGCGTGCAGCACCTGAAGTCCTCATCCATGACATGCAGATAAGAGCCGCTCCCTGACTGCTGTTAGCTAAGGGAAGGGGAGGGGGGGGAGAAGCACTTAACAATAGTTTACCATTGCTGCGCCTTCATTTCAAGTGTGGTCTGTCCTATTGGCCTGGGTTGTTGTGTGTGCCGCACGGGCACCGCCCCGGCCAAACCTGTTGGAAACATTCTGCTTCTGCTGGTGGTTGTTGTTGTTGTTGTGCGAACGCTAATTGGTGGGCCGGTCAATGCACGCACGCACGCATACCCAGCCACACAACACATTGCCAAGTTGTGATGATGCTGATGATGGGGGGTGGGTGTGTACCCGCCACTGGTACAACAAGACGAGAACGTGCTCTCAAGGTTGCTGCTGTTTGGCTGTACAATATTTATAATAATTAGAATCTACGGTCCTTTGTCAGTCCGCATGCCAGAGGTCGCAACCGGGTACCCGATACCCGTACCCTGCCCGATACCCGGCTACCCGTACCCGGCCGGGTACAGGTACGGGTAGCCGTTTGCGACCCTGGTGCGGCCGGGTACGGGTAAGGAATCAAAACCCGTTTGCGACCTCTGCCGCATGCCGTGTAAGTTATGGGGATTCTTTTGAGCGTACTGAACTTCTTCGCCACCCTGGGTCAGTGCGTATAGGTGACCGGGGTGGGTGACAGTGGTGTTGTTCTCAGGGCCTGTTCAAATATCACTCGCCACTGATGGTCGCCGTGCCTGGACGTTAAACTCGGCTCATCACGTTAATAGTGCAGTGTGGGAAACCACTGTCGCACGCCAATATTCAACATCGTACTGTACTTACAGAGAGAGATCCCCAAGTGACACTGGAGTCGAGCATTGTTCTGCTGAACAGCAGCAGAATAAACACAAACGGGCCACTACCCCTGTCGACAAATAAACTATGAAAACTGCTACACAACACAGTGTTTCGCAAAGTCCCAAGGTGTCCCTTGGTATTTCCGTGGGGCGATTATAGGAAGGAACCTCACTGTTCACCAGCTAGGTTAATGGACTCTCCATGCCGTTCAGTGACCGATCCACACCTAACATCCCCGAAAAGAAAGTAGAGTTATCTTGATTTGAAGCTTTCGTGACTGCAGCAATCCATATTCTCTGGTTCTTTCGGTAACGTCACGTAGGTAGAAAAACTAACAAGAGAAAACACGACGTTTTGGTCGCAACACAACCTCGCCGGAAGACGGACGCTTGTGTTGCGACCGAAACGCCAGTGTTTTATTTTATTGTTGTTTTTTATCAACGTGACTTTACCCAAAGAACCAGAGAGTATTTTAAGAAGGCACTGTTCGACAGTACTAGGATGGAGCAGTGGAACAATAAACTCAACTATTTAACTATTTTTAATTTGACCAGGTAAGGCCCACTGAGCTATATATAGCTTTCTTTTTCAGAAGCGACCTGGCCCCCCACGAGTGATATCTCAACAAAGTGGCTTATCATGTGGAAATTTATCGAAGCTAAATACTCTTAAACAATGTTGAACTTCACCATTGGAACCTCCTTTGCCAGTAGCAAAATATGATCATTGTTTTTTTACCCTTTTATCTGGCAACAAAACTGACACCTTTTTTACAAGGAGTCATGTTTGCATTGACCACAATACCTGCGGTCGAAATGCAAAAAAAACACAACTATGATAATGTATACACTGCCCTTGAAATTGATTGGTCCACACCCGAGACAGCTTTTCTTAGAGCCTAGTCTCACATGGTGTTGGACCAGATGACGCCAAAAGGCGGTATTGTGGTCAATGCAAATATGACTCCTTGTAAAAAAGGTGTCAGTTTTGTTGCCAGATAAAAGGGTAAGAAACCAATTATCAAATGTTGAACTTACTGTGCTCTGAACCCCGTGGTCCTGAGTTGGATTCCCAGCCACGGCTAACATCAGTGGCAAGTAATATTTGAAACATATGATGGGGGGGTCCCCCCTTCATCAAAGTGCACTGATCAGCATGGTGAAGTATGGTGAAATAACCCCCATGACGATACGCCGTGGGCAGGCTTTCATCCAGAAGTGGATTAAAGGGTTGTACATGATTTTAGTTACAGTTTCGTAGTATTAAATTTCTGTATTTCAATACAGTACTGTGAACTTTAAATTGTGCTGCGTATTTAAATATTGCCTTGCTTCCGCTGGCTTTACAGCAGTTCACCGAGTTAACTGTGGGTATGTATGATTATGATTATCTTCTTAGCAGCATATTTAAATATGCACTAAGGTATACTAATCTGTGTACATGTCGATTGTTTACTTTCTATGCGTAATAGAAATTTGAAAGTAAAGTATACTTCAATTAGAATGTTATTAACATGTAGGATACATTGCCGTTCACCCCTTAATGTAAAAATGTACTGCTAAATATGGAAATAAATTGTATTTCATTTAATCGGGAAATGCAATTAACAAAGACTTTATTTATTGCAATTCCCAGGCGATTTTGTAGATGATATGAAACGAATCCTGTAGCCATATTTAACAGTAACAGTTTATTTTAAGTGGTAAAGTGCAATGTTTCTTGCATGTTAATAAAATTGTGGTTAAAGTATACGTGAGGATTGCTGGGCAATGTTTATTTGCACCGTTTTATTGCTTGTGTTTATTTTATTGCAGGCACTAAAGTACGTGCAATACCACAAACACAATAAGCAATAACACACGGCAATAAACATTGGCCAGAAATTCTCAAATATAATTCAAGGACTAACGTTGGTGCAGTTGCTTCTAATTAACTGCCTTAGTTAACGCCATTAACATAAAAGTGGAATATCATCGAAAATGTCTACCCGTAATGTTTATCTTTGTGTACATCTTTGTGGCTGTTCAATTATTCCGACGATTCTTGAGTGAGTGTAATAAACCTTCCCACCCTCAGCCCTTGCGTTGACAAGTGTGGCTCTGTGAATGAGACCATGGTCAATGTCCCCTGAAAGTGTTCACGACTTTGCGTTTGAAGCCTTTTTAACTTTGTATCATCCAAGCGTAATACTTGTTTAATTTTCAACCGGTTCGAAACCGGTAACCCCATAATTTTTTGGGGGGTGGGGAGGAGGTTTCATTCTCGAACACGAAATAATGTTGTTTTCGGTTTATGATTTTTGCTGTGCAAAAATAGCGGCTAATGCCAGTATTTCTCTTGGGGTTCGGTTCGATTTCCTCCTGTTAGAGTATATATCTGATGTGTGCGTGTCTTTGTGACCCATACTGGAAGTAGTTTGAATGCCACACTACGGTATTACACGCAAAGAAGTGTAACCAGTCCTTTCTGTCTGTAATTATCAACTTACAGGCTTCCTGCTCGCAAACACCAGCTAGGTCTATGATGACCTGGGGTGAAACGGTTTCATAATGAGCTGATGTTGATGTGCTGGAAAGAAATGTGGTTGTGCCTCACTCAAACGTGGATATTTTGGACAGCCACTTGTACTCGGGGTTGGTTCTCCATTTCGTGCATAAGCTCTTGTGGCTACAATTTTATTTCTACGGTAATATCCAATTGAATAGTAATGTACTGTATTAATAAAGAATGTTGTTTTATGCGGTATACAGTCTTGTGTACACATTAGAGAATAGTGGCATTTGGATTTGTATTATGTGCTAAAATTTATTATTGCATATAAATTAGGTTTTGATTCGAAAGGTGTGCACAACACAAGTGACAACTGCTATCGAAACCTGTTTTTGCCATCCCTTAGGTGGACTAGGCCTAAAATGAGTACTGGACAAAATGTTGCATAAGCATCGGCACTGTGGAGGTAAAGGCAGCTGGCTGGAATTTTGGCCACATATCAGCATGCCCTGTTGGCCTTAATAGGACCAGGGTGATGCAATGATTAAATGATGCATTCATGAAAATAAATTCTTGACTCAAGCCCATGCAAATAATCTCTTGCTCATGAATATATTATTTTAGATTATGCTGATTGCGTATTGATGACATGCGCCGTGGCGAGATGTTAACTACCTCACCTGGTATGCAGGGTGTCGTGGGTTCGATCCCGACACTGGTCATTTGGATTTTTCTCTGGGTCGTCCGGTTTTTCCCTCCATATTCATAAACATGCATTTCGAGTATTTGGCTGCTGTAAATTTAAACATGATAAGCCACTTTGTTGAGCTATTATTTGTGGGCAGGTTGCTTCTAAAAAAGAGCTATATAGCTCAGTGGGCCTTACCTGGTAATATAAAAAATAGTTTGGTGAGTTTTGTTTAATTGTATGTCCATGCGCAGGTCAATGTGATGTGCGTTATGGCAAATTTGGATGGAACAAAAATGACTGCGTAGACCAACGAAAATTTCAATATCGATGAAAAAGAAAAACAGTACAAAAATGGAACAATACATTATCAGACAAAAATAATAAGGTACACATCGGTTATAGAATGGCACATTATAGGTAGAAATGAAGGCTGAACTGACCTCAATTCGGACGATATGGTGGGAAGGAGACGGTAGGGAATTCTGGAGGATTATCTGCAGTGAGATAATCTTTTAATGGTGATTTTATATATTTATTTTGCAACTGGATTCAAGGAGAATTCTGTTATTTTGAATCATTGGTGATGAATAGTATCATAATTAAATAAAAAAACATTTTTTTCATTGACTATAACTGAAAAAACCCAGACTCGATTCAACAATCTAATCGTCAACTCTTTATGGAATCCTGCAGATCTTTGTATTGAGCCACAATGAGCTAATCATTATGTTCATGAGCTAGTATGCGTGTTCCTCTCAATATTATGTTAACACGTGTGACACAGCAAACTTCACACCTTCCAATGGCTCTGCCGGCTGTTATATTCTTTTTTCATTTTTACAGTGTGTACTGTGAGTATATTTTGCAATGTGCATCACTGTGGTTACAAAATTTAGTTAAAAGTCAAATGCCAAAGTAATATTCATATATAAATGATGAATACTCGACAATATATGGAAAGAGATCACTTTGTTTTTCACACAGATGTCACTTGGTGGAAACATTTCTCCGGCAGAATTTTCCAGGAAAGATGACTTATTCCTCCAAATAAATCTGGAGTCGTTGGCACCATTCTGCACTTCGCATAGCAGCCAATAATCATTTGCTCGGGGAGAGGCAATGACATTCTGCCCACGGATGTCGTGCCAGCTCCACTTATAGACAGAGCTGACCAATCTTGCTCCGGAGTGTCGGTTACACACTTGCACAAACACACCTACAAATGTGTGCCGGTGGTTCCATTTCCGGCAGATTCGCACATTGATAATGCTAATAGTGGAGCAGGTAAGTTATTTTTTTCTCTCCACAGGCATCGTTAACATTGTGATACCAAGCATGGCACTTGATAAGAGATTCGCAATGGTGTATGTTTACAGAATAAAAAAAATATCCTCCTAAAAATCACAGATGGCTTTGCAAATGTGAGAACGACTATGATGATGGATAGAGATAAAGATGTTGATGCAGTTGACCTTGACAAAGCATACATATGCACACACACGCATCTACCATATAGCTTTACAGACTCGAGAAAAAGTAGATGATATGAATTGAACACCTGTTAAGGTCGGCATCTCACAGGTGCCTGTGAGGGGCTTGCTTGGCCATCATTTAACTCTGCCTCCTTTGACCAAACATTCCATTGCAGGCGTTTCTGAAGTGTTCACACTGAGAGGCATTCCTGATGTACAGTTTCATCGTACAGTCATGATTGCCTTGATACTCGGAGAGGCATTTTTAAAAAATATTATATCTTCATCAAGTTCATTAACTACGTTAACATAGTTGTTTTAACATCATCATATGTGTGTTTGTACATTTTACCACGATATACACCTTATTCCATGAACAAAACAAACACGTTCTAAATTTGTGGCTCACTTTCTGCAACGTTTGCAGAATACTGGTCAAACTTTGCTTCATAGATAGGACGGAATGTGTTGTGGCAAGTACCCAGAATGCTCTTAAAGTGGCTCCCAAATTTTGATTTACAAAAACACGTCCTAAATGCGTGGCTCACTTTCTAAATTCGTGGCTCACTTTTTGTGATAATGCCACTGAATGTGAATTAAATAATGGGTTTCCTAATAGAGAGACTGCCCCCTGCGATGTTAAACTATTCCACATTTAAACGAGGTCTTTCATATGGCACAATGGAAGTTTCCAGTGTATTGGTTGTGGAACATGTGGATAATCTTCTACGCTAACGCCGTCACACAGGGGATGTCACATCCTCTGCTGGGTGCTCTAGCCGAGTTGCCGGTTGTTGTCCTGACATTCGACTTGTCAGATTGTGACATCGCAGTTGTTTTGTTGGTGTGATTGACATCTGTTTGTTTATTGGCAGGAGTCGTCATGGTTATTTGGTAAAGGGGTGGTTTATTTAATTAAATAAAGCAAGGAATTCTGCAGTTTCTTTCACATTGCACCTATCATGATCGGTGTATTGGCATGATCGGTATTTTTGGGCAACAGGATCTAGGAGTAGACCTATAAAACAGGAATCTGGCCTCTCCTCTTGAAGAGCACGAGATCAACGCTGTACATTTACTTTAACAGCGAGATCAACGCTGTTAAAGTGCCTTACAAATAAGCAGACAATATGCCTCCTTCCCGTTTCGTTGGATCCACATTAGAAACTAAATGTACTTTTTTAAAAGTCCCATTGGCGTCACAGCTTTCTTTCTGTATTTGTTGGTGTTTTAAAGCCTTGGCTTAATACAAATTCTTGACCGGTATGGATATTTTATGTCTCATGAACCATGTGGCCTTTGGGTGGTGTCAAAGTACTCGAATTTCCTTATGTGGAAATTCTAATATGGAAACGGGGCATTTTGTCTGATTTTATTTCATTGCTTATATTCTACACACTGCTCATGATTATTCCGTGTCAGAGTTATTTGATCAACTCCAAATTGTGCTATTGTCAGTTCCTTTCGTCCTTTCATTGCCAGGCTAAGATATCAAAACGAAGAGATAAGTAATCTATCCCTTGCCTTGGCAAGCGTGAAGGCACCAGGGTCGGGGCGCAATTCCATCAGAAATACACAACGTAGGTGGGCCATGCTTAGTTGAGAAGCTCACAGAACTTTTTCAAGCATGTGGAGTCAAGGAGTTTATTCCCCAGGAGTGTAAGGACACTTCAGTTGTTCACCTCTATAAAAGGAAAGGAATTGTCAAGCCTATGACAACAACCGGGGCATCTCACAACTCTCAGTCATCGGAAAAATCCTGCTCAATCACTTGATATGCATATAGATCATGAGCTCCTACCGGAGAGCCAGTGTGGCTTAATAGCAGATTTGGGAACTGCCGAAATAAGCTTTTCTGCCCGTTAACTCCAGGAACAACGTTCGGAGCTAAACCGGGATATATATACTCCATATTTGTCATCCTGACCAGATCGACTGAGGCCTTCGACACGGTGTGTCATGAGGGCCTGTGGAAAATGATGGCCAAATTTTGTCTGTCCAGAAAATTTTATAAAAACGGTGAGGCAATTCTGTGACGGCATGCTTGCCCGAGCTTTTAATGAGCCTCCAGACCCCTTCCCAGTCGCCAAATGGAGTCCAGCAAAGGCTACCTGCTAGTGCCCAACCCACTTCAGAACAATGTTTTCCGACATGCTTCCTGATGCCTCCTCCTTTGGACCTTCCTTCATCCATCGCTCCGGTGCCACACTGCCACGAGCTCCCCCGTACCCATTCCTCCGGAGAGAGAGCAGCCGTCTTTAGAAGAGAGCAGGAAGTCAGAGAGCGAGGAAGATGTTGTAGATCCAGATGACAATTTCAGAGGTGGAGCTGAGGAGAGAAACCCATACTATCCCACCTAAAAAGACCTCAACGACTTGATCAGATATCTTGGTCTCACCAAGTCCAATGCCGAGCTTTGGACGTCTAGGCTCAAGCAGTGGAACTTGTTGGATGAAAGTGTGCAAGTCGCAGATCAGAGGAAGCGTCGCCAACCTTTTTGCAGCTTCTTCACCCGTCAAGATGGGCTTTGCTTCTGCCACAATGTGACCAGTCTGTTCGAGGCAATCGGAATCGCCTGTAACCAGAATGAGTGGCGCCTCTTCATTGACCGCTCATCCAGGAGCCTCAAAGCCGTGCTGCTCCATAATGGTAACAAGTACCCGTTTCTTCCCCTGGCTCACTCTGTGCACCTCAAAGAGGATTACAACAGCATCAAGACCTTGCTGGACGCCTTGAAGTATGATGAGTACGGCTGGGAGATCATCGGAGACTTCAAAATGGTGTCATTCCTGATGGATCTCCAAGGAGGTTTTACCAAGTTTCCCTGCCATCTTTGCCTATGGGATGACAGGGACACCAAGGCGCACTACCACAGGTGGGAGTGGCCACAGCGGACCGAGTTCTCTGTGGGGAGGAACAACGTCAAGTAGGAGCCACTGGTGGACCCCCGGAAGGTGCTGATGCCACCACTGCACATCAAATTAGGCCTTATGAAACAATTTGTCAGAGCTGTAAATAAGGAGTTTGCAGCCTTCAAGTAACTTCAAGACTTCTTCCCTAAGCTGTCTGAGGCAAAGGTCAAAGCCGGTGTTTTCGTCAGACCACAAAGAAGATCCTGGAGTGCAATGAATTCCCCAAGAAGCTCACTAGTACGGAGAAAGCGGCTTGGAATAGCTTTGTCGCAGTAGTTCGTGGCTTCCTGGGCAATCACAAGGTCGAAAACTATGTGGAGCTGGTTGCGACTCTGGCGAAGAACTATGGCACAATGGGCTGTAGGATTTCCTTCAAAGTCCATATCCTTGATGCTCATCTTGATAAATTCAAGGAGAACATGGGAGTGTACTCGGAGGCGCAAGGCGAGCGCTTCCACCAGGATTTACTGGACTTTGAACGCCGCTACCAAGGACAGTATAACGAGAACATGATGGGAGACTACATTAGGGGGCTGATTCGTGAAAGTGATTTACAGTATAATCGCAAATCTTGAAAAACTACTCGCTTATAAATCTTTTATAGTAAATTTTGGTATTTCTTTAGTATAAATACACGTAAATGTTTATTCATGTGTTATTTTTTTCCGAATTTATGTGAACGAAAAGAAACAAATAGCTCGTTTTCTCATTGAAAATAGGTAAATTTCAAAATATCACTATTATGGTCAGCCATTTTCTATACTTTTTAGGCATACGCAATTACGAAATAACACTTACTACCCAGAAACAAAATTTGTGTTACATAGTGTAATGATGCCAGCGTAAGCATCGGGTTCCCTACTGATGGCAAACTCTTCGACGTGTGGAGACTCCCAAGCCAGAGCCAAAGTGCAGGAGGTGGTTGTTAGGTAACAAGTGTGCTAAATACTTTCCGAATTGTAAATGCAGCACAGTGTGGCTTCATTTCTCCACTGCAAGTGTAGTGATGGTACAGTATATCCGCCAATAGGGAGATAGAGCGCTGAACAGGGTGAAGGAAAGGCGCGGAGATGATCCAGGGTCGAGTATAATGACGGTATATCCGCCACTAGGGGATTAGAGCTCGCATCAGGATAAAAGAGGGGCGCGGAGATGATCGAGGGTCGATTGAGCGAGTAAAGTTCGGTGGGTCGGGTCACGTCGTCGGGTCGTGGAGCTGCAATTGCCTTGTGTATCGGGGGTTACGTAGTGACAAGGACGTCTACACCAATTATAGAACCAGCTCCGACAAAGTCCTGATTAAAGGAAGCGTTAATAAACGGATTGTCTCCAACCACGTAGTGTGTGTCTTCGTTAAGAGCACTACACATGCAATAATCAGCATCAAAAAGACTGAGGTCATGCACCAGCCTACCCCTAGGGAAGCAGTTTGCTGGAACCAACCATCGTTGTCAAGGTACAGAAGCTTGTTGTTGCTGATAGGTTTACTTGTTTGGGCAGCACCCTCTCCGAAGCCATTCATGTTGACGAGGTCAATGACGGAATTACCAAGGCTGGTGTAGCCTTTGGCAGACTGCGGCCAAGTGGGAACAAAGAGGCATTAGCCTTTGAACTAAGTTCAAAGATTACAAAGCTGTCGTCCTACCCACCCTGCCGTATGCCTCTGAAATGTGGGACAGCCTACAACCGCCATGCCAAGAGGCTGAATCGTTTATACATGATGTGCTTGCGGAGACTACTCAAGATCAGATGGCAGGACACAATTCCTCGCCCTGGCAGACTTGCCATGTATTCGTGCTGTGCTGAGGAACGCTTCAAGAACACCCTCAAGTGTTACGACATAGATCCCGGGACATGGGACAGCATTGCACAGGGCCACTCCACCTGGTGCAGCTCACACACAGGAGGATAGAAGTTTGCAAATCAAGAATTGCCAGACTTGTCCTCCTATGGGCTCAAATTATTGTGTCCCATTGTACAGCAGCCGGTCCTTTCGTGTCCAGATTTGACTCATCAGCCATCTCTGGACTCACCACAACCAACCCCTAACCGTGGTCTGATGTCATGGTCCCCATCGATTACGATGGACTAACAACAAGGCATCAACTTTGGCACTAATAACTGGTGACAATGCCCTCTGATGATGACCTAATCCCGTTTATTGGCTTCACCTTCACTCTATCGCACACTGATATCATCAACATCAGCCATGATCAATCCACGGACGAAGAAGTTTCTCTCGAAGTTGCCGCCATCCCTCTTGACCCAACAACGTCGTACTCAGCACAAGCACTCAAGCCGGTCTCATCACTGCATCTCCACGGTGGACGCCCTCGTGGGCGCTTTCCCTCCTGGGCCCTTTCCATCCTTTGGCGGCCACTCATGAGTTATTCTTGCCTAACTGGCCATCCATCCCTTCTAGCAACGTGTCCTAGCAATTAATTAACAGTAAATGTGTACGTTTGGAATTGGGGGCATATCTTCTATTAATATTTGCTCCTCTCTTATCGTCTCGATTCCGAGCAAGCATCTTCGCATCCTAATTTGTAAACTTTGGATCTTTGTTTCCACCCTCTTCGTCACTGACCTTGTTTCTGATCCGTATGTCGTAGCAGGCAATACCTGCACTGCTTAAACACTCGTGCCTCTATATCTATGGGACCTTTTTAACCTACACCCGAATCAGCCTTCTTTTATGGCATTGTCTCATCACTGCATTCAAAGACAATACCTTTATTGTTGCTATTTCTTTTAAGCCTGATGATGATTGCTTGTGTTGCAATCGAAACGTCGTAATATGCTATTATTTAATTTATTATTTTATCTTTAGACGTGACTTAACCGAAAGAACCAAAAAATAATGCTTTTATTATCAGAGCACGTTTGTTTCCATGTTTTTTCTGAAAATACGTGTGGTTAATACAGACTTGATGCCTTGCAAAATGTGTGGTGTTTGAACATCTTAACACGCCTGTTTAATTGCCAGAAATGGTAAAACTTGGCACATACAGCTCTCTCTGCCCACTACAATAAAACATTTTTGCTGTTGGTTGTCCCACCTGATGACGGAAGCTTGTGTTGCCTCCGAAACGTCGTGATTTATTATTTTTGTTTTTATTTTATTTTCACCTACGTGACTTTGCCGAAAGAACCTTAGAGTATGGTAAAACCTATTCTTATTTTTCATCCTATGCGTATGCTCCTTGTTGTCCAAACTGATTCCGATGCAGACTCGGGTGAAAGTGCGCAGTAAATGAGAGAGTGAAAAGCGTGCTCGTGAGCCAATTCGGTGTCCGATTGGCCTGGTCGGGCTCCAGTGGGAACACACAGACACACGCTGGGCCAGCACGCTCCCCAGTGGTCATGAAGAACGTGGCACTAATGATTTACGCATCGCGTTCGCCAAGGCAGTCGCATGCAGAGATGCAACGTTGACTTTGAAGGCTCTCAAAAAAAAATGTTGTATTGAAAACAAGATGTAAGTGTACTATATTTTCACGATGCTGTAATAAAACCCGAATTAGAAAGGTTATAGTTGTTCATACATCTTGACTTCTTTGAATTACAATATTAAAATAACCCATCAAAAAGGTCACGCGTTGCATAATATTTTGAATAAGCTCAGATTGATTACACTCCTAAAGTTCAATTTGTGCACTTTTAACTTAGCTTATAAATGGGTTATTATTTTATGACAAGCACTCATTGGCTGAAGTGTGCTATGTCCAAGTATGCACCTGGGTAGTTCCAAGGGCAGCCATTCTTGTGTTGTGGCTGACTCGTCACATGTGATGTGTAGGCACTTTAGCAAATGCGCTTTTTGCTCTAATGCCAGTGTTGTTAAGATGAAACGGATATTAGTTTTACATTTCAGTAATGGAATATTAAACAAAAACACTTCAAGATGAAGATGTATATTTCTGCCCAGTCATATCATATTTGCCCTACATAGTTTTGTTAAATCTTAGATTTTATTGAATGCTGTATAGTAACAATAGCTTAATGAACGTTTGATTGTCAGATGTAAGATAGATTTTCTTAAATTATTAATATAAAAATAACCTTACACTTTGGTAAAACTATTAACTAGTTTGCATGAGCGTTCACGTTTATTATTTCTAGTATGATGTCCTTTCTAACTACTGTGGTGGTAATTTCATTGACATATTTCTTGCTCGATTATATTTATTTCACAATGCAGGAATTATTGCGACATGCGACCAATGGCGGTGCACGCTTGTAATGCAATCCTTAAGGGGCATGATTTATGGATCATGTATACATCACTATGTGCATGAGAGACGCATCTGTGAGCTTCCTTCAAGGAGGCATGACGTCAAGTAAATGATCTCAAATTCAGTGTAAATTTCATCAGACATTTTGGTGTTCTCCCACACGTAAAGCACTGAATGAGAAATTGGCGAAAAATCCAAAGCAAGTACCCTTCTGAAAAAAATCACAATACTCGGTTAAAACTTTCCTACATAAATAAAGGACTACTGCTGCAATATTACCACATGTGGTTGTAATTTTTGTGCACTGAACAGAGCAGACTTGTGGAAAATGTTCTCAACCAAAAAAGAATGGAAATTTAACACATTTGTTTTTAAAATGTTTAGGGTTATGAGAGCTGGAAAATGTTGTAGCAAGGTTTACATTGCCAATATTTGGAAGCACTTGACAGTTTGCACAAGTTGACAAAACAATTTAGTTGGTAACACACCTGAAAATAGATCTCGCCAAAAATCAAAATGAAGGGAAGCATTCTTGCTTGAATGGGTCTGACAATGAATATATATGCACAGGAATATAATGATAATTTAACGTATGGACACAACAAGGTTATCTTTTACACTATGAGACCTCTTTTACCAGTAGCAAAATATAGTAATAGGTTTTTACCCTTTTATCTGGTAAAAAAATGACACCTTTATACAGGGGATCATGTTTGCAATAACCACAACACAAGCAGTTAAAATTCAAACAAAAAGAAACAACTCTGATAATGATAATGTATGCACTGTCCTTGAAGTTGATTGGTCCACACCCGAGACAGCTTTTCTTAGAGCCTAATCTCCATTGGTGTTGGACCAGATAAAAGGGTAAAAACCTATTACTATATTTTGCTACTGGTGAAGGAGGTCTCATAGTGTAAATGCTTACCCCGAGCTCTCAATACTCTGATAGTGCGCTGTTTTTTGAGTTGTACGCCTTTTGGCGTCATCTGGTCCAACACCAGAGAAGCTGTCTCGGGTGTGGACTAATCAACTTCAAGGACAGTGCATACATTATCATTATCAGAGTTGTTTCTTTTTGTTTGCATTTTGACTGCTTGTGTTGTGGTTATTGCAAACATGATCCCTTATATAAATGTGTCAGTTTTTGTACCAGATAAAAGGGTAAAAACGTATTACTACTACTAAGGTTATCTTTATCAACAATGTGTTAAAAATATGGAACACTGCAAACTGTTACGAACAGAAGCTTGACAACTAGTGTTTAGACATAACTCGCACACATGAATCTATGCATTTATGTAGACAAATCACAGTGCACATGCACGCAATGGTGGAAACTTGAATAAAGCTGAACAAAAATGTCACGTTATTAATATCCATGTTTAAATAGGTTAACTGTATGAAAAGGTATTGTAATCATGTCATCAGCATAAACATTACAAATCCAGGCAGTATGCCTTGTGTTTTTTTACTACGTCGCAACATTCAAATTTTTTTAACGAATCCTCTCATTTTACAAAAATGCAGTGGGAATCTGCTGATTTGCTCGTAACGTATTCATTTATTGGCACATCTGCAGTCAAAAATAATACCAATAAAAGTGCCTTTTCTACCTTATTTACACCAGCAATGTAAAGACGTGCTTTTGTCATATACTGCAACGGGAGGAAACGAATTCGGGGGTGCCTAGAATTTGAACTTTAGTGTATCATTACTGTAGAACAGAGTGCTGCTTTTATGTCTCAAAATATGGCATGAGGCAACACCTGTAATGGATCTTCTGGGGTTGCAAGAGAGCACGGAGCTGTTTTTGCCAGCAGCTGGCTCTGGTTAGAATGCGTGTTCAAAAGCAGGAATTGTGTGTAGGCTTGCAGTGGGGCGTGTGTGCCTGTGTGTGTGTGCTGGCTGCCTCCACTTGGCCCAGAGTTTGCCACATTGCCTAACTTAGTAGCGTCCCAGTGGGAGCCCTCAAATGCTGGCCCTTTGTGGAATAGCATTGCACCACAGGGACTCTGGCTGGATGGACTATGATTTGCCATACAGCTGGGCCCATCAAGCCGAGCTGGGCTGCCAATATTCACACCGTTAACATCAAAATGTTTATTTGAAGTTGCACAGTGAGACTACAAAGACACCACACTGTTTAACAAAAAATAAAAATAAACGGCAGACTCATGGCGTATTTCTTTCGTGATGTATGTTTCATTCTGTGTATATGTATTTTGTTTGCGGGTTTGATTGATGAGCATTTTTAATGGTATTAGCCAAATAATTAATTGTTCATAACCTGACTATAGGGTATTGTTTCAGAGTAACAAGGTGTCATAATTTTTAGAAGGGTTTGTCCTGCTACAAACTAGATTTTAAATAGTTTTATTGTAGCGTTTTAGCAATAACGCAAAATAAATTTGTATTCAAGTAAAATCTGTAATAAAAAAAATTCTCTCTAGTTTTTGCCAATATAAAAGAAAAGTAATGAATTTCAACAATCTGTGTTTTGAATGTAAAGAAAAAGTTTGAAACTTTATATGTTGGACATAAGCAATATGTTTGTACACGAATGATTCATTTTTTGTAAGTGTATTTCAAGGGGGTCGATTGAGTTATTTTGGAGATATTTTACCATGCGGCAGTTTTTTTGAAGTAGAAACAATGTCATCGCAATGGGATCTGCATTTCACGGGTGTCTGTCCGAGTCATTGAAATAATGTTTTTTTGTCCAGAATCACTGAGCAGAGCTGCTAATGAGTGGACCCCGTGCCATCATAAAATACCTTGGCCTCTTCACTGCCTCTTGTTGGTACTGATGATTTAATTTCAGGGTCTTTTTTTTGCCTTTTATAACTAATCAGACTGTGGCTGAAGCTGATAACTACAAGGCCTAAAAACAAGGTAGAGCAAAGCTCTGCTATCCCGCATTCATGGGGAATGGAGAGTGCCGTGTTTATCAAATATGCCGGTTGTCTGAGAGTTGGACTTATGGTTCACCAACATTTTCCAAGTACATACAACTTTTCACGAAAGAAACTTCGCCTTCGTATTGACTGATATAATAAATACTCTACTATTTTACAGACGTACTCGGCAGTCAGTTGTAGAGCATTCTAAGGTGGTTAGCACGGTTGGCTACGTGCAGCACGAACATAAATTCATTTCAACATAAATATATTAGAGTACAGTTTCCAGCAGCACAATACTGGCACGTACGCACTGCCGCTAGCGCCACCACTCGGCAGCGTCCTGAAGCTTCTGTAAACAACAGATCTATGATGGGATGGCTGTCTGAATTTTCCTGGATACGTGAAGGAAGATCCGCATTGCCGTAGATGACAGATGCCGGTTAACAGAGCATTCCAGATGGTCAAGTGGCAGATAACAAGAGCATAAGCCAATTAATTGGGCAACCTTTGCTTTTGAACGCAGTAAATATATTGTGTCACATTGTATCGTGATTTTGCATCTTTGTATATTTCTTCGGGGTGTTATTTGCCCGTTTACCCAGGAACGCTTCGCTGAGTCTCATGACTCGTTTCCAGTTGGGTTTCTTCCAAGTTTTAGCAGCAGCAGGAGTAGGCGATAATTGCCACGTAGATTCCAATTGAGTAATTTGCGGGTGATTTTTCCAATTTTGTCCCATGACACCGGCACACAATGGCCTACTGTTAACGAATTGCGGCATGGGATCCTTAACATCCACAGTGAAGCAGACGACACATGTTTTTTTTACGGATAATACACCTGCAGTGTTAACTAGTCGTTAGCCTCCACCACCCGACAGCCAATTACTAAGGTTTGTCACGTAAAATGTGCCAATTAGTTACTACTTAAGCCCACCCATGTGTTGGAGAGTAAATCCACAACATTTATAATTTTAGTACTGTGCTGTTTCGCTGGTAATTGCATCCAGCTTCATCAGGCAAATTTTGCCAGAATTGCAGTGCAGCATTGATGATGATCGCCTGATCACCATCAATGTTGTGGATTTATTCTCCAACACACCAGTGGTGTTGAAGTAGTAACTAATTGGTTTTGTTTACGTGACAAACTTTATTAATTGGTTGTGTCGGGTGGTGGTGGGTTAACAACGCATTTTTACTTACGCGATCTAACACAAAAAAAAAATTTGGAATATTATTGGTAGCGAAAGCCTACGTGTCAAACAGTATTAATTAGGGTGTCCGCTGGAGTTGAACTGCCCAGCAGTGGCAAACAGAGTACCGCTAGGCAATGTCCACCGCCGTTATGCGGTGCATGCCTATATTTTAGTGCTCTGTAATTGGGATGAATGGATCACACATATGCTGTAATACTTTCAACTTCTAGGGGAGTGAGGTAGTCAGTACGTTTGATTAATGCAAGTCATGTAAGTTGCTGCCCTATCTATATACATTTTAAACATCCCCCAGTATGCATGGATTTCTTTTGGTCTCAGATTTTACACAAATAGAAAACATTTAATAAGGGATTAGCTAGGCAGGATATTTCTGGAAAAAGTGTTGACTTGGTGAGGCTTATCTAAGTGAAGTACAATAACTATAAAACGATTATAAAATAATTAAAATCGGTACGCACAATATTTTTTTGCAAAGCCGATGATATCTTAATCATTTAAAAAAATCCAATAATTACTAAATCTCATTCACACATGCATACGTTACTTCATCCGCTTGTATAATACCTATTCATTTGATGCTGACATGGGCCAAAGAATGGTTAGTATATCGACATTGTATTATTAACAAAGTAACTTTTGATACATTTATACTTGCTATTCAAAGAAGACAAAGAGGACAAACCAGCTTTACACCTTGTACTCTGATAGAAAGTCAAGCCGCAGTGCAGCACTGATGATGAGGATCGTGCTTGCGTTGCAGATGAAGCTCATTCAGTGCAAACTCACACTCTTTTAGAGGCATTTGTCAACGCCAATTAGCTTGCTGACGGGGCAGTTTCATTTCTTGCTTCTTGGGTATGCCCAGGGCCAAGGGCATGAGCTTTATTGAGGTTAAGAATAGCGTCGGTATTTTGCCAGTCACAAGATGTTATAACAGTGTCCAAAACCTGCACAACATATCAAATAAACCTGGCTAGCTGTATAGTCTTGGACCGGCTAATGCGTGGTTCCCTGTGAGATACTGAACATGAGCATAGAATATCCATTCACGATGGATGGTAACCTTTCATTACATTTTACGGAATGTCCACCATTGGTTTCAGGGCTGTGAATGGAAATTACCACCATTCCGTGGTCAATTGAGCAATGAAATACTTTAACTTGAGGGGTTTTTTTTATTTTTGCTTTAGGAGCATCACCGGTGGGGTTTATGGGGCATATTAAAGTCACCAGTAATGATGCTCAGACTCTAATAATCAATACAAATTGGACCCTTGACTTGTGCGAGTTTCTCATGCAGACCTTTTCAGGAACATGGTTCCCATTCACATGACATCAGTGCAAGCTCCTGAGCCTTTCGTAGACCCCAAATGTGTGGGAAAGTGGTGGCACGGTGTGGTAAGTGCACTGTGTGAGCAACTCGGTGATCTGAGTTTTGGCTCCTGGCCACAGCTGACGCTATTCCCGCAAAGACCCACGTGGTAAAGTTTGGTTAAACTACCCCCATACATGAGATGGCATGAAGAGACCCTTCATCCAGAGGTTGATTGGCAAAAGGCTGAAAATCATCGGTGATCATTACATTTTCGATTGGCATGTACTGTACAGTACATAGCAATCAACTCCCCTGCTGTGAAAACTTGGCAAGAATCTCCTGAAGAGTCGTCATACTCATTGAGGGTTTGCTGGTTTAACGAGCATAAGAACAATCACAATACATGAATAATTAACCAAAGCTATTAATGTATCAAATTGCATGTTTATTTAAATTGCCTGTCTGCTATGCATTGTGAAATTTTTGTTGAGATTAATGATTCAAATTGCCAAGCTATTATGGCATTCTGGAAAGCACAGAACAAGCCGTGTAAACCAACAACTAAATGTTCATGATGCTCGTGTAACAAGATATCATTTCATGACATCTAGTCTTATTGACTTGGCTCCAATGATTACAGAGATACAGTTGAGAGCCTCTTGACATTTATACATGCAGAACCATTGACAAACAATGTGCTGACATGTAACAACCTGATGTTCTAACTTCGCATTAGACGACTGAGTTCCACCACTGTGGCGAGATGTTAACCATCTCGCTTGGTATATAAGATGTTGTGGGTTTGATCCCTACCCTGACGCCTGTATATTTGGAGTTTGCATGTTCTCCCCGTGGTCGTGTGGATTTTATTCCGGTTTTTCCCTCCGCATTTAGACACATGTGTTTAGAGTATTAGGCTGCTATAAATGTCCACGTGATAATTCACTTCGTTGAGCTATCATTTGTGGCCAGATCGCTTCTGAAAAAGAGCTGTATAGCTCAGTGAGCCCTTACCTGCTAAAATAAAACCTCGTTTAGTTTTTCATAGTTTAGCTTTTGTACGCGTGGATTTTACGATAACTAGATTAAAACAATGGCACAGGAATCTATTTTATTTCGTGCTAAGGTTTCATGCATTTAATTTGTTTATACTGAAATAGAAATTTGAAGCCTCCATAAAATTCTGAAACTCCAGCATGTGAAGATGATTATTTGCAAAGTGTTGTACTGCTTCCAAATAATTTTATTCACTGCCTATAAAATGTCAGTTATTACCCACAAGAACTCATTCTGTTCCTCCATTTCCAGTACTCGTTTGTGGGAGGGTTACACAAATCTCGCCTATCTTGCATTAATTTCCAGAGTATCATTCTCGCAACTACAGAACTTTCCCCAACAGCCTGTATGGCAATAAGTGGTTCTTTGTCTTTAAAACACACACAAAAAGAGACACACATAGGGTGATCCCCTACCCCACCATAGCACTGTATAAAATATTTCAGCAAATGCTGTTAGCAAGCACCTATTGTGGCCAGCATAGCACATGAGCGTGCGGTGTGGACAATACTAGACCTTGGCTGCCTTTGGCTCCCCAAGTGCTGATGTTTACACACTCACTGGATATTTATTTCAGGCTGAGTCGCCATAGGGGTGGCCCAAGAAAACAACGGAGCTTCTGGGTTACGCATCCCGTCGAGGCACACGGCAGTAAACCGTGTGTGCCATGCGCGGTGACTTCGACCAAATCTAGTGCCTGCGTTGTGTATCTTTATTATTGACATGCAGCGTGTGGTGGCGCCTCGTGTTGTTTCTTAGCGGCAGAGTCGCAGAGCACGAGCTCAGAAGAGCACTCGCCAAGCCCAGCGTCGCCGCCGCCACCGCCTCGTGCCTACAAGCCCTGCTTCGTGTGCCAGGACAAGTCATCGGGGTACCACTATGGTGTCAGCTCTTGCGAGGGATGCAAGGTGAGCTTGGGGTCTAAACTAACTCTGGCAATTCTAACTTTTTTGTTTTTTAGTATTCCAGGTAAGGCCACACTTAGCTATGTAGCTCTTTTTCAGAAGTGTTCTGGCCACAAATTACCGCTCAAAGCAATGGCTTCTCATGTGGAAATGTATAGTGGCCAAATACTCCTTAAGGCGTGTTTTTTATATGTGGAGGGGAAAACCGGAGGACACGGAGAAAAATACACGCAACCACAAGGAGAACATGCAACCTCCACATGTACGGGCATCGGGGTGGGATCGGGACCCATGACCTCCTGCATACTAGGCGAGGGAGTTCACATCTCTCCACGGCCTGCTTGCCACAGCCATATCTATGCAGGGTGTAGCAGATTGTCAGCGAGAGGACTGTGCATTCTGTCACGTGCCTGATGGTGTTCCGTTGCTCTATGCCAAAGAGCGAATTAAAATGGAAAGTACTCAAGTAAATAAGTGAGCGCAAGAGTTAGCTTGCGTAAGTTTTGCCACCTAATCTCTTAATCCGAATGAAATATTACGTACGAGGAGCAATTTTGGGATGTCAAGGATTGTTTTTAGATGACACTGGTCCACACGATAGAATTGTGCTTGCAGCAATGTCGGTGACCATGAGGAGCACCACCCAATGCGCTTGAGTTTGGGGACACATTCGAATTTTGTTTCTTTTAATAGATGCCAAGTTCACCCACTCGCATTGCATAATAGATGTTACATAACGACAAAGCTGTTGTTTACCATGCGCAGGCTGCTGGGGAAAGGTCAATCATTAACGCCGATGGTTGTGTGGTCAACAGTACGCCTGGTGGCCTTTGTCTTATTTTAGGCTGAGTTGATCTTGGGGTGATCCAGATCAGGTTCACATACCAAGTGCCAGTGATGTTCTTGGCCAGGTATCAGACCTAAGTTGGCAAGATCATTGTCAAATAGCCATTGCTCCTCAGCAACCGCACACTGCAGCCGATGCAGTACGTTGTTAGGGGCTTTTTGTCATATTGAGAATGATTACGGTGGCCTTGATTTAATTTCACGATGCGACAATACACACATTTGGAGTACGTCTCATTATATTGGTTTCCCATAACTGTGATTGTATTTCACATTCTAATTGTATTGTTTTAGTGCTTTTATGTACTTCCATTACACAAATTTTTCTTAAAAGTTGTTCAGTTGCCAGTTCACTCAAGACAATCCCTCCTATAGCCACTGACTACAACTTTACAATCTGCACTGCTTGTGACGCACATGCCGTCAGTTACACATGACTTAATTTAGTAATTGTGGTAGTGGTGAGATTTTTGCGGACGCTTTGTAAACACATTTGTGAGCCCATTTGTACCAGCACGGTGTCCATCTCATTGATAAGAGGAGTAAGAAGCCAAACAGATGATAAAGTTCATGCTGGTTAACAAAGTCATTGCCAAAGAACAAAACCTTATCAATCTTACACGTCAGCCCAAAGCACACTGCAGTCAACACGTCACAGCTAACACTGCATTGTGGACTTGTGTACACTGCATTGTTGAGCTACTTGACAATCTGATGGTTATGATAATAAAGCGCAGGATCATGCACTAGCAGCAGAGTTCAATGTGAGAATATGTAGAGAACTTGGTCCTTTGTCCTTCTGGCTGTAAAGTTTTCCTTCACCACATAACTGCATAGGCATGCAGAGGTTTGGAAGCGTTTAACCTAATTGGGGTGCCTTTGTGGGATGGGAAGGGATTTTTTTTTGTATTGCTTTCATGTTCTTTTCCAAAACAGAAGGCAGTGATTAGCCATGGCCTGAAGGTTGGGGGCTGCAAAAAAAGAAGTAATATAAGGTAGAGGAGACTTAATACACAACATTTTGTTCTGATACAATTGCTGTTTTGGTCATTGAAAACACAGCCTTGCATTTGGCTGACTTGATATTGTCTCCGCCATTCTGCGTGAGCTTTTTCTAACAGTCACGGTTGGTCTGCAACAAAAATATGAAGCCAATATTTTTTGCACGTGTGCCAGTTCCAGAACAGTGGCAACAAGAGTGTTGTGCATTTGCTCAGGTGCTTTTGGCAGTGTTCGTTTCTCAGGCCTAGTTATTTGATGACAATGGACTATGTTTAGTGGAATTAGGATGAAAAAAACGTTGATTCATAATGCACTGTATTAATACTTTAATCCTGCCAAGAATGGATTGTTATTTTTTACTCGCCCAGATTGAATTTCATAGAATTCCAAGTCCACTCATTTTAGTTAATAAATACAGACGTCACTAATCTGAACCATTTTACGATTTGACGGGCTTCTTCAAAGTGGCTATTCCTCACGCAATACAGATTGAGATGGTGTTGATCCTTTATTAAATATTATTACCTGTTAAAATCATAGTCCATTGAAACAAATACCAAGTTTCATAGACAGAAGTATTTCTTTTACAAATGAATAATCGTGATTTAGTTGGGCCTGATCATGAATTTGCATAATATTGGGCAGTGATCATTATTTTAACATCATGAGCTTTGGGTACAATTTCGCAAATTAATTAACAAAACCGTATGCCATATCCGCTGCAATTTACACCAACCAAACTCCACGTGCGCTATGCTGGTTTGCGTTACCCACGGCTTTGGTTTGCGTTTCACATTTAGAATGGGCAAAGTGCTGTAAGTTACATTGAATCAACCGCAGTGGGCAAAGCCCTCTGTTCAATGTATGTGGCGTATAAAGAGGGGAGGAGTTTCGATTTAAAGCTTTCGTGACTGCAGGGATTCATCTTCTTGGTTCTTTCGGTAAAGTCACGTAGAATGGAAATAATAAAATAATAAAAATAAAACATAATAAAATAATTCTCACGACGTTTCGGCCACAACAGACTCTGTCTACTCGACAGGCCTGCTCTCCACCTGAGGACGGCTGCTTGCGTTGTGGCCGAAACGTCGTGAGAATTATTTTATTATGTTTTATTTTTATTATTTTATTATTTCCATTCTACGTGACTTTACCGAAAGAACCAAGAAGAGGGGAGGAGTTTTTTTTTACTTTGTGTACTTTTGTGCCAACTCAGTTAATGTGTCCGGAGGAGCAGATACGTGAAGGTCAGGGATCTATGCGATGTTGTCCTGTAACTTTGCTGCCATGATGACCGGCCAATCGGAGAGCCCTTTTAAGCCTGACAAGAATATCTTAAAAAACGCGCTTAACAAAGTTTTGCGTTGAAGACCCACCGTGCGACTTTATTTCTCCAGTGTTGCAGCCCCGTGACAACCCTTGCAATGGGGAACAATGTTGCCTCTTTTTAGCGCACTTAGACTTGTTGTTTGGACAATATAAACGCGTTTGTTTCTGAATCATATGTCATAATATAGTGTATCTTACATAAAATATCACGTTAACAGATGGACGTGTACTGCTGTTGGTTAATGTGTTGTATTGATTGAGTATTTGTTTGACTATTTTACTCAAAAAAATTACTTTTAGTCTCAGTAGTCTCCAACTGGTTTTAAATAAATAATATCTGTCCAAAATGTTTAACATACAGTCGTGTAAGTAAAGCATCTACGTAACGTGAATGGTTGAAATAAATGCGATTATACATACTTAAAAAAAGAACATCACGTGAACAGCCATTCCCTTAAATTGTGAAATCCAAGTATCACATCTTTAAGGGGTTATCAGATCCTTTATATGCCCTGAATACTATGTACACAGAAAAGGTCTTAATCTCCAGCCCTGGAGTGTTGGGATGGAAAGACAAGCCCAGCTGGGAGGGTTAACACAGCACGCTCAAGCAGCTTCTTCCTCTTGTTTGTTTACGCTTAAGCCCTTCTCGGGTTTCCCACATGCCACTGTGTGAAACCCCATATGCCCCTGCCAGGATTAAATCCCATTGTTTCCTCATACAAGTCCTCCTATTGCAGAGCAGAGTATCTTTGCAGGGATTTTGCCCTTTGTATGGCGATAAACCACGCAGGCTGAAGAGCCCTCGACCAATGCAGAGTAGACCCCCATGTCCACGTGTCTCCCTCCTCCACCCTATGACTCCCATCAACAAAATAGTAATTCACGTGGCAATTTATCACAGTATTTTAAACAGATTCCAAGTCTTCTCCTCCACTTTCTTGCCTTTCGTTGGAGCTTGTGGGGCGCCGCGGTGGGCCGAGATGTGAATTCCCTCGCCCGGTATGCAAGAAGGTCATGGGTTCGATCCCAACCCTGACGCATGCTGTATATTTGGTCGTGTGGATAGTCTCCGCGTACTTCGGGTTTTTCCCCCTCCACATTTACAGACATGCGTTTTGAGAATTGTTATTTGGCCACTATACATTTCCACGTGATAAGCCACTTCGTTGAGCTTTCATTTGTGATAGCTAGGTTGCTTCTGTTGAAGCGCTATATAGCTCATTGGGCCTTACCTGGTAAAATAAAAATACTGTAGTTTAGTTTGTGGTGGTGGTACGTTGAGCAATGCACAGCAGCAGGCTACTTAAGGCTCACATGACTGACAATATTTATTATTACCCAGGGCACCACTGTCATCCTGTGCATTGCAATTGGCCTGCTAGTAGAGGTTTTTGCGTCCTTCTGGTAGTTAAACACAGGGTGGTGGTCCATTTTTTTTGGATACCCCTCAAAAATGATAGGGAGAAATTTCAGAGAAAACAAGATTAATATGTTTTAAAGCCTCTGCATTTCTCCCACTATTCTGAATACGACTTGATTACATATTTTACAACACGCTCCTCCACTTCCACGATATTCAACCACGTACCTGTTGAGCAGGAAGTCAGAGGGGGGGGTCATTAGAAATGTGGGGTACCTGTAAATGGATCGCTGTGTACTTATCGAGACTAGGGACATTTTAGCCACATTTTAGAGGACTCCTCGTGATGGTGCCTACCTCCTGCGAAGGGGAGGGGGTGGAGGAGGGAGAAGGTCTGGCGTTTAGGAGATTTAGGGGATATGTACATGTGTGTGTATTTAAGGGTAATTGCATGAGTGTATTTGTCTTTGTGTAAGTGTATACATATGCGTGTGTATACAATATATGTTAGAGAGAGTGTATGCCGATATAATTACTGTATATGTATGGGTGTATATATGCAGGTGCAGACACATACATAACAATGCTGAGTAAATATCCAATTAAAACAAAACTAAACAATTTCATTTTACCAGGTGAGGCCCACTGTATATATCTCTTTTTCAGAAGCGACCTGGCTGCAGATGATAGTTTACATAGTGGCTTGTCATGTGGAAATGTATTGCAGGCAAATAATCTAAACGCATGTTTCTAAATGTGGAGGGAAAAATCGGAGGACCCAGAGAAAAATCCACGTGACCACAAGGAGAACATGCAAGCCTCAAATATACAGGCGTCAAGGTCTTATCGAACCCACGACCTCCTGCATATCAGGCGAGGTAGTTAACATCTCGCCACCGCAGCACCCCAAATTGAGATTTCAATTGAGATTTCAACTTGCGACTATCCAGATATGTTAATGATATATAGGGTTAAGGACCATTGTGTTCTCAGAGATAATTTTACATACTTACATGTTATGTATGTATCTTGAACTTTCGCATACCGTACGTAGCCTACCGTGCAAACTTGCAGCGGCTAATCATAAAACATCCCATTAAACTCCCGCCGCCATTTGGCACGATGAAGATTGCACATTTTTCAACTCGAGAGAAAGAGGCGTTGATGAAGACTTGCCCCACGTCTCAACCAATAGACATTTCAATAATAAAGTCACAGCTGTAGCTTTGAATGGCGACTGCTGCTGCTGCTGTGTGGTCAGTGAGGCCCTGTGGAGTTGAGGTGGGGAGTGATTGTTGGAGGGACAGGGTGGGGCTCAAGTCGATGGGGGGGACGAGGAGGGGGGTGGGATGGCACCGGTGCCAGGAAAAGCCACTGGCAGGGATTATAATCAGCAACTGTTTTCACATCAGCTGGTGCTCAGCAAAGGCAATTATCTGCTTGGAAATTAAGCCAAGCTCCACAGCTCCACACAGAGATTAAGGAGCTATTTAATAAAGAGATTAAACGAAGATAAGCCGCAGGGAGAGGGTCTAATTGAATCGTGCAGGGCTTAAGCCATAGAGGTTGAGTCTCCATGTCCTCTGTGATAGCTTACAATTAGGTTTAATTGTTCTATCGCATTTAGATCACTTTTCTAAGCATGGTCATCCCCAAATAAAAGTATCTGAGTGCATTAATGGCCCTGTTCATTGAATAAGTCTATCAAATTGTTTACGACTGGATTCCATGAATGTTCTTTGGAATCTTATTATATATCTTTAAAGGGCTTTGTTAAATGTAGCCAAAGAAAATGCGTATCTGTTGGATGAATCTCAATCTAGAAGTGTCACAAATAGAAAAATATATTACATTGGCATTTGGTTTGCTTCTCTGGTAAACTTTGGCACATACATACAAAACCTCACAGGGGAAATTAAAACGCAAAATATTGTTCTGTTACGGAAATAAATTATGTTTCTCCTTAACATTTCAATGTCAACTTGGTGGAATGGAGTCGCGGTGCACTGATTTGCTTTCCTGCACTATGAACTCGGCTGCCTGAGTGTGATTCCCGGCCATGGCTTATGCTAATAGGGAGTGGTCATCTGAACTAGTCCTAATCCCTCTCCTTTGCCAGCTCATGCTGACCAGCGTGGTAAAGTATGACCAGTCAACCGCAACGGCTGACACGGCATGGGGATGCCTTCATTCAGTGATGTATTGACAATAAGATGTATATTTATTTACAAACGTGTTGCGTCCACCTTCACGACAATCGTTGTGGCATTTTCTTGGTTCTTTCGGTAAAGTCACGTAGAAGGGAAATAATAATATAATAAAAATAAAACATAATAAAATACAATTCTCACGACGTTTCGGCCACAACGCAAGCAGCCGTCCTCAGGCGAAGAACAGGCCTGTCGGAAAGACAGCGTCCGTATGTTGTGGCATTGCGATGTTGAAACGTTCCTCGGGTAGTCTGGTCCACGTTTTCCATTGAGCTTTACACTTACTTTTAAATGAGAATCATTGTGTTGATTGCTGTGATCTGTATAACAAGACAGGCTGCCTTGCACTTTCAATAAAGGGAGTTATGCCCCTGGTATAACTTCGTCTTGAGAGCTTGGCTTGGATGTGCAAGTGGAAAAGGGGTATTAGATATTCAGAAGCACAAAGAGAAACACTCCTGTCTTGTCACAATATAGTCCAGAAGGATCATCGGTTTGTGTTGACCTCTGACGGAGGTGTGGTATCACTGCCACTGTTCCCATCTAGCTGACTGAATGTAAAAGTTATTCAAAATGTATAACTTTGTCTTGTGAATATTTCCCGTTCATCACAAGGCAATGAGTTGCGCAGTTTCCTCTGAGCGATACCTCAATACGTCTTAAAATGAAACTGCCATGCTCTTGTTAAACGTGTCAATCAAAACACGCATTGATTGGCACTGCTTGTAAAACAGAACGAGCTGTTCAGGTGCACCCTAAACTAAAACTAAACTATTTTTTATTTTGCCAGGTGGGGCCCACTGAGCGATATAGCTCTTTTTTTTCAGAAGCAACTTGGCTATCACAAATGATAGCCCAACGAAGTGGCTTATCAACGTGGAAATGTATAGCAGCCAAATGAATCTTAACGCATGTTTCCATTGGAAGAGCTCAATGGCTCTTTAAATCGCAAATGAGACTTCCTAACCCAGAACAGTTTTTTTGCGTGTAAAAAAAAAGTTTTCTTGAGAAAAGTATCCAAAGGCATCCTTTTTGTTTTTCAAACTTAAAGTTAGAATGCAAAAAAAGCATTGTTCTCAGAGAGGACCCCAGGGGTCATTTTATTTTCTGTATGTGTGCTCCCTTAAGAAGGTGCATTGGGTTTGTTTTGGCAGTGATATTCAGATTCTAGTCCTGGTGAGCCTATATTTTATATTAAAAAAGCACCATGCCGATTGTTATTTTTTTAAATTTAACAAACGCATGATTTACCAACTAGAGTTGTAGATTTGTTCTGCATTTTAAATGACTGCGACACTTCACATCATGCGGTGCATCATCGGGAATAAGACGAGGTTTAGATTTACACGGGTTTGGAATGTGACCAGTTGTGCTTCACTTAAATGTACCTCTCCTGGCAATTATGTTCACTCCTTGTTAACAAACATGATAATCAGTGCCTTTGTTTATACATCTATATATAAAAGGGAAATTTGTGAATGTGTGTCTGTTCAAAATGTTTAGCGTACTTCCCGACATGCAACAAACTTGAAATTTGGCATGTGGGTAGCTTCCAGACTGTACACAAAGCAAAAAGTATAAAAATAGACTTTTGTATTTTGGGGGGGGGGGGGGGCGCAATAAGGGATATATTTTGCACGCCAAGTGAGCGGTGACGTCATATCTGTGATGTCACCCGCATGCGGCAGCGTCTCGTAGTGTGCCTGCTGACGTCACGCACCCCCCCCCACCCTCTGGCGTAGGCCGTGTATTCATCTAAGACAAGAATCCAAGTCCCGGGCGAAGCCGGGTAGTAAAGCTAGTGTTCTATATGTATCGAGTTAATGTGTCAACATGTTTGAAGATATTGCGACATTTTAATTAAAATCCTCATGGTTAAATATGTTTCATATGAAAGCACCACTACTCCGTAGTAAAGTATTGTTGATTCACAGTGCTGCTGCTGCACCCTCTGTCACGTTTACCCCACTTATATTGTCATTGTCCCCTACGAACAAATAGTTTGATTTAAAATAAAGAAACTTGAAAAATAGCTCTTGGCCATGTCCGTTGTGAACCTTTCCTGTAAATGATCAAACTAGTATCTCGTAATCTAAGCCTCTCTTCCTCACGTGCAATTGCCTGTGATTGCTTGCAACAGGTCCGGACACTTAGACTTTGCCGTTGCTCTGCTGGTGGAATCTGGCTGTTAGTGGTGGCTGTGTACTTTTGTACTCGGTGAAACCCCCCTAGAACACTATGAACATGGGAGCGGTACCAAGGGTTCACGATGCTACGAATAACTCGCTGTCTGTGAGGAACAAATGGTCTTCGGAGACTCGTGGACGATAACTCGTGACGACCATTCTTTGCACATGGAAAAGTCCGGAGAGTTCAATGGGTTTAGCCACACAGGGAGAGAGCCACTGTCAATGAGATGGTGAAAGAAAGGAGAAAAGTTGATCATTTGTATGAGTCACATTGTATAATAAAAACTAAAATATAAATAATAATAAGCACCATGTTACCTTTTGTATGAATTTACAGTACAATATGCAATGCCATGACCACATTGCACAGCATACACTCGTATTTCAATGCACATTATAAGCTGCGTGCAATGAATGCTCGGAATTTGTGGTAGTTTAGGACAATAAACTTATGAGTTTAGAAAAAAAAACGATGGTAGCAAAGCGTATAACTAGCAAAAGGAGTTTGTGTTGGGAGGCACACGTGCAGCGCAGCGGAAGAGGGAGGTCACCCAGACGAGCTTAGGAATGTGCACCTAAGAGGTTGGCAACAAGGGTGCGGGGAGGGGGGGGAAGAGATCTGTAAGAGCAGAGCGTCAAGTTTGGGTGTTGATTGATTGCTGCTCAAGTTTATGGAGAAGTGGTGGTCAGGTGTTGTGTGGCATGTAAACAGCATCAGCCTTGATTACCGACTGGTCTCTTTGCAAGGATAAATAACACACTTTGTTACGAGCAAACACACCCTGCAAAAAAACACCAAAAATTCCAAGATGGAAAAACATTTTCGAAAATTAAATATCGATGAATACTAATGAAAGTATTATTTACAATTGCTACGTGTGACTTGCAACGGCCGTCTTGAGCTTTCAAAGACTCCCCCCCCCTTCCCCCCCATATAGCCTTGAACAAACTGTTGGGGTAAGTGCCGTTAGTGAGCAGCACCTCCTGATCTCATGCGTAACAACTGGCTTCTGTCGGCAGGGCTTCTTCCGCCGGAGTATTCAGAAGAACATGGTGTACACCTGCCACCGTGACAAGAAGTGCATCATCAACAAGATAACGCGGAACCGCTGCCAGTACTGCCGCCTGCAACGCTGCCTTGAAGTTGGCATGTCCAAGGAATGTAAGTACTCGATACTGTTTCATTGTGATTTAAATCTTTCGTGACTGCGGGGATTCATATTCTTGGTTCTTTCGGTAAAGTCACGTAGAAGGGAAACAATAAAATAATAAAAATATAAACAATAAAATTATCAGGACGTTTAGATTGCAACACAAGCAATCATCATCAGGTGTGAAAACCTCAGGTGTGAAAACCTGTGGAGAATTGTATTGTTTTATATTTTTATTATTTTATTGTTTCACTTCTACGTGACTTTACCGAAAGAACCAAGAATATACTGTTTCATTCATTGCAATGTCTTCTATCGACCAGGTAAGAGTCCATTATTGCCACATTTCCATTGGGGAACAGCACCAAGGCCTGGGTTTCTTGTCTCATGCTCCATGAGTAAACTATAACTATTGAAACAATTTCTATTTGACCAGGGAAGACTCTCTGAGCTCTATAGCAATTTTTTTCAGAAGCGACCTGGCCACAAATTACCGCTAAAAGAAATGGCTTCTCATGTGGAAATGTATAGTAGCCAAATACTCATTAACACATCTTTTTAAATGTGGAGTGAAAAACCGGAGGACCCGGAGAAAAATCCACGTGACCACGGGGAGAGAGACATGCAAACTCCAGATATACAGGCATCAGAGTCGGGATCAAACCCACAGCCTCCTGTATACCTGGCGAGGTGGTTAACATCTCGCCACCGCGGCACCCCTCATGGTGCCTGTATGCCCCATCGCTTTTCACCTTCTCTCCGACCTCCCTTGCACAATCTGGAGGTGGCTTGGCAGGGGGGGGGGGCCTTATGTTCTTCACAGTGCATTGATTGTGGCCGATGACGAAAATGTTTGCCACTGTGCTTTTAACAGCAGCGCAGCGCGTAAATGTAAGTAAGTGACGACAAGTGTGTCTCATTACTGCCTTGCCGCTGTGACATTGCAACTGATGCCGGGCCCGGCCTGTGTGGTTTGGTTTGGTTTGAGACGAGGATTTCGGTGCCTCGGTTCTGAAACTCGAGGGTTTCGGGTTGCTGTGGTAATGACTACTTTTGGGCCCAACAAGTATCGCACCGAGGATAATGTCCCACTGACCATGGCAAAGAGACATTGCTCCAAAGGCCCAAACCGTTTGTCTCCTCCCTTTAGTATTCAGGAGCACTAATGTTTGAAGAGAGGGGTGCTAATGTTTTCAGGCTATGCACCAAGTAAAACAGAGCGAGATGTTAAGTAAGTGATAAATGGGGCATTGAGTATAGGCGCTGTTTAGTTTAAGTCAATGTGGAAAACCTTGTACGTAGTTGCTAAAGAGCAATAGCTAAGAGAGAGCTTTCCCAATGTCAGCCAGAGTCGAAAAATGTTAAAGGGTGTGGTAATTCCGTAATGTTATTAATTTTAGTGTGTAATGATTTTCATCATTGGAACCTCCTTTGCCAGTAGCAAAATATGATAATTGTTTTTTTACCCTTTTATCTGGCAACAAAACTGACTAAAAAATGTGTCAGTTTTGTTGCCAGATAAAAGGGTAAAAAAACAATTATCATAATGATTTTCATGTTATGTAGCATGTACCAGTTGATTACATTTAACAATTTTATTTCATTTGTAAAATCATTTCAAGAACAAAGGAGAAATGTTCATGTGAGCAGCTTTGGGTTAATACGGGAATAATAGCGTAGGGATTATATGACATGACCTACAGTCTCAGCATCGTGCAGTAATATTTAAGCTTAAATACATTCAGTGTAATTTAATTTGAGGAAATGAATCATAAAAGCGTATCAAGTAATTGCATTACTTGTAATATACAAAATATGGGATCGCATTACCTTGTTTACAAAAATTTTGGTCACCCTTAATAGTTGTATTACTTTTCAAATCCTTAACCCAGCAACGAAGAGTTAAAATATTTCATGAAACAAGCACATCATGTCCAGTTGGTGCACATGGGGAAAAAACCCAAGGTTTTGAGTTGAAGAGTGCCCAACATTTTCACGTAAAATCACGAAGGTCATCGGAGCATTTGCATGCTGTTAAAGATGGTGACGGAGAAAAATCATCGCTGCTGAAGAACAAATTGGGGGACCTGAACAAGGGCTTAAAGGTTTGCAAAATATAAATAAGAGCAAAACAAACGTCTACATCCACCAAGTTCGCCGAACATTTGAACGTATCCATTGGAGGGACACGGCTGGAAAACATCGGAGCGCCTGTGTATCCCGGGGTGGTCACTGAAGGCGAACAGGAAGAAAATAGTGAAATAAAGAGGTGGGTGAGACCAGGCTGTGGAGGGCTTTTGGAAAACTTGATGGTGAAAAGCTACACACGGTACCCATGTGCCTAAAGAACAATGCTTTACATCAGTTGTATATTACCTCTCGTGAAATATGCACATTGGCAAGGAACATTTAAACAAAAGATGAAACCTGCAGAGAGAAGTGTGGAAAGGTGCAGGCTTTGAATTACACTGGGAGGCAGAGAAGCACGTGGATTAGAGAGCGTACACATGTGAGCGACACAGTGTTGACTTGTGAAAAGGAAGTTGTCCTTCGGCATGACACGTCGTCCTTGGGATGGATGAAAGCCTGTGGTGGAGACTCATGGCGGAGTTGCAGCCAAAGAGGGGTTTTTCGCCTGAAAGCGCGTCCACAGCGGAGATTGAGCAATGAGATCGGCTTGTGGACGGGAGCTAGATGGATAGTATCATCATGTGGCCTTGAGAGCTAGTGAACTTGGGGAGGCCTACATCAAGCAGTGGATAGATCGTGGCTCATGATGACAATCGCTTGATCATGAGTCATACATTTTAGCACCGCAGCATGGTCGAAATAATTTAGTTCCCCCAGGGTTCCTTAATATATACTGTATGACCACTTATTTTTAAATTATAGCATGAGCATTTATACAATGTTTTAAGTACATGGTCAGTGAGGTATCTCAAGTTTATATATATTTTAAACTTTGCAAAGAACAATAACAAACAATTTAATTTTGCAGTATGAAATTTACAACTAGTGCACAAAACAAAACAAACACTGCACAGTGTCCCTTCCTAAACCCTGACGCGGAGCCCTGGGAGAGAACGCATTTAGCGCGAGCAAAAGGACGCCCCGTCCCGCACGTACAACAGAACTGTCAACGAGTGGCACGGCGGATAGATTTCCTTTGGGCATTGGGAGAAGGGCAGTGACGCCAGTGAAATACACAGGGGCAGTGTCAATGCATAAGCACCATTGTGTCCTGGGAATGGCCCCCACGTCCCCTTCGCTGGTTCGGGGAATGTTGTGACGCGAGCGGGCTGCACGCAATCAGGAAGCCGCTCGCCGAGCCACACGTAGCGCTTGCTTCACTGGGAAAGATGAGACTGAACAGATAAGTTTCTATTGCCCTCCTTGGGGGACTGCCTTTGAGATCACACAATCTAGAAGGGCGGATGGGAGCTGGGCTTATTTTCTGGCTTTCTGCCACGCTGCTAATGTATATTTGTGTGCGATGAGAGCGGTGGCGCCGTGGTTAGTGCACTTCGCCGTGAACCCAGTGACCTAGGTTAGGTTCTCGGCCATGGATTACATCGGTGGCGAATAATATCCAAAACCTGCTTTGGGACTCCCCCTAGGTTGACTCGGCTTAAAGTTTTTTTTTTCTCGGCAAAGTGTGTTAATGTAAGCATTGCAGAGACGAATGCTTGGAGCAACTCTCTCGTGTCCCATTTCAACTTTATTTGGTGCTGATTAACAATCCGTGCTATTGCAGTATATAAAGCTTAAATAGGGGATCTATGACCTTTATATTTATGTAGGCACATGGACTTACTTTAGGGGGTGTTTGCATAAGCTGTTTGAATACCACTATGCGTGTGTGTGCAAGAGAGGATAGCATAAACTTCAGAGATGTGTGCGCGTGCTACCATGTGTTTGTATTTGTACAAGTGGGGAGCAGTGGCGGAGTGGTTAGCGCGCTGCGCTAAGAACCCTACGATCCGAGTTCGATTCCCTCGCACGGCCAACACTGGTGACGATTATCTGAACTGGTCATGAGCCTCCCCGAGCTTCGACTCGGCCTCAAATGAGTACCTGGTGCGATGTGTAAACGTCGCCACTCGAGAGACAAAGGCAGTAGTCGGGCGTGGTGCTGGCCACCCACCCCATTGTGTGCCGTCCTGGCTTTCATAGTTTATCGCTAACAGCACTTGCCTCAACAGTCTGTTAAGGCTATAGGGGGGATCTTTGTCTTTTGCACAAGTGCTTGTTAGTACACTACCTGAGTACATGTCTTATTTGTGTGTGCATGTGCTTGCCAGCTATGTTTATAAATAGTGCTGAAGTCACCAGGGTAAACACATTTTTTTCCCTCGTGTTTAGTTTATAGACTAGATTTTTGTGATAATGGTGCAGTGGGTTAGTATGCTGTGGAAATGAATTATTATATATGCCTAATGTGAGTGGCATTGTTGTTTGCTGTAGTAATTCATTTATATTTTACTGAACATATTTCTAAAGCAATAAAATTATCACAGTTCTCAAACTTAAAAAGTTAGATTTTCTATCTTTATACACAAGTCAAACATTCTGCGTCGAAATGTAAATTAGGTCATTTCACAATAATAATAAGTAGCACATTTAATATAATTACGTGAGCCTGGACTGTCGGCTAGTAAGTGGGTGAGAAGTTGAGTAGTGGCTAAAATAGCAGACTAGTGCCTCCCCTTGCTTGGATTGAACTTGAAGCCACTGACTTTTTGGCATAAATAATTGCCCTTTGCTTATCCAGGAAAACCTCACCATTGCCTAATTTCCACGACCATTCAAAAAGTGTACTGGAACCAGACTGGGGCCTGAGCTGTATATAATGATCAAACTGAGCCTGTTAGATCGAGAGTTGAAGTTTTCGTGACTGCAGGGATCCATACTCTTTGGTTCTTTCGGTAAAGTCACGTAGAGTATAAACTAAATTAAATCATGACGTTTCGGGCGCAACACAAGCGTCCGTCATCAGGTGGGACAACCACAGCAAGAAACAATTTCTGAAGTGATAGGTACGACATTAGGTATGGTGTCAGGACCCCAGTAATTGTTTCTTGCTGTGGTTGTCCCACCTGATGACGGACGCTTGTGCTGCGCCCAAAACGTGGTGATTTAATTTAGTTTATTTTATACCCACGTGACTTTCCTGAAAGAACCAAAGAGTACGAGCCTGTTATTTAACAGGTAGGCCCGAGCTGTGTTGAGGAAGCCCCCGCGTTGAACCAATACCACCTTAGAGTGCGGCCGACCATCGAGACTGTTATGCCATCTTGAGGTCACCAGGCCTGTGAGACGCTCGCTCCTCCATGACATCACTGGCCTTGCACTGCCCACCCAGCCATTACAACAATGCGCATTTCAATTCCACGTAGTTTAAGCGAACAATGTGACACGGTTAAACTTTGTGTAAAAATATATATTTCTTAAACATCGCTTGCCGACGACCTTCTCCCCGCGCGACATCCACCGATGTTTCTGTCCGGTGAAGTTGTATACCCCCCCCCGCCCCTGCTCCCCTGGCTCGGTCTCTTGAGAGGGAGGAGAGACCGGACGTCTTGGAAAGGGAAGGAGATGTGGAGACAGAGCCTCCCATATGCACAGAGCCTCCCATATGCACATTGGGCGTAGGGGGACGTAGGTGCTCTCCCCACCCCCCCCCCGGCGTTGCATGTGGAAGAGCCAAACCCTTTCCCAGGCCATTCATGTGCAAGCGAGAAAGCATTGAAGCGATGTGAGTCTCATTGTTCCTTTTCAGGAGGGACCTGAAAACGAGCAACTGAGCGTTTTGCATCACATGTACGCGCGTGCGGAGTTCAGGTTCGTGAAGGGGGAAGCCAGAGACCTGTTCAGAATATCACTCGCCACTGATTTTTGCGCCATGGTCGGGAACCCAGGTTACTGGTTTCAGACCGCAGGGCATGGACCCCTTTGTGTCACTGCTCCCCCCACCTCCCAGCTAAACAGCAGTAAATTTCGATTTAAAGCTTTCGTGACTGCAGGGATTCATATTCTTGGTTCTTTCGGTAAAGTCACGTAGAAGGGAAATAATAAAATAATACATATATAAAACAATAACATTAAATATAAAACAATAATATTTTTATTTTATTATTTCCCTTCTATGTGACTTTACCAAAAGAACCAAGAATATTAACAGCAGTACCTAATCATTAATCTTATACAATACTCTCTTATGTTTGGTGTACATCTAATCCCAGTCAGTGGGCCTAATCAGCCTCTATTTCCTCCCAAGTCGGACAAGTGGTTTCCACTTTGTGTAAAATCGACACTGGTCATGGGGGCACTTGGCCATGCCATAGATTTGTGGGAAATCTGCCAATTCCTCTCAAGAGTGCTAACAGAGATGAGTGCCACCCCATTGCTCCATGTGATCATGAAAGTACTTTGATTTCGAATTCCCTTGAACAAAATGGTTCTCTTTAAGGAAAACAATTTGGAATTTCAGCTATTAATCACGCAAGCGTAATATTTTACCGTAGGCTTTTTTGTAGCACTATCCCACATCTGGCGGAGCGGGGGGGCCAGGTAATACCAAACACATGTGTCGACCTGGGGATAGAAATAGCTTCCTGTGCAATGAACACTACCCTCTGGGTGAACTGTGCAGGCATAATGCTCTACACCTAATTTACCCCCAAAAACTATAATCATACCGGAGAACATAAGAGACTGCAATCAGCAGGTAGTTGTTTGATTTATTGTGCACTTTAATGCACTGCCCTCTGTACTTCAACATGAATCAGTATCTGTAATCGGAAGCATGTGTGCCATTTCATTAAGAATATAAATAACAATTAAAGGCAAGCCCAGATGAACAGAACCCATAATACCCCCAATATATTTTCAAGGCGTACCGATTATAATATGTATATTTCGATTTAAAGCTTTCGTGACTGCAGGGATTAATCTTCTTGGTTCTTTTGGTAAAGTCACGTGAAGGGAATAATATGTATATTTAAAATGTACAATTATATGTAAAGACTTAGGGCTGTGCTAGCAGAAGTACTGTTTACATAAACTTAGAACTAATGCTAACTGTTAAGCTGGAAACAATATATTGTGGCAATTTAACCAATTGTTACGTCATAGGTTTATTTCTACCGTGTACATATGTATATACATGAAATACGCATTTTATCATGTGCCCATTGAAGCTACTTAATGGTACGGTGTTTGTAAAGTGGAACAACTAATTGTGACATGCCTATTTATCGTGCCGTGTAGACAGGCGACTGGGATGTTTCAACTCCCGCGCCGGGAAATGGGTTAGAACCGATGACGGTTCCAGATTGTAAGCCCAATGCGCTAGCCATGCCTTAACGACAAGTTCCCGTTCGAAGTTGGTATGTATGAAATATTCAAAGCCTGCAGTCAGTACATTGCCATCTGTTTTTTTTTACCAAATTGTGCTTTACTTTGGCACACGCCCATCCACCGAGGCCAGGATAATTATTCGGGCCGTAATTTAGTGCTGCAGGGGTGAGGATAAGGATCCAATCCAGTTAAATGCAAAAGGCCTTTTGGGCAACTTCCAGGCAGCACTAATCTCGTGCTGTAGTAAAAACTACGAATGCTCTGAAGAATATTGCCGTCGCCAATCACAACTAGTTTCGGTGCCCCATGGGGCATGGTAATGGATGTGTTAATGGATGCACCATAAACATTTATGGGAAACAGGAGATGGTTAGGGTTAGGGACAGAGGTAGGATTACTGAATGGCTGCAGCATTTTCTCAGAGCGGCAGTATTTCGCACACCCATTGCCTCCAACCGCATGATAGTTTTCCATCCATTTATACTGCACCTTGTATCTAATTTGTTCTCTTATCCTTCTGTACAAAAATGATGTGTCTGAGGATAAGAATTTGTATGTATTTATTGCTGAAATGCAGCAGCATCTCAAAACAACTAACAAATATATCGAAACATACAAAACGTAATTGGGCATAAAGTTATTCCGTTTGTTCCAAAAATGTTACCTTTTTTAAGGGAGCCGTTAGGGTAATTATTGCAAACACGGGGAGGGGGGGGATGTTTTGTCCATTGGTCTGGCCATAGACGACACCGATATTTCCACGATAACTACAAAACCCCTAAACCAATCGCCACACAAAAGTTTACCACAGCTTACCAGCAACGCTAATGCCCTGGGACACATTGGCTCCAAAACAAGCAAAACAACTTCATGGTGCTGCCTGTACATGGTGGGGGGCAGGGAGCAAAGAATGGGCGGTGGGGGGGGGCAAAAGAGAGTATGGATGACGCACGCAAATGGCACGTGTGTGGAGGAGACGGAGCAGCACCTGCGCAGAGTGGGCGGTGGGGGGGGGGTTGTGTGCCGGAAGGGGGCTGAGGAGTGGCATGCGCTCCTAGCGTGCTGGCGGGCAAGAGTGCAGGGGGGAGGAGGGGGCAGGAGGAAGAGGGGCATGCCCCCACTCTCAAACCCCATCTACTATTTAACTCACTAGTTTTTTGGTTTCAGAAGCGACCTGGCCACAAATGATAGCTCGACAAAGTGGCTTATCATGTGGGGAATTATAGCAGCCGAATATTCTAAATGCGGGAACCAGAGAAAAAATCCGCGACCACGGGGTCATCATGTGAACTCCATGCATACAGGCGTCAGGGTTGGGATCGAACACACAACCTCCTTACATACCAGGCAAGGGAGTTAACATCTCACCACCTACTCCTTCAGAAGCAGTTCTGTGATGTGTCCTTCCAGCGACCATTCTTTGACTTGATGGTGGGGTGATGGACCCATAATTCAGCCTCTGCTACTGTACCCTTGCTTGTAGAGACCCTGATATTGAATTGAATGCACACATAAACTACTGTCATCATGTTGTTTCCTCTTTACTCATTTTACTCTTCCAAAATGTATGGAAATGTTTCATATCCACTGCACCGCCAGTCAAAAAAGTCCAAAGTGGACCTTCAAAAACGCCATGGGAAGTATTAATCTCCATCAGTTTCCCTGAGGCGATGGTGGAAAATCCACATTCACGTGACGGTGGCCAGTCTCTCCAGGCCACGGCAGCTGTTAACTTCCCACAAAGAGACGATCCCAGAGGGATAACTACTGAGATTGCTCATGATCGTGATTTGTATTCCTAACTTTCTGATTGTGAGCCAATGGCTGTAATTGCTGTGACACCAGGCTGGATACAAATTTAATGGACAGAGCAGTTTCATATTTTATGCTGCCAGTTTTTTTGGTCTGCCATAAATTAATATCCGTTTTTTCTCAACTCTCCATAAGGTCACAACCCTTTCATACCATAATCATAATGAGGAGGCATGGCCATAATAACTTGATTATTCCATATGGTTGGAAAAAAAAAGAGGGCTTTTTTTTGTTGCAAGCCTGGGGTCCAGATGTTTCGTACGTACCCCAGAGCACACAAAGAAAGAGTGGTGGGTGGGTGGGAGTCTGCAGTGGCTGGGAGAGAGAGCTAAGGAAGTGGCCAGGGGAGTTGGCGTTTTGAAGACAAGGCAGGGCAATGGCTAAATCAGGACTTCCGAAGAATCAGGCCAGCATATTTGTGGTCACAACGCAACTGGATTTCACCCAAAAATGTCAATGTTTGGGTGATGGATACACATGTGCAAGGCAATTTGTGGACTCAAATTGTATCTGGAATGGTCGGCTGTGGTTTTGAGAGTGCTTAAGTCACATTTGTAGGATTTTAAGTTGATATCTTTGTATGGGAGGTTGACTGAGCCGCTCATTCTTCTGAGGTTGAAGTAAGCAATCAGTGATTGCTCTTTAGAGAAACAATATCGGAATATGGAATGTCTACCATTGGCCTATGGCCATATACTGTGATCAGCACTCCGTCTTGCTTATTTAACCTGGTAGGCGCTAAATTTCGATTTAAAGCTTTTGTGACTGCAGGGATTAATCTTCTTGGTTCTTTCGGTAAAGTCACGTAGAAGGGAAATAATAAAAATAAAACATAAAATAAAAATTATCACGACGCTTTGACGTTTAACTCGTACTTAAGCTTGCTTCGGTAGGTGCAGATCAAGGATGAGAGCCTCTTTGCAAGAGCATGGCTATCCTTAATATTTACTCAGTGGCACAATAAAAAGTTAACTTTGTACGTGCAATCTGTAAAGGAGGCTGTGTTTTCGTTGAGTACGTGTGAAGGATCGAGGGAAGCCAGGTTTACAAGCTCTGGGGTGGTGTCCAGGGGTCAGTTACCAAGTGGGGGAAGGCCTGCAGTCTGAAAGCGGAATACTCGGGAGGGCAGACATGGGGTCGTGTGTCCACTGTGCATCAGCTTCAACGTCTACCAGAGGGAAGTGTTAGCGCGGTGATGTGTGGGCATCAATGGTATATGGGGTGCGGTGGCGCAGTGGTTGGCGTGCTGCACGACGAACCCGGCGACCCGAGTTCGATTCCTGTTCGCGACCAACAACAGTGACGTATGTCTGAACTGGTCCTGGGCCTCCCCTAGGTAGACTCAGCATCAAATGAGAACCTGTTACGGTGTGTAAACATCACCACTTGGGAGACAGAGGGCCAGGCATGCTGGCCACCTCTCCGCCCCGTTTGCCGTGCCAGCCTTCATTGGTGCTCGCTCTCAGAACTTGCCCCAAAAGTCTGGTAAGGCCAAAATAGGGATCTTTGTGTGTTTGTTTGGGCATGAATGGTCTTGGTCAAGATGACCGCTTGACCGTTAGTGAGGTATTTAGCCCTTTCCCGTTCCGATGACGTACGTGTACATCGTCAAAACGAAACGGGAAGAAAAACTAAAATAAAATAGCTTCATCGTTACCGACACTCCCACAAGGCCATGCGGGAGGGCGTGCCACAGTTTGGCACGAGCTTTCATAGAGTGCGGTCGTGACACTACAGTTCTTTGAGGTGAGTACAGTACAATGTCTGTAAAAAGAACAGCGCTGTGCCTCTTCAAATAAAATTAACGCTAACCACTTGCGCGCTCCGAGATTCAGAGATTCGCAGGTGAACGGGACCCACCCTGCAACTTGCAGACGTCTCTGAACGGAAAGGGTTAACTGCAGGCATACATCACCAGACCTCGCAGAATGTGCGGGGATGGGTCTGCTAATTGAATTAGAAATCATTTTAACGCACGCATCACAATGAACAAAAGCCAAGCTTTAAATGTTTGCGAAAACTCAGTGTTAAGAACAAGTTACGTCACGAAAAAGCCTCTGTACAAGCATGAGATATCTTTCCAAACGACATTAAAAGCAAATATCGTGGCTTCACAAGACGTCTTGGAATGGGAAAGGGCTAACCTGCCCGTTGGTGTGCGCGCGTTTTTTGTCGATGTTTCGTTGCGAGCAGCGGTGAGGAATGACCGGAGCAAAAAGAAGAAGGAGGTGGTGCGACCGGAGTTGCTGGAAATTCCTCCGCCGTGTCCCGAGATCGAGGACCTCATTGACCGCGTGCGCCGTGCCCACCAGGAGACTTTCCCATCGCTGTGTCAGCTCGGCAAGTACACGACGGTAGGTGGACTTGGCGCCCCTGTCACTGAAACCTTCCATTGACTTGCATCCCACTGGGATATTTGCACAGGGTTGGTGTACGGTGATTTTTCTGCAATATTTTGCTGTCTTTTCTTGGATTTTCTGTTTGCACATAGTCACTTTTTGTTTGTTGCGGTTGCACCCGATTCAAGAGCCGAATGGCTCACAGGGCTATACCTAATAAATGAACTTTGAACTTTTGCTCAGTTGGACAATTGCAGTCCTGGTTGGCTGATCTTATTTTCTTAAATAACGTTTCGAGGATCGTTACGTTATATTTTTTGAGTCAAAAGTCAAGCGATCTCCCTGATTTATACAAACAAGTGGGGCTGAGCCAGTGGTATGAATTCCACATTGCTGTGGCAGGGCTCTGTCTCTTAGCAAGAACCACTGATGGATGACCACATCGCAATCCTGCGTTTATCAACCCAAGGGGTAAGAGAGGCTGAGAATGCCATGACCTTTTAAACTCAACTGTGAATTATATTCTTGCACTGCGATACACTATTCAGTGGTATGTTTTGGTCAAAGAGCTGGTGTCATAGTGATTAATACTATATTGAGAATGTTACTTTAAAATAAAAGTGTAACACCAGTCGGCAATAATTCTCAAGCAGCAGCAGCAAGTTTGCCGCAGAATTCGCGACACCACTCCAGGTAATGAATGAATACAACTTATATCCTTCATCATGCCCTTGCATGTCCACGGTTCTAGCATGGGTCTGCCCTAGGTCACCCACCCTAACGTGAGCATCTGGCATGATGTGTACATTTCAGCACTGGCAATGAAAATACATTCGGGGTTGAATGTATGAACTCTTCATCGCAAACATGCATAATAACAAGAGGAACAGGGTACCTTTTTTTTAATGAGAAATATGTCGTTATATACGGATACCCCGTTGTATTTGCTTGAAAATGTAAATTTGAAAAACACAATGTGATCCAAAAAATCTCGGAATATGACTATAAATAGGAAGTGTGTGTATAAAACAGACGATATTTCTGCTAAGTTTCTGCCCGTTGTGAGCACTGCCCATTGATATCATTTTACAAACCCAGGTGGCATTGACCAAACCCCTTTGACCCATTGGCATCACGTTCTGTGTTGGCTTTAATAGGTACGCTCCACCAGCACACATGTCCCTTTGCTATACAGGTCTGTCCAGCAGTCTGTCTCATTGTCACTCAACTCCAGTGCTCACTACACCCCACGGTGCAGCCTTCCTTAATTACCAACCACACCATGTGTGCGCAATGTGTCGCGGCTTAATTTACATATTGATGGAAAAGATTAGCAATTACGTAAAGCTACGTGCCGTTCGAGGTCATTAGCACCGGAGTTTGGAAGAAGAAAAAATTATCCCGGTCTCTCTCAACGGTTGCTGTGTGAATCTTGCGGAAACGAAGCTTCAAACACACGTGCACCTGTGCATATCTGCACATCTGACCTCCAGCAACTTTTGCTGTACGAACAAGCGGCAAAAAGATTTGGATTGCCCCGAAAAAAACATCTGAAAGGTAAAAAGAGACCGTTGCTCAATCTGGCAATTGTTTTGGTCATTATGCCCTTTAATTATCAAGCCTGATTAGAGCCCCTTTATGATGCCATATGTGGGAGTACACCAAAGTAGCTGTAACAAAAAAAACCCACGCGCATGAGGGGATAGCACTGGCGTGGCCATTACAAATGGGTCCACAGCCCAGTTTCTTTATTTGTCTTCACTGCCATTTCCTGGCGACCTTCACAGCCCCAACGGTAGTGCCCCGTAGTGTCGCAGGACGGAATGAAAATCTGGATTATCCACCAAAAGCCACCTCCACACACACATACCAGGGAGCAAGATTTATTCTTAAACATTAATATAACCAGGACACTGTACATTACATATTAAAATATATTAAGGTTGACTTTCTAAAAGGGAACACTCGGGAGAGTTTGGAAGGTTTTTAATGTGAATTCGGAGCAGAGTTATGAAAATAAGCTGGGACGGAGAGAAAAACAAACAATGTTGCTGCTCCGTCTGTCGGGAGAAGAAAGTGAACTCATTCGATCTGTTGTTAGGAAGAGCAAGCACATCTGTACTGGGCACATAGCGAGAGGGAAAAAGGGGCTTGCTGAAGGAAGTGATTGAGGGAAGATTTCTTTGGGAAAAGACCAAGAGGGAGGGGTGAACAACGGCGTTGTTATACGATGAAGGGCGCGGAGGCAGATGAACAGAGCAGTGGAAGGCAGAGGAACGTGGAGGTCTAGAACTGTGCCTCGCAATTCTCTACGGACAGAGCGCGTGACGATTGAACAATTGCTGAAATGTTCAATTATGTAGATGTGAAAATAATATACGTACAAGATGTACTATGTTTTCCACAAGTACATGTAAGCTCACTTCATTATGACACGCGGAACATAACCCTCGGCAAGTTAGGCGAGACTTTTTTTTTGCTTGCCAGACCCCTAATCCATCACGGCACACTGCGCGCACGCTTGAAGGTGCAACCCCGTTCAGGACATCGTGGTCGCAAAGCAACCCACTGATTTATGAGAATCTTACTAGCCAGTGTAACAAATGTATGTGTTATATAGATCAGCTAAAACAACTATCTTACAATGCTAATGGTATGAATAATACATTTCAATGGAGAAAGACCCCACCTGCACAAATTACTCAATTGGAATTATGCATAGCGACGTCGCCTCTCCCCCCCCCCCACTGCAAAAACTTGGCAGGTCCCTGCTGAGAATGAGTGTTGAGATTCAGTGAGGCTTTCCTGGGTAAACACGTGGAATAATGAAAAAAACATGAAGATTTAAGCAAACGTGTTGGAGCAGTGGTTCCCAGAATGTGGTCTGCGATGGTCAGCGGCGGCTGCGATGCAAATGCAGGTTTATCCGGACAATAATAATGACAATGTTTACACCTTTTGTTTCGGGCATGAATTCATCCTTTTAATCATGATATTTAATTTTGACAAAAAAATTTAAGTTAGGTAAACTACCCTGATTTAAAGAACCCTAACCCTAAGATCTAACCAAAAACCTTATACCTGTGTTAAAAAAAAAGTTTTTTTTATAATCCGGCAGTTTGAATCATTTTTATACGAGTGGAATTTAGAGAGAGAGAAGTGATTGTGTTTTGTCACCAGGGAGGGAGGGGGGCTGGCTGGTCCGCAGACCAAAAAGAGGAACGCCGGTGTCGGGGCGATGCTTAAGTATTTGTGAAAAGCCCGTGCCCTGAAATGATTGGTGCGTTTTTGGGAGACAGACTGTCTGGCCAAGAACTCATTAAGATATTTTCTTTCAGCACTTATGTGCATCTGTTATTCCTGTGTTTGATTCAATTTTGTAATTAAGTAAGCTGTGCTATTACAAATGCAGTGTTAACCCTTTGAAAAATGACTGCCTTGCATGATCATATAACCCAGCTGTTTTACATTATGGTGAATGTCCACATGATGTAGAGCATATTAATCAGGTTTGACCTGCCATTGGAAATGTCCGGAGGTTCAGAGCGAGCCTAATTTGGAATCCCAGCTACATTTCTGGCTTTTACTTGTATTTGCAATTAACCATTCCATTCATTATCCAGCCTCTAATTTAGCCTTTCATGAAAGGTGAAAGATTTCAAACTGTCTTCTATGGAAGTCGGCTAAAGAATACGTATTTAATTCTTAAAACCGGGACAGGCTAGCACAGGATTACGTTCCTTTATCGTGCATGGGATGTTAGCGTAGTACTTAAGTTAGTCTTAATTCCCCCAGGACATTTGTCGTGGTGATCTCAACACTTGAGTGAGTCTGAATGTATGTGTAAGAGCACGAGTGCTCTGTTTACCCATAAGTCCTGAGAGGGGGCTGATGTAACAGATAGCTGGCATCCGGAATATCCTCCCCCTCGTAGAAGACATCGCTTTTTTCCGATGCTATCGGCAAGAGTTTATCCCCGCTCCTCTCTCACGCTCATTCTCTCCGCCGTTGAGGACATCAGAGATGACCATAATTTCTTCTCTTATGAGTACAGTTACGTCTCACCCTTTTAATGTAGTTACACAACTACGTCCTCACTTGATTAATACCGCCACCTGATCTGCATTAAGAAATTGTACCATATTGTCGAGTACAGAATATTATTTACGTGCATTATTTTGGCGATTTGGAAAAATTGCTTTGATTTATGCCGCTTCGATATTCGTGTTGATAATACAGCCCTTTGTCACTCCACTGCTGGATGATGCCCTCGCAGTCATGGAGATTTGGCCATACTGCACGTGGATTAGTTTGTGTTGATGTAGCAGTCACTCTTTGAATGCTGTGATTTGGTGTGGCTCTGTAACAGAAAATGGTTTTGCCACATCACGGCAGAAGCCACCTCATGCTTGTGAGACATTGTTCTGAAATATGTCACGGTAGATATGTTCAGTTTGAAGTTGGTTGTAACCCATTTATACAGTGTAACTCCACGAGATATGTCCCTGCAGTCTGGGGAAATTTTGTGATGAAAATGGACATTGGATTTGACGGCTGAAACATGTTGTTCTGGCTGTGAATGTCACCTCAAAAACATCCACACCCATAAATCCCCTTCTCCTTTAATGCAGCACTTAGAAAAATAATCGCCTCAATGTTTACTGTACATTTCCTGCTTTAAAAGCCTACCAGTACTCAAGCAAACCTTTGATATGTGATCGTGGCTTTGCAGCATAGAAGCAAAATCAACCTGCTATCATCCTTCATTGGACCATCTGTTGGCAAAAGCCCCTCTTCCTTTACAGCCAGCGCAGGCCGTGACATGTTTGCATTTGGGCATTTTATTCCCTGCGACTGCCGCGCCGTCTGATGTGTGGCTCACATTGTGGGTGTGAGCGGAATTTTCATTTTTTTGTGTTATTACTACAGGTTTGTGCCCCCCCCGCCGCCGGTTTGCGATCAAAAACTCCCTCTGTGGTTTTTAGTGAAGAGTTCTCCCAGGCAGCTGCAGAGCTTTTAGAGGGCCTGCTTTGTTTTAATGCCTGGTGTTTGTTTCACTTTGGAATGCACTGTTGGTTTCTCAGAGCGTATCAAATAGTGTTCCTTGGCTGCTGTACAATTCGCCAAAAGAATGTGACCAAAGTTTGCAAATGCTCTACGAATACATTGGACTATTGGCAAAAATATATATATGTGTATTGGTGAATTATAATACAGGCCACAAAGTATGGCCGTATAAAACAATATGTATGATGGCGAGCCTTAGAAAGTAGTATAAAAACCCTTCCAAATGATACGCATTCCTGGCGCTTGGTTTTCTGAAACAGCAGTTTGAAAACCATCTGGAATGTGATGAAAGATGGTCATGGAGTCAAGTAAAATATTAAATTTCCTTTTGATCACTTAATCCATCACTTTGTTGTGGAAGGAAATGTTTTATATTGTTATAGGGTATATGAATTCATAATTTGGCTCTAGAAATATTTTGTAATGCTGATGTCACATACACAATATATGCATCTATGTAGTTGTGGGTGTGAAGAATAACCCCTTATATATGGAATTAACGATGAATTTGTTGGTTTGAAAAAGCACTTAAGAATGAATGTAACTGAGCTAAGAGGTTAATTTGTACTTTATAATCGTATTGTTTGCTTGAAGGTTATTTTACAATAAGAGGCACACTATTATATGAATATACTCACTGATGTCATGATATCATTTCCAATAAAAACAAACATACAATGCTTCATTGAGGCACAAGCTTAAATAAAAAAAATATAGTCATTTTCCCATAAGTATTGTCTACACTCATTAAATGTGATCATTAGACTAAACACTATCAACGTTGTCAATCCCAGAGGTTAACACTCTGTTTGCGCTCGGTATGAAATTGTATATTGTGTTTTTCCAAAAATTTGAATGAGGTACGAAAAACATAGGTAGATGAAGCATTTGAGAGTTTTCGGCACGGGGTTTGAGGCATATGAGGAGGAGGAGGACTTCGTGGCACAGTCTGGCAAGAAATCACGACCCGCAGGGCGAGGCGAAGGGAGGGAGAGTAACACGAGCAGGTTAACCAGACGGGGAATAACGCGGGCAGACTTCAGAAGAGCGCTCGCTGGTCACGGGCGTAACAGTAGAAGAAGGCAACGGAGCAAACGATGAAATTGGGAGGGGAAAAAAGTGGACCTGGCTGGATCGTAAATAAGAATAACAACTCGTGAGTGGAGTCTGTCAAACCGTTTTAGTGCCATCTTTGATGCACTGCCCATATGTGAAAGCAGCAGTTCAATCCTGAGGAAAAACTGTGATTTGTAGATAGGAGTTACTACTTGCTCGGCATATTTTGCACATTAAGGAATACTTTTTTAAGAGGTGCCCTTTCATGATGGAAATCATTTTCAGATTTCAAGATCGTTTGAGTGTAAAGGGTGCCAAAATGTAGTTGAAGAGGAACAGAATTGACGGTGAGTGAATGTGTAATTTTTTAAAACTGGCTTTGAAGTATTTTACATCATGAGAGTCATTGTGGTTCTTTTCAAGAATCGGTGACGGGTCGGGAGTGAGTGAAGTAAAAGAACATATTCAGTCATACTGTGGCTTTGTGATGCTTTCCACTTGAGTTTTAAATGCAGAACGAAAATAATATGCAGTCTTATCAGTGTTAGAGTAGATAGGATTGCTTGCCGGGTCCATAACTTTGGACTGTGACTATCCCAAAGTTAACATAACAGTTTATGTTGTCTCATTCTTTCATGACAAAAAACTAATTTGTGCCTTCCCACAAAATTGGTGTTCCAATATTGACCCCGGAGGGATCATGAGCCAAGTCAACCTTCAACTGAACTTTGTGCTTGCAACTTCCTTATTCTGAGTTACGAGTTTGGACCACAGCATCACTTGTGTCTGAATAGCATTATAAATGAAGTGTTACTCGGATGTTAACACCAAAGCTGTATGCAATCACTGGCCATCCATCGTCAACATTTATGTATTTGTACCACCCGTCATGTTGTGGAGCACTCGACTCCCATACGCAATGTCACAAGTTTAAATTCACTGCAGTGATATTAAACTCTATAAATCTTTCCCACATTTTCTAGGGATACACGTGTAGCCCTGCAGTCATAGATACAAAATGATAAATTCTGGCACATACTGCTTTATTTCAAGCATTAACAAAGGTGTGCATTGTGCACAGAAATATGCACAAACTTACATGTGCATATTCTTGGTTCTTTCGGTAAAGTCACGTAGAAGGGAAAGAACCAAGAATATGAATCCCTGCAGTCACGAAAGCTATAAAACGAAATGTTACACGTGCATGTCAAATCCACCATCGTGCAGTGTGTGCCTGCTAATACATCATTTATAAACTTGTGAACAGGCATACACACAATCTGAAAACGAGCATGCAGTAACATGTTTCTCGCTGCTCAGTCGTGCACATGGCAGTATATATTTTTGGCAATGCAAGCACGTAAACTAACCCACACCACAAAGCATGTATAAAAGACAAAGATCCCCCTATAGCCTTAACAGATTTCTTGGGCAAGTTCTCTTAGCGAGCACCTAAAAAAGCCTGCACAGCACACGAGGGGGTTGGTTGCCGACAACACGCCCGACCACTTTTGTCTCCCTCGTGGTAATGTTTACACATCGCACCAGGTACTCATCTGAGCCTGAGTCGACCTAGGGGAGGCCCAGGACTGGTTTGGATAATCGTCAGTGATGTTGGCCATGAGCGGGAATCGCCGGGTTCATAGCGCAGCGCGCTATCTGCTGCACTACTGCTCCCCCTACACTATACAAAGCATGTATACACACATATACAGGTGTACACACACACATAATTACTGTGCAAATCAAGATTTAATACATACACATTTTAATTCGGCCTTTTAAATATGCACGTGTTACGTTTAATAAAAACGTGACCGTACAATATGTGTCAATGGGTTCAGCAGTAGCATGCCTGCCAAGGCTTGAACAAGTGATAGCCTCTGGTTTATAGTGCTTTGTGTCAGATGCATGTCAGTCATTGTGAGCTATATCGGGTATAACATTCGAGTTAAAAGTCAACACTCAAAGTGTCCCCGCTGACTCGAGCGAGGGGGGGGGGCATCTTCATTGGGTGAACCCCAGAGCCTGCAAGGGCAAATTTCACATTCCCTTGGTGGTGGAGAGGGGGGGGTCCCTTCTCTTTTCGCAGGACGACCACCGTGGATTTTTCACATGGGTACGCGTTTTGCCAACCCTTAAGGAATTTGAGGCCGAGTTGAACCGTGACCAGGATTTCAAAGCTCAAACTCGTGACTGTGGAATACATTCGTGGGGGAAAAGAATGGCAATTATATTCAAACCTTGACTGTTTACTTCACCTCCTTGAAAGGGCCTCCAGAACCTTTACCACGTTTCCAAGCCCAGTAGGAGCTGTGGCTGCCCCTGGTTCTCGCACCTCGCTGGGCCAAAGAGGCTGTGTCCCTCTGGCAGTGCCCACAAGGCCAGACCAATCGCTTGTGGGCTCAAGAACCCAGCCCCATGGGCTCATTGGTTTCACTTCTGCTGCATGCTTAAGAGCCCAGCACGTGACACCCATGGTGCCACCACAAAAGCCAGGTGCGTGTACCGTCACGTCACTCGTTAGGTGCAACTTCGCAGTCATGTAGGTGTTTAAAATAAACGGTGGATAAATTACAAGAAATTATAGGCTTTCACGATAAATTTCTTTTTTTTCTATTTAAATTCTTGTAAAAAAAACCTCTGTCATGCAGGGAGCTTCGTGACGCGTGGAGCTCCTTGTTCACTTGAGCCGGAAGGCACTTGACTTGGCTTCTCGTACCTGCATTGAATGTTTGCGAATTTAATGGGAAAGTAATAAAATGTGACTTTGATATTACCAAATTGTCGCTTAACCTCGATGTCTTTGAAGAAAACTGCAACGGCAAAAGGGAAAAATGAATGTTCATCTGATGACCTACTGCTTGTGAAGCCACTATATTTGCTTTTAATATTGTTTGGAAACCCATCTCATACCTGTACAAAGCCTTTATTTGTGACATATAACTCATTATTAACACGGAGTTTTCTCAAACGTTTAAAGATCAGCTTTTGTTCAGTGTGGTGCATGCATAAAAATGTTTGCTAATTTAATTCTCACACCCATCTGCTCACATTCTGCCAGGTGCGGTGATGTATGCCTGCAGTTTACCCTTTCCATTCCGAGACATTTGCAAGTTGCAGGGTGGGGTCCCATTCACCCCTGAACCACGTGGTTAGCGTTAATTTTATTCAGAGAGGCGTAGCGCCGTTGTTTTTAAAGACATTGTACTGTACTCACCTCGGAGAACTGTAGCGACACGACCGCACTCTATGATAGCTTGTGCCAAACTGTGCCACATACCCTCCCGCATGGCCTTGTGGGAGTGTCGGTCACGATAAAGCCAAACTGTGCCACATGCCCTCCCGCATGGCCTTGTGGGAGTGTCGATAACGATAAAGCCAAACTGTGCCACATGCCCTCCCGCATGGCCTTGTGGGAGTGTTGGTCACGATAAAGCCAAACTGTGCCACATGCCCTCCCGCATGGCCTTGTGGGAGTCTCAGTAACGATAAAGCCAAACTGTGCCTCATGCCCTCCTGCATGGCCTTTTACTTCCGATTCTTGTGGAATCGATTTGATTCTATTCTAAATCGATTTCGTTCCGACGACGTAAACGTACGTAATCGGAACGTAATCGGAAGAAAAACTGTTGACGTATACACGTACGTCATCGGAACGGGAAGGGGTTAAGCACCTTCGAGGCAGGTTTACAATTCAGAAATCGCACGCATGCACTGCATTCCATGATCTCAAGGCATTGAGTTGGCTAATACATGTCAGCGCGGGGATTTGGTTGCTGAAAGCTTTCGTGAGGTATATCGGACACAATATTAGAGTTCAAAGTCACGATTATAAGTGGTCTCCCTGCTGAACTAAAGCGATAGAGAGATGCATAAGTTTTCCACAAAGCACTGTCGTTACCCCTGCATGCACATTTCTCAAATTAGAAATTGGCAAAATATCCCATGCGGAACCCTTCTGAACAGAACATTTTCTTGAAACTCACCGATGTTTTTTTTATGGAGATATATATATATAAAAAGTACCGTTATTATAATATCAAGATTGTTGCCATTTTGAGATAACAATGCCATTCTTTGCTGGCAGCCCTGAATTTATAAGAAGAATAGCCCCACAAATAACCCGACCTTCTTCCTCGATGCACATTCCTCCTACCCAAGTCCGTGGTGCAGTTTTAATTTGCAGCCTTCACGTGCATCCTTCCTGTGCATTCTTCATTACGATGCTTCACGTAATAATATATCCTTCACATACATAATGCATGTGCACACCCTCATCAATTGCGTGCATGCATGCATTTCTCCACTGAATTATTAATAGCCCATAGTGCGCAGCTTATCTCTGGATTATTACTTAATTGGACCTCACTGAATGGTCTTTATTTAAATCTTTCTTACCGCTAACAGACATACAAAGATACCCGTATAGCCTAAACAGACTGTAAGAGCAAGTGCTGTTAGCAAGTATCCTAACACAAACGTTGCCATTCTCTTCCCATCTAAAGTGTTTTCCGAGTGCGCTTATTTGTTTGTATGTATCGCATTCATTGTGGCCTCTTTATGAATCCCTCAACCGAACGTAAATGCGTTTGGTTGCGAGAGTGGGAAGCGACGCGGTGATCTTGATAAACGAGGAGCTGCAATTGCTCCCTGTCTCACATCCTCCTGCCGCTGTTGAGCACACCGCATGCATTAAAACGAAGCTCGCTCAGCTCGTGCATTTGCAAATCAACTTGCAGCACCTTACCGAAGTGTAATACAAATGCTCAGAGTCATACGCGCCCCGACCTGAGTGATTTTTCCATAGGTATGAGCGAAACAAATACAAAAGAACATGGTTGTTGTTTGGTTAAAACTGGAAAGCACAACCGAGTATGCATATTTTCAGGGGAGTGATTTTGAAAGTGGATTAGGATTAAAGTAATGAAATAAAGGTGAGCGAGGGCAGGCTTGGAGTGCTTTTGGAAAATTGAATTCATATTTGAAAGCAGTGGGCCTGACGCGGAACGTTTTCAATTGTGTATATTGGCTGCTGTGACATATGGAACGGAATTGTGAAATATGGCACGGAAAATGGAGCAGTACTGAAAAAATGGACACGAAGAGAAGCATGGAGGCACGCATGCTGGGAATTCTAAGGAGAGACAGATAGAGGAACCAAGCTACGGATGGGAGAACAAACACAACCCAGAGACGTCCCCTCTTGGCCGTTGTGAAAAGAAAGTGGGTTACGCCAGGACACGTCGCCAAACTGCCACTCGGCAGGATAGTGAATGCAGTACGTGCTTAATGTCATGCTAAATGCATGAAATCTGTGCAATACGTTTGCTCCTGTTATTTGTAATAGAATGGCTTGTGAACATGATGGTAAAATCACATTGGCAACACAAACAGTTTTCCCTCTGCCCCCCCCTCCTCCTCTACCCCCTGAGGAGGAGAAAGAACCCACTGACTGATAGTGGTGGTTGAGAGCAGAGCTGCAAATCATCTGTTATCTGCGACTATTTTTTTTCATATCCTTGACACTGGCTGCAAGCATCCCACATCCAGCAGCAGCAGTGTTTACTTCCAGTTACGCGCTGGAAACAATGGGACAAATCCATATGGTGGATACGATACGTGGAGTGCACATTTTTATCTTTGTTTTCGTACCACAATTAGACATTTTCAGGAAAATCCTAATCCAGTATATTCTCGAAGGGAATGGTTATTGTTTAGATGAACTTCTGGCCAAAGCGTTGCCTGTTTTATAACTCTTGATGGTTTCCACTTAAGACTATAGAGGTCAAAGTTTAAAATCGTTAAGTTATCTGGGGGTGTGGTGGTTGATGCAGTGGACAGCCCAATGCTGTCTGAACCCAGTGACTTTAGTTTGATTCCCGGCCATGACTAACATCAATGGCAAGTGATATCTCAACCAGTCCTCAGCAGTCCCTACACCAAAACAGACTGATCAGTGTGGTAATGTATAACGATAATGATTAGATTTGTTTATAGCGCCCTTTACGCCGAAGCTTCTTAGAGTGCTTTACAATACAATGAGCTCACATTTAATCTCATCTTAAACATTTGAAAGGGCTTTCCCAGTGGCAACTGTCCCTGGTGGGTACAATGCTATTTATAGCACCTGGGCTGCGTTGGCAAGATGTTAACTACCTCACCTGGTATACAGGATGTCGTGGTTTAGATCTCAACCCTGACGCCTGCTGTATATTTGGAGTTTGAATATTCTCCTCATGGTCGTGAGGATTTTTCTCCAGGTCCTCCGGTTTTTCCCTCCACATTCATAAACATGCGTTTGGAATATTTGGCTGCTGTACATTTCCACGTGATAAACCACTTAGCTGAGCTTTAATTTGTGTCCAGGTCGCTTCTGAAAAGCAGCTATATATAGCTCGGTGAAGTAAAAAAAAACTGTTGATGGTTTAGTTCATCAGTCTGTCATTTTATGTACGAATAAAAATGTGTTTCTGCTAAGAATAGGGACGTCACCCGCTGCCATGTGCCACCACGTTTGGTGGGAAAACGCGAAGATTAGTGATGTATCACTTTCGATTTTCCAGAACAATCTGCAGCAAAGCAAAGTGAGATCATCTTGAATATTTATTTCTAGGCCTGGTTAACATTTTTGTTTAGGAAACCGAAAATTTGCAGCATTTACTTAGTAGGGGGTGGAGACACTGACTTTTTATGCTGTTTCAAGTAACATTTCGTTTTTTTACATTTGAAAGCTCGATTATCAAGTTCGATTCATGTACAATATACAACCATTTTCTTTTGGAAACACTGCCTCGGTTCTATTTTTAAATCCTTTATATTAAGTTCGCTTGCTTGCTTGCTTGCGTGCTTGCGTGCTTGCGTGCTTGCTTGCTTACGACCGTGCAAATCTTTCGGTCGTTTTTTAACCCACTTCCCGTAATCCAATCGAGCTGACATTTTCCACACAGACTTGTTGTGCGAGACAATTAATGTTCGTGAAAAAAAATTCCTAAATTTTACACTGTTTAAGGAAATTTTCTTAAATATTTAATTACCAATTGCTTAATGCTGGCAGACAATCATCTGACCCATAGGTGGCAGCCATCTCAAGCCAGAGGACGAGAGGACTCTAGCCGCCACGCATATAAAGGATTTAGAGTGAAAAACTTTGTTTTTACGGGTTAATTTATTACCTGGCACGAGGATGTTTGTCAGAGACCACACGTGTGGATGAAGCAGTGTTTCGTGATTTGGGCTTCTTTGGTTATCTCTGCTCCTTCTTGTCACGTGTGGGGAGGTGGGGTATGGTGTGGCTGGCCCTTAAAAAATATACTTTATTTTCTCGTCAGCCTTAGGCCACGTGTACCATGGTTAATGAAGTCTCCATCTGGGCAGGTTTTGGGTTTCTGTCCAAAGCACTCCCAGTCTGCCACTCAGCAGAGCTTGTATTTTATTGCAAGGTCAACTGGCACCGTGTTTTGCTTGGATGTTTGCTGAAAAATTCTACATCCCAGAGCGACAAATGCTTAACATGCTGTAACTGCCTCCCACAGCCCCCGGGCCTTGCTGTGTGTTTCAGTGAAAGTAATTTCTCTGTATTCTACGACCAAAGAGGAATGCTAATCTGGAATTTTGTTTAACCTGAACATGGCTAATAACTTAATATTGTTTATATTTTTCTGAGCTGGCATAAAATGTTTACTTATGCAACAACAACAACAACAAAAAGAGTATAATGTGTTGCTAAATGAGCTTATCTTGGAAACATTCCTCAAGTATGTCACTTTTAGCGTCGTTGTATGGTGCACGACAAAACTGAAAATGAGCTGGGGCTCACACTGGCGTGCTGGGCATGGGAAATCTGCCATGGCACCATTTCCCGTACAATGTGGTTCTGCTTTTTATCGTTTGGCCAAGAAATAGCTCTGTATGGATATGGATATGTGTTCTTCACAATTGTTGTTGTGAATAGATTACGTAGAGTGTGGCAACAAGAATTGGGAAGAATATAGAGGACATTAAAAGATTTATCTAATCGGAGAGCTCCGATTTCAGCACCACAACAATCACGTATGTCACCACAATGCCTTTGCTCCTTTTGTGATATGCAACAATAAAGTACATATTGTCTTCGAACAAGCTTCAGTTAGTAAGGAAAGCTGTTGGAAGTGCAGCATTGGAAGTGAAGTTGCCCTTCTCGGATGATATAATAATTTTTTATTTTCTAAAAAAAAAAATCTTTGTTGGTTGATTATTCTCTTTGAATTGTCAATTACAATTGGGTATGTTTTCATATGGGATGAAATAAGAGTGGCTGGAGAATCCCCAAAGCATTTAACAGGTTAACGCTCCACTCAAACATCTGCGATCTACTTGCTTTACTGCCTCCTAAATGGGATCCCCAAGCTCGCCGGGCGGGTATCCACTAAACTGTGTGTTTTATTGACCTGCGTGACTCCACACGAGAGCGGCGTTGCCATTATGCCTATTGACACCGCCAGCAGAGCTCTTCACAGTACACACAATTGGATTTTTTCACGTTAAAAGAATGAATCAGGGGTCCAACTTGGCCATTGTTAATTAAACTGGCTTGTTCGCCCGTCCAAGGACGGGTGTATATTGCAGTATATCTGAAATATTCAATAGAAAAATTGTTCAGCTCATGATTACACTGGTCAACACACTTTTTCTGGCACAAGGTATTCCAACGGGTTTAAGGTAATTTTGGGTTGCTGATTCCAAATCTGGCATCAGTTTTTGTCTATCACATCAGGTTTTTTGAGATATAAAATGTTGCATTTTCAATAAAAACTGCAGAGAAAAATATTAAATAAATGTGGATGTCTACATAAAATGATATTATAAACGCACTATCCTAAAAATACAGCACCATATTTTAACACTAAAGCAGTCACTGACTCGCAACAACTTGCAATCATAAGTGACAGAGTTAATTTCGGGTAAAATCAATGAAAATGGGGTATGCCGATAGAATAAAAATGATGTGATAGAGCAAATCTGAGATCAGATTTGGAATCAGCACCCTGAAATTAGTCTAAAACATCTGCAAAAGTCCAGGCCAGAATTTTTTGTTGTTGACCAGTGTTATCAATGTGGGGGGGGTTTGCCCCATGTGGAGTGACGTCACCACCTCACGGTTATTGGGGAGGGGTGCGGCATGTGTAGTGACGTCACCACCTCACGGTTATTGGGGAGGGGTGCGGCATGTGTAGTGACGTCACCCGCTCATGATTATTAACGAGCAGAGGGGTGCGGCATGTGGAGTGAGCGACCTTGTGCGTTCGTGTAAATTTCCACGTGGGCATGAATATTAATGAAGGGGGGGGGGGCTCTTTCAGTGACGTCACGCACGGATGTAGCACTGTGCTGCGTATATTTATTTTTACCGTCACTTTCTGTAAAGAAACGTCATATTTGCGTAAACAATAAATTAATTCAGCTCGACCTTCCTCTGCGTTAGTCTCAAAATCCACCCACTCATGAATATTAATGAGGAGGGTGAACCTCATGTGGAGTGACGTCACGCGGAGGGTGAGCCTTATGTGGAGTGACGTCACGCGCGGGACACCCATTCTTGGTTAATTATAGTAATAATTAGTACCATCTTGCAGGGCACAGATAAAAAGGAGTTCTACTGTTTATTATTTACTTTTTGAAGCGTTGTGTCAAATATTAAGTAAAAATATCCAATTTTCAAATGAGTATAGATACCAGTGTAGAGAACAACTTACGTTTAAATCTCACCGAGTCACAGCAGGGGATGTTCTTTGTACTAATCTTGGAGGCAAGCATGGGCCGAGTTGACTTTGATAGAGATTGAAATCACTCCATCCCTCTTGGCAAAATGATGGCCAATCTTGCGGTAAATTCAGATGCTTTCAATGTATCCATTGACTGCCTCGGTCACCATGGTGGAATGTACCAAAGTGGGCTGGGTTCGGCAGAAGAAAAACACCACTAAATTGCAGAATTACCACCTAAACCGTGGGGCGTGATTCCATATGCGTACATCTTTCATCCTAGATTGTGGCCAATGACAAGTAAATATAGGTGCGGTGCATTTCTCACGATTCCTGGGATGTCCCAACATATGGATTCCACAGACATGTGCTAGAAAGTGCCTTTCTATCTAAACAGTGATTCTGGTTGATACCAGCTGCCTGGTATCAACCAGAGTCGCTTTTGCAACATTACCTTGGCATTGAGGCCCTACGTGTAAATTGTGATTCCGCCAGGATGGACAGGGCCCACGGGTCCTCCCTTGTCTGAATGCCTCACCAGGCTGAGTACAGGCCAGCTCCCCATTATTCCTCGATTCAAACCGATCCCATCATCCCCATCATAAATCATATTCGAGTCTAAACATGGAATAGTAAATTCAGGACAATAATCATGGGAATCGCCCGGCTCTTATGGTACATGTTTGTGTAAGACACATTACAGCTGTATTGGTTCAGCCATAACTGTGGCTTGGGGATTGTGCGGTGATGTTCACCCCATTTTAGCAAAAAGATCCTCGCTCTGTCCCTGGTTTTGGAAATTGGCCGCGATATCGCTCTTGAATTGAGCAGAAGTTGCCCTTGCAGGCTTCTGTCAGAAGAACGTTCCAGAAAGCTGGGAAACCCCTCAGTTCGCGAGGTTGGTCCATTATCTCATAAGTAAGTGCGCTGCTGTACTGTAAGCTTAGCCATATACACGGCATGGGCATTCCTTGCAGTAACTTTAGTTGCTGCACACGCACGGCATAACAAATGACAGTCAAGACGAGGGTATGCAACTAGAATGTTACAGAACTTTCATGAACAATCGCTTCATCTGTTCTGCCAAGCCAAATTGGTTTACGTAACATTTGTGTAAAATGTACTCTTATAAAAAAAATGTATACAAAATAATACTGTGATGAAAGGTTGTCAATTATATATTTTTAAATTGTAGTCTTTCTAATTCACAAAACAGGTAAGTTATTAAGTTTGCTTAAAAACATACAGTCTCAATGCCAGACTTGGTTTCCACTGGGTTATAATAGCACTGCTAAAATTTCACCTCGTCTCAAACGTTAGCGCAAATGCCCCAGGGGCCTTAGTCCCGTCAGTAAGAACCCCGTCTCATTATCCACCCAGTCTCTTGTTAGAAAAAAATAAAAAAAAATAATCACGGCGTTTCATTCCTCAGCCTCTGTGGTTTACGTTTGGCTTCTTGACAGCTTCGAAAAAAACCACCAAAAGAGTCCTCAAGTTGGTTGGCGTTGAGAAACGAGTGAATCGTACGGCGTGGTGTTTTGATAAAGTGTAGGTGCCATTTTGGTTATCTCATCTCATAGTTTTGGTTGTATTTTAAAACATTAATATATTGGCTTCAGGAGGGAAATCTAGTTGTGCTACGGAAACTATCCTTCCGAAGCCTGATTATAAGTATAACTCTTAAATAAAATAAAAAAAGTATTTTCTACCTACGTGACTTTACTGAAAGAACCAAAGAGTGGATTCCTGCAGTCACGAAAGCTTCAAATCAAGACTGATTATACGACTTTTTTTTTTTACAAATCTTAATTTAATAAAAAAATCAAAGATTACAAGTGTCGGTCCAAAAATTCTCAGCAGTGCCAGCTGTTGAAATGTTAGGTTATTTAAAGTTTTGAACACTTCAAGATACAAACTTTAGTGGAGTCGTTGATTAAAAAAAAAACGTTTACAACGTTTTTTTTTACAACGTTTTTTTTTTCTCCCCACTAATTGCAAATTGTTGTTTTTCGTTTCTAGGTATAAATATAAGTATAGAAAAATGTTTATCTAATGTCAGCTTTCTAGGCATTCTACAACATTGTGAGACTTTACATCACCAACTCAGTCCAATCATTCAGTCACAGGAAGCTCCATATATATTGAATATTTCATAATTCCTGGGAAGCCAGGATTTAATTTTCAGTAACCCTGGGCCTTACCAGAGTAACATTCATCTTGATAGTGATTCCCTGTATGCATTGAATTTATGCAACTGATACAAAGACACTTGTGCCCTTGATCAGTTTGTGAAATGTTATTGTTTATATTCACAAGTCACAACTCGCAAAAGTACACCATATATACATTTCCCAGGTTGATGCAGGAATGTAGTTACTAATGCAGATTTTTTCTGTCATTGGGGACAAACTTAAGTGAAACGTTCTATGAAGAGACCTGTAATTTTTGGGAATGTTTATTATAATACATGAAAGATTTAATTCAGGTTGTGCTGAAGCATTGCATTGAGAGCGGAAATTAAGTTGTTTATGGGGAACTCTGTGATTAGATTATTTGACTTATTATTTGAAGGTGGTGAATTAAATTCCTAGTCGTGGGCAACCTTTGCTTATTTTCTCTTGAGGTCGATAAAATATATACTACATTGTGGGATGTCATTGGAGGTCTTCCCATAGAGGACTGGCTTCTGTCTGGAGAGAATATGGAATTTCCAGCAGGCTTGGGTCCATCACTGGAAATGAGCACAAGCCCATTGCCAATTTTGAGCAGAGATGAACTGACTTGTACTGCTGTGTTCAATTCACACAGCCGAATCCTACTTGCTTGGAAATCTTAAATAAATTACACTTGCTTGGACATTTCACGTGTTTCGCACGTGACTTAACGGCACAGAAAAACATAACCTGTATTGCTACAACATTGACACTTAAAGATAACATTTGTACCATTGTATATATCCATTTTGAACTTCTTTCGCACCGTACGTAGCCAACTTCTGTTCCTCTCAGCTAGTTCCCAAAATGCCATTTAACGTCACATTGCGGTACGTCTTCTACTGTTCACAAGTCTTCTTCATTCAAATGTAAAAGAAGCTGTTAAACATTGCAGCCTGCTGATTACTGTTGGAGCAGGAGGGATGGCACAAGGGGTTGGAGTTTGGAAAATGCTTTCCTCAGCAATGTTCCAGGAGACTCCATTGAGGAATGTTCTCCCAACTGCTCTGGTATCGAGGGTTGGAGCACTTTGAGAATTCATGGAAGTGGCTGTCGTAGGCCTAACATATGCGGATGCTTGGATTTAAAGTCCTCCAGTCACCTGTACAATTCACACTGTAATGCCCATTGGTGTGCCCCTACGTGTATAACCACAGCATGTAAGAGAAGGCATTCCGGTTTTAGCAAATAACTTTTGTCACTGCACTCTGGGACTCGCCGACTGTGGTGTGTCTCACGTGGGGAGCGGTGGCGGCGTGGTTAGCACGCTGCGCTACGAACCCGGCGATTCGGGTTCGATTCCTGCTCGGTCAACACTGGTGACGATTTTGTGAACTGGTCCTGGGCCTCCCGTAGGTCGACTCGGCCTCAAATGAGTACCTTGTGCGGTGTGTAAATGTCGCAACTGGGGAGACAAAGGTGATTGGGTGTGGTCCTGGCCATCCACCTCCCTCGTGTGCCGTGCTGACCTTCCCCCCCCGCACCTCCGATTAGCACGGTTGGCTACGTAGAGTGCGAGAGAAGTTCAACATACGTGTTCGCTAACAGCACTTGCCCCGACACCCTTTTTAAGGCTATACGTGGCATCTTTGTCCTTGGCGTGTCTCATGGAGGAGAAGCTGCCTTCGGTGCACTGCCTGTACACATCCTGGCGATTGGCTCGACGTGCTTGTGGTCGCCCTGCACAAAGCAGTCTGTAGGTTTGTTGGGCGTGCCTCTCATGCGGGACGCCCAGCATTTAGGGTAGCACCCGCGGGGCTGCGGATCCTGAGACGGGACTGGAACACGGCTGGCCCTGCCGCTTGTCAGAGGGGAGCACTTTGTAGTAAATTATTCTTACGTGCTTGAATGTTGTAAAGGCATTTATTTTCCACCACAGTAATCATGTACGAGTTGGTTGTGTGTTTAAAAAAAAAAAGGCAAATTGCAATAAGTGTGGCCCTGCCAGGTGGTGTTATGTGTCATTTGCCAGATTTAAAATAAGGATGTTTGGGTTACAATTCTCGTCAGTGGTTGTTAGTCTATCATTTTTTCAGGGTGTGTAAAATACATACTACTTTGTTAATAGGGTTTCCCCCTTTCTGGCAATAAAACAGGTGTTAAGATGTTAAAACACCAAACTGAAATTTTTGCGAGGAATCATGTCTGCATTAACCACATATACTTGTGGTGAACATGCAGAAAGGAGGAAAACCCTACGAACATAATTTAATACTGGCAAAGGAGGTTTCATGAAACATACTACTTTGTGGAAGGTTAACATTGATGATCCTATGAAGAGGATGGCCTTTGCTCTTCAAATGAGTGCCGATCCATTGCCGGTCTAAGAGGAAAGACTTTACACTTGGTGTTTTGTATGTCGGATAAGCGCGAGTGGCAATCCCTTATAGAAACTGGTTTTCTCCAAGTTCCCTGGTTTTCTCTCGCCAATGCTGATGGACAATAGACGTGAAGATGCAGGTGATGCTGATGATGACACTCCTGTTGATGCTGCTATCTTTATGTATACGTACAAGTAACCAGTAGTAGGATTTGCCTTCTTTCAGTAGGATTTTGCAGAAATTACAGTAGTCGCTCAGGCACGACCATCTCCATCAGATGTTCTGTACTGTATACGCGCGCGTGTGTGTGTGTGTTTGCGGGTATAATGTATAGTACACGTGCAATATTGTCTACTTGGCCTCAAATGAGTACCTGTTGCGGTGTATAACCATCACCACTGGGGAGACAAAGCCGGCTAGGCGTGGTGCTGGCCACTCGCCCCTCGTGTGCCGTGCCGGCCTTCATAGGTGCTCGCTAACACCACTTGCCTCCACAGTTTGTTAGTGTGTGTGTAAATGTGAACACCTAACATCTGGGTCTGCCACGTGACCTCCTGCCAGCAAGCCCCTGCCACAGTGGCAAGGAGGATGTGGCAAGACCTCACCGGATAGATCGCTACGCCCACTCGCCCAACACTCGCGTGGGCCACCACGCTCAGGACGCACCTGGCCACACTCGCTCCACCTTTCAGGGCAGGATGCGGTCCCAGTGGCGGATATAGCCGCTGTTGGATTGTAAATGGTGGGTGGGATTGGACGAAATAATCTGCCACCGAAGGGCGCGAAAGCGCTGCCGTAGAAAACGCGCGCGTGAATTGTGGCCCAAATCTCCATCGACAGTTGAGTTCGCACATCATCTCTCCGAGTTTAAACGCAGCTGTTACCACTTTGTACGAAATTAATACTTGTCTTGAGGGTAGACCGTAGAAATGTGAAATTTGAACAACTGGCACGCGGCCTCCTGTGGAAGATGAGCATCGCCCCAACGCAATGAAAACAAATGATCTATTCATTTTCTATCTACGTGACTTTACCGAAAGAACCAAAGAGAATGGAAATAAACTTTGATTGTTTGAAACGCTCTTGTTTTAACATGGACCGTTCTGAATGCTCCTGTTGTGCTTTCCGCAGTCCAATGGATCGGGGCAGCGCGTGACGCTCGACGCAAACCTGTGGGATAAGTTCAGCGAGCTGTCCACCAAGTGTATCGTGAAGACGGTGGAGTTCGCCAAGCGCATTCCGGGCTTCTCCACCCTGGGCATCGACGACCAGATCACTTTGCTCAAGGCAGCCTGCCTCGACATCTTGGTGAGCATTGGCATTGACAAGGCTTTCACTGATACATCGTCGTAATCGAGCAAGGGAACTGTGATGGTAACACTGGCAATACAAATCGAGTTATCGTTCGGCGCCCAAATCTCACACGGCACATTTGGTTGCGTGGCAAATGTGATTAGGCTCGGTTTATTCAATCCTCCCATTGGGGATAAATCAACAGTGGCTGTGCACTGAAGAGACCGAGTAAGCCTGGTAACGGTGAATTTCCACCACTGGCCAAAGGTAACCGCCGACACCCATTGTTCATTTGAGCAGGGGGAGGTGCTTGACATGGACACTGACTTGAAGTTGGAGTTTGTTTTTCACCTTTTTCCGCTTTTTCAAAAAAAAACTGATGACGTATGTCATCCGTTTTTATTCCAGCATAGTTATTTTGTTTCAGTTTTTCTTCCGATTCTGTTCTGACAAAGTACACGTATGTCATGCGGGACGGCGTAGCACATTTTGGCATCGGCAGTCCTAGAGTGCGGTCGTGTAGCCACAGTTTTTTGCGGTGAGTGCAGTGTGTTTAAAGCCGACGGTGCTAAATAAAATAAATGGTGAGCCGCTTACGCGTTCCGAGAATCAGCGGTGAATGGGACCCGCCCTGCAACTTGCAGACCTCTCGGAACAGGAAAGGGTTATAGTGCTTTTTTTGCATTGCTTGAACGCTTCGTGAAGGTGGCACATGTTCACCTTCATTGGAAGCAGACATTTAGGTGCTTTTTTTTCCTTTCCCCGCTCTCTTTTGTGCGGAGAAAACGGCAGCAATGCTACCGGAGGGGTACGCTAATGTCGGATTTTAAATAGATCTGTACTATCCTGGCACTCGCTTGCGAAGAATCGTAAACACGGGACGTGCTGTGAGCCTCTTGTGTCAGACTCCTGCCAGAGCCAGCGTTGTCACACACACGTGTGACCTTCGCACTCCCTTGTTTATAATAACGTTTAGCCAGCGCCAAGCAAGACGGATGCATTGTGGAATAAACATAATATAAATAGTCAGTCTGTCGGAGATCGATTTAGCATCGGGAATTAATTAAAAGTAAGAATGGCAAGGGCAGGCAGCTGCTGGGTGGTGGCAGCAATCGCTGTAAGGGGAAGGGTGGCGCATACCACTCGGTGGGGAGCCGACGGCGGTTATTGTTTCGTGAGAACCGGCCCCCGACTTGGGAATGTGGAATTTCCACGAATGGCTCGGAGACTGGCAGCGGAGAAGAACTTTCACTCGTTTGAGCGAAAGTTTGGCCAATAGGAGAAAATGTAGCACAAGGACAATGGGAAGCTGTGCAGGTAGCTTGGGGTGCACGGATGATCGGGACTTGGGTAGAGGGATATACTATTAAGATCTCATTTTTCTACCCAGAGATCGATTAATAAAATGTGGCTCGCATCCAACCAGTTTAGAATTAGATTAGCGTATCAACGTATTGTGCTCCTACGCTCTGTGACCTATAATGAGGGGAGGGATAATGCATTTGTGAACACATGGGGAGGGGGTGCATGGGTACATCACATGAATATCATAAACCCCTGCTCAACGATTGGCAATTTTGTGGACATATTCAACGCTTAATATTTTGACAACAAATCCCCTACGTTCTTGCACAATGTTATTGCCAGGTTAACATTTGCATTTACATAACTTTTTACAGCTAAAGTAAAATTAAATGAACGTTTAATCAATACATTATTTTAAAGCATTCATGCCATAGGGATGCATACATCCACTGCGTTATTCACGTGAATTGAATCTGGTTTGCTTCCACTGAATAAATATTTATTGTGCGTATCAAAGCTGCTTGGCAGGTGTGTATATCCAGTGATCCCTGCATGTCCGAGATAACACGATACATAGCCTCCCCAGATGCACAGTGCTACGAATCGTACACTGGGAGGGCAGCACTTGATGAATCGTGTTCATATCTGCTTTCATCAGTGACTTGGGCTGTCCCCGCACGCCTTGCAGTTCCTGGGTAATATTTTCCGAACGTGTTTCACACTTACGCAAACGTAATTGCATGTACACATTCCACACTGTACCAGTGAAATAATGCTGGGGCTGTGTTGAGCCAGGCCGTGTTATGAAGGGTACTTTCAAAAATTAATCACGAAATACTCGAGGTTTTATGAGGAACGTATCACACGTGTATTTGGTCTTTTAAAATGATCGTAAGCTAATTTTTGTTTATTTATTATGTCTTTAATATATTGTCATTTCAGCTCGGATATAACAAGCACTCTAGTGTAATGTGGGGCTTTGAATGATCTGTTATGTATTGGCTGCTGATGTTCGCAGGTTAACCTAAGCCTTTGTCCAAGATCTATTCACCCTTTTCATGAGGCTTCGGTATACTTTTAGAATATAACGTTTTTTTAATGATAAAAAAAACACTGCAATGTACAACCGACATGCTGAAAGACAATATATTGTACTCCAATAATGTGATCATCAGTTGCCGCCTCCAGTAATGTGATGACAGCAAATGCATTACTCTTCATCACTGTTGACATGCATCAATAAACACCATTCGCCGACATCCTTATTTTATTAATGAAACAGAAGCAATGCTGTTGAGGGAGAGTAGTGGGGGCGTTCTTATTCCTTGGGCAAAGAGTGCCACCTACAGTCAGATTCATGGAACTGTCACCTTTGTAAGTGCACACACCACTACAAAAAGACAGTCCACCCCGTATATCCTATTAACAGACTGTTAGGGCAAGCGCTGTTAGCGAGCACCTATTAAGGCCGGCACAGCACACGAGGGGGTGGGTGGCCAACACCACGCCCGGCCACCTTTGTCTCCCTAGTGGTGACGTTTACACATTGCACGAGGTACTCGTGTAAGGCTGAGTCGACCTAGGGGAGACCCATGACCGGTTCAGATAATCATCACTGGTGTTGGTGGCCGTGAGCGGGAATCGAACTCCGGGTCTCTGCCGCGTTCGTAGTAGCGCAGCGCGCTAACCACTGTCCCACCGCTCCCTCCACACCACCAGAGTACGTATTGTTGGGTCCATCATTGAAGACTCGGGGCAGACATTTTGCTGGCGAGGGAAGAACCTGGATTGGTGGGGAAGCCGCGTGCTGCGGGCAAATCGAGGGGAGCTTCTGGGGAGGGAGCCGTCAAACACGCGCAGGGCAGGGTGCCCAGATGCAACGTGGTGACCACAAGCTGGGTGGGATGACTCGCCGCCATTGGAGCCCTGCTTCCATGTTGAGATGATCGGCCATTTGCGTGGCTTCCCTCACTCGATTGGGTTGCTTGGGTTTCTTCCAATGTATCACCAAACTAACTCGGTTTCTTTACCTTTTTTGGAGGGATCCTTCAAGCAATGTTGCGATTCCTTTTGCAACACTACGTGCCAGGGAAGGTGACACTCCACTTGTCACACAGCTCCAGTAGCAGTCGGACTGGGGACCATAATTAGTTCCCTCGGGGGCAAATTGTACGTATTATTAAATATTATAAAGCAACAACGATAACTGAATTTCCCTTGGCCTTTTCATCGCGTTTAGTGGAGGCTGAGTCTCTACAGTGCCAGGAAACTTGAGCCCTGCAATAGCGTGAGGCTGTTCTTTTCTCTGTCAAAAATATCACTGAATGGTAACCGCATGGTGCCAGTGCTCAATTGCCCAGCACGAGCGGCTCAGCCAAGCTCCAGTAGGGACACGATCAGGAAAAGCTGCCTTATTGCATTGCCATGGGTGGGAAAAAAACATCTGGAGCCCCCCCCCCCTCCAGATTTTAACCGACTGTTAAACCGTTTATAATTCTACAACGGAGGCACATTTCACAAGCTGCTTTTGGGTATTTATGGTCCAGGGTCTCCGCTTAACTCTTGTGTTTTTGAGTATTCATGAAAAAAAAATCAAGGTTTGTCCTGCTCATATGAGGATGAGGCGGTGCTTATATCAGTGGGCTACACTGAGCCAGTGGTGGAAATTCCCCATCACTATGGTGGGGGCCAGTCTAAGCAGAGGGATACTATTCATCAACGTAGAGCAACACCTCTCGTATCAGCACATGTAATTCCGGGCTCTGAATCAAGCTACAGAGAGACTCCTTATGTACACAGATTTATTCTTCCTATTATCCACCTTTTTCACGGATGAACAGGTGTCACTCGCGAGTAATCGTGGTGGGAACTATATTCAACCTATTAACATGTTTTTTGCATATAACCCAACCGCCCCCCCCCCCCCCATATCACATGAATGTACTTTAACAATACCAAATTAATGTTTGATATTTTACTATAGTCTGAATCCGTCATTACATTTATTTAGTAAGTCATTTACTTTTTTTTTACTCATTTACCACCCGCACCTCCCGATTAGCACGCGCTTGGCTACGCGTGGTGCGAGAGAAGTTCAACGTGTATGTGTGAATGTTGAACTTTTTCCGCTCCGTACCTAGCCAACCGAGCGCTAATCGGAGGCGCGATCAGCACGTGCAAAGTGCGTCACCGTGGCTCTAACTCAGAGGTCGCAACCGGATACCCGTACCCTACCCGATACCCGGCTACCCGTACCCGGCTGGGTACGGGTACCCATTTGCGACCCTGGTGCGGCCGGGTACGGGTACCCGTTTGCGACCCTGGTGCGGCCGGGTACGGGTATGGATAAGGAATCAAAACCCGTTTGCGACCTCTGCTCTAACTGCAGCCTGCGGTTGCGCGTGTGCTATAATCCCGCGATCGCTCCGCTGTCCCTCCGCCCCCCGCCTCCAGATCCTGCGGATCTGCACTCGCTACACGCCCGAGCACGACACGATGACGTTCTCGGACGGGCTGACGCTCAACCGCACGCAGATGCACAACGCGGGATTCGGGCCGCTCACCGACCTGGTGTTCGCGTTCGCCGCACAGCTGCTGCCGCTCGAGATGGACGACACGGAGGCCGGCCTGCTCTCGTCCATCTGCCTCATCACGGGCGGTACGTTGACCGCCGGGTGGAAGCTTGGAACCGGGCACGTGGCCACGTTTCACTGCCACCTCCATCCTCGCGCCCTCTTGTCCGTCTGCCTCTCTCTCCCTCTTCCAATGTCTCTCTACATGTAATCGCGTGACTAAGCTCCTGTTTTTAATCCCAGTTTATAGTAATTTGAAAAGTTTAACACGTAGGCTTTCGCGACCAATATTATTCATAATATAGGTTTTTGACCCAAAAACCTATATTATGAATAATTGGAAACGTTGTTGGTCAGGTAATCGGATGAAATTACTTTGAACATATTAACAATATGATATTGTGTATTACAGTACCTCTACAATGTCAATCACTATTCCCGCACCTCTGATTATCACGGTTGGCTACGTACGACACAAAATACGTTCAACATACACATGTACAAGTGTAATCTTGTCACTTCTGCAATACCAAGCATGGATGGGATCACAATAGGGTAATTTGCACCTTCAGTGCTTAAATTCGCACCTGGCACGGTGTGTAAACATCAACACACCACACCTCCACATGCCGTTCCAGCCACTGGAAATTACATCAAATAAAACCGCGCCCAATGACATCGAGCAGTGCTCTTCATTGCAAGGGCCACTGGCGGCCCCTGGTGGCCTTTAGTGCGGCCCCTGATGTGCGGCCCCCAACAATACACAAACAGTGACAACACCCCCACATCACCGTGCTGCTGTCAAACCCCCAATTGTTTCAAACGTGTGGCGGCCCTCGCGCCGATGATGTCTTATCGGCGAAAGTGCCCCCCCCCCCCACCCACCCACCCACTACTGACGCAGAGGCTAACTGGAGAACCTTTGCCTCTATTTGTACGCAGACCGTCCCGAGCTGGAGCACCCGGAGCGAGTGGACCGGCTCCAGGAGCCGCTGCTGGAGGCGCTCAAGTACTACGTGCGCAAGCGGCGGCCCACCAAGCCCCACATGTTCCCCAAGATTCTCATGAAGATCACCGACCTCCGTGGCATCAGCTCCAAGGGTGCGTCCGTCGTGTCGCGAGACCGGCAATCCGCGGGCCCTTGGGGAAGCCTTGTTTCAGCGAGGCTAACCGCAGAAGCAAGATACACCGTGGCACCTGGCGTACAGGTCTTGGGTTCGATCCCGACTCTGACGCCTGTTGTATATTTGGAGGTTGCATATTTCTCTCTCTGTGGTCACGTGGATTTTTTTCCGGATCTTCTGGTTTAACCAATCCGCATTTAGAAACATGTGTTTAAGAGTATTTGGCTGCTATACATTTCCAAGTGATGAGCCACTTTCATTTGGGCTATCGTTTGTGGCCAGGTCGCTTCTGAAAAAGAGCTGCTGTATAGCTCAGTGGGCCTTACCTGGTCAAATAAAATAGATATAACTTGATCTGTGGTTGTCAGCACCAATGGAAACACGTGGCACCAGTTTCCGACCACTTCTTGGCTTTACAAATGCACCAAATGACAACGCGTCTGTCTCCGTGCTCGAAGGATTGAGGGCGTTGGGGCCCTCATCTCCGTTCATGGCCCTCGGCGGCCAATTATGAAGATGCCATATGCCGATGGCGGGGAGACGAGGCCTTTCCACGGGACAACCACTGTTGATTTCCCAAAAAAAGAGAAACTCATTGTATCATTCCGGGAGGGATGATGATCTAAGTTAAATCCTGACCCGAGTGGGAATTTGCAGTTGAACTTGAATTGCTTTTGGGAGTTGAGCACACAAGTAAATTTGGTTAATTGCTTCATTGGAAGCTTGCTATAGAGTGTCCTTCAATGTCACCTTCTGTATCTTGATTACACGTTGGAATTCAAGATAAGCGCACGCAGTTCAATTTGAAAGTGTGCTTTCATAGCAATCCATAACGTTATTTGCTTATATGTTTGCAAAATATCAAATCCACGGTGGTTAAAAAGAAAAACACAACTTGTAAAGTAGGATAAATGTAGCATTTTATTGACCTTATTTATGCGTGGAACTAAATTTGACATGGTCAATGCTTTGCATGCGATATCGTATCGCATCGCATGCCAGCAATGTGGAATATGGGGGGAATTCACTCCCGAAATATACCGGCCTTCGCCAACTTTATTTCAAACGAGCGGACAGATTTAATGCGTCCAAATTGGGGAGACAAATGTGATGCGCCCGATAGAATGGAGACTTACACGTGCAGTCATGTTTTTGTAAAACCCATGACCTTAATGTCTAAAGTAATCCAAGTCTATATAATTTATACAGAAAGGAAATGTAATGGTGCACGCCTGTAATCCGGGGCTTTTGATGGGGGATTGAGGGATTGAGGGATTGCATCTCATCATGGCAGTCACCCTGATGGCCTCCAAGGTGGTCAGGAGATAGCAAAACGGCAAGAAGGTTACTGACCGATGTGCATATTTTTCAGTGTTTATACGTTTGCACGTTTGGTTTTCTGTGGTTACTCGGGCTTTATCCCTCCATAGAACAATATTTTAATGGGATGTTGGTCGAACATCTTCAGCAGGGATCCCTCTTGTAAAAGTTCGGATACAATGTTAGGCTTTCACGGGTAAATAACGAATATTGTTGTTATTTGTTTGTTGTCTTCCAGTTACGTAATGCATCGGTTGTGAGTTTAAACCCATGTTGGTGGCTGACTCACCACGTGAACCCTCTAAACGAGTATCAACGTGTGGGAAGTCAACAGCAGTTTTAAGCTATTGGAGTGAAAACAAAGCACTGCAATGCTAATGTCACCATATCACATTGGTTCCCATAATCCAAGCCCCCCCACTGGCATAATCGAAAATCCATTCCAGTATGGACCAGGGAGGATAGGTGACAATTGGAGATGCCAAGGAAAGTAACTGCAGCTTTAAAAGAAAAGAAAAAAACATTCAGTGCACTGCACCTCCCCAGAACCGTGTGTACGAGCACTCACACCCACACACCACACCTCCTCCTCCTCTGCCCAGGCTCGGACCGCGTGATCACGCTCAAGATGGAGATCCCAGGCTCCATGCCACCGCTCATCCAGGAGATGCTGGAGAACCCCGACGGGCCCGAGGGAGGCTGCACGACCCCACCGCCGCCGCCGCCGCAAAGCGAACCCGCGGCCGGAAACAAGGCCCCCGTGTCAGAGCCCTCCGCAGGCAAGACCGGCGGGGCCGGAGCGTCCGGGGGGGGGGGGCGGCACCAAGTGTACCAGAGCAAAGGGGGGGGGCAGTGAGGACTGCAGGGCCAGCAGCTCGACCGCCGCTACTGCTGTGACGGCGGCAGCAGCAGCAGCACGTGACCTGGCGCCTCCGTCAAGCAAGGGCGCTCTTGCAAGGTGTTCAACTGGGCCTCAGCCACCGCAGCCGCTTCAGCCGCACGTCAAGAAGTGACCCCCCCCCCCGCCGCCGCCTCCTGCCGACTGCAGATGCACTAAAAAGATTGTTTATTTTCGTCCCTTATATATGTATAAAAAAAAGGCCTACTCTGAAAGGAAGTCGTATATTTTTTAATTCTTCACAGCAAAAATGCGGGAAGTAAATGGCGCTTGTTGATGAAAATTGACGGTCGTGTAATGTTTTCAACACAAGGAAAACCTGCAAATGAAGATGGTCATAATGGCTGTTCAAGTCGGCTGCCCGAAGTGAAATTGATCGGACAGTTGTTAATGCTGAAGGACCTGTATATTTATTCGGCATGTGTTCAGATAGTCAAACCTACCGATGATTCCTCCCAAGACTATGATGTGGTTCTGAACGCGGCGCACTAAAGGGGAATCAAATGATTACAGCTCGGACTTGGAAGGCTCACCTGCTTCAGCGGAAGCTAGTTATCGGACCGCTCTTATTGTAACCTTTTGAGGAATATAGCTGTTCAACAATGGAACATCTGTACTTTTCAACAACAGGACATATAAAGGCTTTGTCTTCTGTGGACATGTGATCACGGAGAAACTTCTTGCCGCATGGAGGTGATACTCCACCAGCTTACTCGCACTCAAAATCCAAGCAACATCATCAAATGTCTCCAATTTATATTGGGCTTTTTTTTATTTGGATTGCAAACACGAATCGAATATTGTTGAGAAATGAACATTTTTAAGAGGCTAATTTTTATACAAAACCTGATTTTTTTTCTCTTTGCCACGTTGCAAATTCTCGCTTTTGGCTCTCGATGTGAAAGCACACCGGGTTACACAGCCCTAGGCTCATTAGCACGCTATCAGGGTTCTATGACTGTCGGTTGACATCCATGCATCAGCAGCTCTTAAATGATATTAAACTGACAATGGCGGAGAATAACGAATGGCAGCAACATCATTAGATAGTCACATGACTCCACGATGGAGCCAATGCATTAAGTAGACTGCACCAGCGGATGACATGAACTTGAGAGCGACCTTATTTTGTCCTGATTGTTTTACCCTTTCAAATGTCATGTTGAAACCGGTTGGTGTGTGCTATGGAATAAAATCATGCAATGTGTTTTTTTTTTTAATCGGAGCTCATAACTGTTGCTCATATAGACAGTGCCTCATCACGCAGTACGCTGTTGCTGTGATGCATCTATTATATTGCCTTATAAATATATCACATCCTATAATGTACTGTATTTATGTTATTTTAGTGCAGTACAAGGCTAAGTGACTTGTATTTTGTATGCATTTTGCGGTTATATTTCAGTGGGGGGGGGGGGGGGGTGACGTAGGGTACGTGTACTTGTAGTGGATGGTGGTGCAGTTCAACCTTGTAAATGAGCACAGTCCGTTACAGCCAGAGCAGCGTACAAGGAGTGATCCAAAAGTCAATGGTCTGGAAATGCAGTTTCCAGTTAAAATGAGGTCAAATGACACGATTTTGTACAAATTAAATAACTATTTATCCGTCTCATTCACTGTGACCTATCTTTTCTGTGATTGTCATCCAGATTGCTCTATTCAGTTCTCCAATATACAGTTTACACGCAGACAAGATCAAGTCGGACACATTTTAAATGTATAGTTAAACAATTGCAATGAAGTCGGTCATCCATTCAAATAAAGTATTGCACTTTAATGTGACTCGTCACCCTTGCAGCGCCGCTCTCGTGTCAGGCAGCATACCTTTCGATCACTCCGCACGTGACAGTAATGAATATATTTCTCTTTGTTATGGAATTTTTTTTAAAGCAATGTTTTTCATGTTATTCCTTTTCTGTTACTGTGATTGGGGGCTTGGGCTTTAACTGATCACGTGAGACACACGGAGTACTGTCATTCTTTGCGTGGCACCAAAACAGTCCGATAATACAAAGCTTTTGCATCAATCGGGCGCGGCGAGCAAAGAATTTGAGCCAAATATGTAGTAGTTCTCTGGGGTTGCTGCCTGCATAGCCACTGCGGTCAAGTTGAACAGCACCATCATGTAAGCTTTGCCTGTTGCGATGCCGCATACAGCACGCTTATGTGAGACAATCCAGCGGAACGCTTTTTGGGGGGGGTGGGGGAAGTGAATGTGCCAAATGTGTAAACGTGGAGACCCTCGACTTTGCTGAATGAGATTATAATGGGTCATTCAGATGTTCTTAAACAAAATTCTCTTAAAAAAAAAAATGTTTTTTTTTTAGAAATAACTTTTATGTTGGAATTACCCTGTAGGTTATGTTAATAAAATGCTTTCAACACAAAACTACATTTTTACGCATTTGTTTGTGGGACCATGTACATGCCTTTTAAGTGATATGTTTCATACAGTAGCGTGGGTCCATTATAAACGTTTTTGGGTTAGATCGCGTTATTTATACAGGTAGGAACAACAGGTTCCACACTGCCCACCAGGGATTATTTGTCTGTCTGTCGTGCATATGGGGAGGGGAGGGAGGGGTAGGGAGGGGCTGGGTAGGGTGGGGAGGGGCTGGGTGGGGAGGGGCTGGGTGAGGAGGGGCAGGGTGGGGAGGGGCAGGGTGGGGAGGAGTGGGGCTGGGTGGAGAGGGGCTGGTTACCCCGTGGTGCCCTTATAAAACTCAACGTTTAACCTACACGACACGATACACTACACTTATACAGGTAGGAACAACAGGTTCCACACTGCCCACCAGGGATTATTTGTCAGTCCCTCCAGAAAAACGCGATTATGCGATCGCAAGATTTCACGCAAAATCAGCCAAAGTCCGCATATTTATGCGGGGGGCGCGTTTTTTCAAATACGCCGCACTTTCGCCGCATAAATTGCAGATTTCCGCGCGCAAAATATGCGGGCTTGCATGATTTCATAATCCCCGCATTTTTGTTGCAAAAAGTCACATATCTTAGCAGAAAGTTGAAAAATGTTGCGTTTACTTCACACAAGTGCAGCCATTTCCCCTGTTGCCATGGGAACGTTATGAAGTGACGTCACTCATTACGCGACATCATTGAAAAGCTGCAAACCCCGCGATGCCAATGAAACCATGATGAAGCCCGCAAATCTTTCTCATTTGCCAACAAACATAAGCGCAAAAGACCACGCAAAGCAGTTCCCCAGTGTGTTACATGACAGTGGGGGCAAATTATTTTGCATAGCTACCTCTGTAAAACAGGAAGCACACATTTTATTTTTTCATATTTTATTTATTCATTTTTACAGAAGTTGTAGCATATTCATTTTGTAAAGCTACAGAACTTGTTCGACTCAATGTTTTGTAAGTTTGAGCCATCTGTTTGTTAAGGTCTGAAATAAAACAAGATGAGAACTTAAATATTCCCAGCACTTTCTGTGATGTAGTATGCTTGCTTATAGGAAGTAATAAGAAATGACTCTTTACATTAAAGTAGTAGCCTAGTGAATAGGGTGTTGGGGGAATCACTTTTTTTTCTCTTTTTCATCAAACCGCAGTTTTTGCAAGTTCCCGCAATTTTTGCAAGTTCCCGCAATTTTTGCAAGTTCCCGCAATTTAATCGCATAAAATTGCATAAATATCCCGCATATTCCATCGCATTTTTTAAGAAAACGTGCCGCATAATCAACGATTTTTGCCCGCAACAATCACCAAAAAACTCCACGTTTTTCTGGAGGGACTGATTTGTCTGTCTGTCGTGCATATGGGGAGGGGAGGGTGGGGGCTGGGTGGGGCTAGGTGGGGAGGGGCAGGGTGGGGAGGGGCTGCGTAGGGAGGGTGGGGCTGGGTTGGGGGTGGGAGGAGTGAGGCTGGGTGGGGAGGGGTTGGTCACCCCGTGGTGCCTTTATAAAACTCAACGTTTAACCTACACACTACACTTATAGAGGTAGGAACAACAGGTTCCACACTGCCCACCAGGGATTATTTGTCTGTTTGTCGTGCACGAATGCGCTGTCCAACCAAGTTCCTACCTGCCCACTCCGAAGAAACGTGTTAAATGTGTCGTAACCCTCCACCACCCGACACGGCTACCGGTGTGTTGAAGAGTGGTGCAACATCATTTACAATTTTTGAGTAGTACGACGTTTCGCTGGTAATTACATCCAGCATCATCATGTAATTACCAGCGACACGTCGTACTCAAAAATTGTAAATTATTTTCTTGGTTATTTCGGTAAAGTCACGTAGAAGGGACTTTACTGAAAGAACCAAGAATATGAATCCCTGCAGTCACGAAAGCTTTAAATCAAAATTGTAAATGATGTTGAATCACTCTTCAACACACCGGTGGGCTAAAGTAGTGAACTTTTGTAAACGTGACACATGTTTTACTGTTTGGCCGTGTCGGGTGGTGGAGGGTTACGACACATTTATAAATAACGCGATCTCACCCCAAAAACGTTTATTATGAATTATATTGGTCGCGAAAGCCTGGTACGTGTTAAAGTAGCGTGGGTGTTTGTGTCCGTAGCAGCTGTTCCTTTGGCAGGACGTCGTGTTAACAACGTCGCGTACCGAAAAATAAAACCCCATTGAGCCACACGAAGTGGGAGGGGAGAGCCGTTGGGTTCTCCCCGACAGAATCCCATATTCCTTATGCATTTTAATTTGTTTAACACATACCCTGAACAAATTTGGTAAATATTCCGCCCCTCCCTCCGTATAGCCTTAACAGACTGTTTGGGGCAAGTGCTGTTCGCGAGCACCTACGAAGGGCTGGCATGGCACACGGGAGGAGATGGGTGGCCAGCACCGACGCCCGGCCGCCTGATGCTTGTCCACCACTCCAGCTACTCATTTAAGGCTGAGTCAACCTAGCGGAGGCCCAGGACCGGTTCACATTTTTTTTTCACCAGTTATAGGTCTCGATTTAAAGCTTTCGTGACTGCAGGGATTCATCTTCTTGGTTCTTTCGGTAAAGTCACGTAGAAGGGAAATAATAAAATAATAAAATAAACAATAAAATAATTCTCACGACGTTTGAATGACGCTGTCTTTCCGACAGACCTGTTCTTCACCTGAGGACGGCTGCTTGCGTTGTGGCCGAAACGTCGTGAGAATTATTTTATTATGTTTTATTTTTTTATTATTTCCCTTCTACGTGACTTTACCGAAAGATAGATTTGAAGCTTTCGTGACTGCAAGGATTCATATTCTTAGGTTTTTTCGGTAAAGTCACGTAGGTAAAAAATAAATAAAAAAAAAGTAAAATAAAAAATATATTAAATATTTACTTTTATTAATTTCAAATTTTTACCTACGTGACTTTACCGAAAAAAACCTAAGAATATTTACCGAAAGAACCAAGAAGACAGTTATAGGTCGTGAGAGCGAATCGAACGAGGGTCAACCGGGTTTGTAGCGCAGTGCGCTTTACCACCACCACCACATTTGGAAGCAACGTCAAATTGGACAGACTGGCTTTTGTCGGGCATAGGCGATGCCCCCCCCCCACCATCAATAACCCACGGCATGTGGGTTGTGAACGGGCATGTCTCGCATAACCGGTCTGTGGCCCCGGGGGGCTACAGGGAGCTGCTGGGACACAGGACGGTCTCTCATTGCGTGGGCACGGCAGTGCGAGCTGAGTGAGGGCGGTGTTCCTCTGCAACAAATTCACTGATTTTCAAAGAGCTGCAGAGGCGTGCTGGGGTAGGGAGAGCAGTGACGGATTCAACTAGTGCTGGGCCGCGTGGTATCTGTTATCAAGGGGCCCTAAAATATATATATTAAAACACAACATTTTAACTTGCATAGTAATTGTATTTTTTCATTAGCTATACAGCCAGATAATACGACAAATCGCTAACCTTAAACGCCCAGTCGTTCATAAAAGTCGAAGGCGGTATAGTACTATAGTAATAGAGCAAGTGCAGAATTACTGAACCGGAATTGATAGTTCTTGATAGCTTGAAAGCATTTAGCTGGGGGCCCTTGAAAGTGTGGGACACGTAGCTACATATGGAGCGACTTTTGCTACGAGGAGAATCCGACACTGGGAGAAGGGTGGTGGGGGGTGCAGTGAGAGTGATGAGTAGCAGGCCAGGTCCGCTCGTGCAGGTTGAGACCCAAAGCTGTTTGCATGCGAACGCGATGGAGATCTCGCCTCGTTGCGGGTGACAGATATCGTGGTGGAGCTCTTCGCTCCGCGAGGTCGTGTATAACATCTCCCTCCGCAGCACGCGGCTGAGATAGCGCCACTGCAAATGTGTCAACGTGTTCCGCCGGTGTGACTGAATGTACATCGCCCCATGTTCTACTTGTTGCCACGACAGTTATTGATAAGGGCCACCCTCATGCCGTGCTGGTCGCGAGTATTATTGGACCACACGCTGATCAGTGCGAGTTGGTGAAGATGAGAGCCATATGAGAGAGCACAGAAGTATAGTACAATAATTTATTATTTTGCTGCAATGCCCTATATATATTGTGTATGGCAGAATATAATTTCCCCATTGTGAATGTAACTGATCCGTGCTGCCTGCTAACTACAGCCAAAAAGGCTTGCGAATAATATGTATCAACAAAAAAAACGAGTATCCTGCGCAGTCTTCTGATGGTATATGTAGGTGGTTATCGCATGCGGGTCTTGGGAGACGTAGCCCTTGACTGTTGCCCAATTCATCTTCTTGGTTCTTTCGGTAAAGTCACGTAGAAGGGAAATAATAAAAATAAAACATAATAAAATAATTCTCACGACGTTTCGGCCACAACGCAAGCAGCCGTCCTCAGGTGAAGAACAGGTCTGCCGGAAAGACAGCGTCTGAATGGGCACCACCAAGCTTGGCAGCGTATATTTAAGCTGGGTTAGGGGAGGAAGGGCGCCTTGACAACGGAATTTGCATATCAACAGAGGAATTTAGCATGTTTATGGGAAATGCAGATATGGGATTAGCCCAATTGCCTTGTGGGTCGGACCGCAAGCCCCCAGTCCTCTTCACTCAGTTGTGGCTCACGCAACGAATGGCTCACGGCAAGGTGGCGCGGTGGGAGAGGCAGGTGGTGGGTGCTGTTCAACTGGTTCGAACATGTCAGCCCCCCCGTGCAATGATCGATCGCACACTCGGAATGGGCCATTCATTCAGAGACAAGCGGTTCATCTTCTTGGTTCTTTCGGTAAAGTCTGTCTTCTCGACAGACCTGTTCTCCACCTGAGGACGGCTGCTTGCGTTGTGGCCGAAACGTCGTGAGAATTATTTTATAATGTTTTTTATTATTATTTTATTATTTTCATTCTACGTGACTTTACCGAAAGAACCAAGAAGATGAATCCCTGCAGTCACGAAAGCTTTAAATCGAAAGACAAGCGGTTGTTCGAAGCCTCCATTAAATGTCTAAAGTCTGTATAACTCGATGAAGGTGAATAAATTGTTCTCCAGACCTAACAGATTTGGATAATGCTTCTTTGCTGGAAACTCATAACAAGGCTACCAAATTTCGATTTAAAGCTTTCGTGACTGCGAGGATTCATATTCTTGGTTCTTTCGGTAAAGTCACGTAGAAGGGAAATAATAAAATAATAATAAATAAAACATTGTTTTATTGACTCATAAAATGACTAAATACATGTTTTTGCACCTTCTTTAAGTGTGGCGATGCAATTTTTTTAAAATTGATTCACGGAAGTTGCTGGAATGTTGATTTAACTCCAAGCTTGGTGGAAAGTATAAATGTGCCCCAATAACTTTGGAGGTGTTCATGTCTCTCCAAAATAGCCTAGCAGCCTATAAACCACTGCGATCAGAGCTAATAGGCAACGTTCTGCCCTTGATAGTTTGTAGCGAAAAAATGCAGTATTATAATAACGCACATATAAGATGACAACTTGACCAAGCAACATTGCTATTCCTAATTTAGGAAGCTGATGACGAAGTTTCACCCCGTATCGAGGTGGAACTGCGCCCAGGTAGAACCACCATGGGGATGTAACTCAGTGGTAGAGCGCACGCTTCGCATGTGTGAGGCCCCGGGTTCAATCCCCGGCATCTCCACGAGGTGATATGTTGCCAGTGGACAATTTTACTCGAAGGAATATACGTGGCTTGTTTTCATTCCTTATGGTTGCTGAGCACAGATCCAGAAGACCAACATGTCAACAATGAACAGCACTACAATCAAAGTTGGTTCTTTCGGTAAAGTCACGTAGAAGGGAAATAATAAAAAAAACATAAAACAATACAATTCTCACGACGTTTCGACTGCAACACAAGCAATCATCATCAAGTGTGAGATCAAAATATTTATGGAAATTATCAAGATTATTAGAATTGAAACCGTAGGATGGACTTCCAAATTTGAGCAGTGCGTGGAGGAAGCCGAGAGAAAAGTGTTGTGACTTGCCGAGTGGTGGTCGAACGGAGTGGGTGACAAGAAAATCAGTCTGGAGTCCTCATCGCTGAAGTATAATTCAACGAGTGGAATTATACAGGTAGGAACAACCGTTTCACACTGCCCACCAGGGATTATTTGTCTGTCGTGCATTGCCCCTCCCAAACACGTACGCTCCGGGATTGGTTGAAGTGCATCACGTGACCGCGAGCTTTCTGTCGTGCACGAATGTGATGTACAACCAAGTTCCTACCTGCCCACTCCGAAGGAACGTGTTATTTAATGACAACAATTATTGATGCCCATGTCTTTGCAGGTGGGAGCAGTGGCGCAAAGTGAACATATCTAACTCATACTCTTTGGTTCTTTCAGTAAAGTCACGTGGGTAAAAGAATAGATCACGACGTTTCGATCGCAACACGACCAATCGTCATCACGTGGGACAACCACAGCAAGAAAAAACGCCTACTTCAGCAGTTTGTTTTTTGCTGTGGTTGTCCCACCTGATGACGATTGCTTGCGTTGCGATCGAAACGTCGTGATCTATTGTTCTTCTACCCACGTGACTTTACCGAAAGAACCAAAGAGTATGGATTCCTGCAGTCACGAAAGCTTCAAATCATGATATCTCACTCAAGAGGATGACAATTTTCATTAAGAGGAAGTCAACGGCGTTGGTTGTTTTTTTTTTCACAAGCTGTGGGTGAAGCTCACAAGATTGCGTTTAACACAAGATAGGAGTTTGTCCCGGGCTGAGACGACACCGACCTTGTGTGAGTTGATCAACTCCGTCCGCATTGCCGACCGAATGTACACAGAGAAGTCTCTAAGCAAAGTATTATGGATGAAGATATATCGACTTTTGACTTTTAAATTTCGATTTAAAGCTTTCGTGACTGCAGGGATTTATCTTCTTGGTGCATTCGGTAAAGTCACGTAGAATGGAAATAATAATAAAATACAAATAAAACATAAAACATAATTATTTTTATTATAAAATAATACAAATAAAACATAATCAAAATAATTACTTTTATTCTGTTTATTTCTATTATTTTATTATTTCCATTCTACGTTTATCTTCTTGGTTCTTTCGGTAAAGTCACGTAGAATGGAAATAATAAAATAATAAAAATAAAACATAAAAAAATAATTATTTTTAGTACAAAATAATACAAATAAAACATAATAAAAATAATTATTTTTATTATGTTTTATTTTTATTATTTTATTATTTCCATTCTACGTGACTTTACCGAAAGAACCAAGAAGATTTTGACTTTTAAACAACTTTTATTGCCGCCAGCAGCAACAGCACTGGAGGCGATTTGGATATGAAATGCACAGGGCGTTTCACGGTGATGTATAATGACGGTCGTGATGGCCGTGGCTGCGATGGTGATTCACCTGAGGAGGACGGCTGCTTGCGTTGTGGCCGAAACGTCGTGAGAATTGTTTTATTATGTTTTATTTTTATTATTTTATTACTTCCCTTCTACGTGACTTTACCGAAAGAACCAAGAAGATGAATCCCTGCAGTCACGAAAGCTTTAAATTGAAAGGTAATGAGATAGTTGATGGTTTGTGCGTTTGTTCACTCGGGGAAACCCGATGTCTCCCTACTCCTTTTCAGGAGGGTCCTGTTCAAAGTTTTCGCAGTAGGGGGCGATGATTACAAAGGAGCCCTTTGTAGGCGATTCTTCAACCTTCGCAAATTTGTGGACGTCAAATCGATGTGGCTTCCGATATACATTTTCCACGTGATAAGCCACTTCGTTGAGCTATCATTTATGGCCAGGTCGCTTCTAAAAAATAAGCTATACAGCTCCGTGAGCCTTACCTTGTGAAACAATCTAAAGCTTAGTTGAGATGTCACAGGAATGTTTGTTTAAACGAAGCAGACAGTGCACATTTATGTTTGGCCAACACGATATTGACCAGGGCGGCCACTGGAGTCGAACCGTGAAACGCTCTCCCACTCGGTCTTGTCGCTGTTGGCGGTGCAGTGATGGCGATGACAAACCTATTACAGTCGGTCCACGGCTTGGTGCAAGGGGCATAATAAACCTATACAGTAATTGTAACCCTATTTACCACTACACTACGCACGGATTTCATCGGCACGTGCTGGAAGCCTTGAAGAGGACAGGCGCAAACGATAACGCCCGTCCTAATCTCAGTGGTCAGACACTTTTAACACCGAGGAGATGGTGGCGGAGGTGGAGCGGTTTGAGTTCATAATAATAATGAAGTGATTTACACCATTGGAACCTCATTTGCCAGTAAAAAATATGAGAATTGGTTTTTTACCCTTCTATCTGGCAATAAAACTGACACTTTTTTTTACAAGGAGTCATGTTTGCATAGACCACAATACCTGCAGCCATAATGCAAACAATAATGCAAACAGTGCATATATTATCAGAGTTATGTTTTTTGTTTGCATTATGGCTGTAGGTATTGTGGTCTATGCAAACATGACTAATTGTAAAAAAGGTGTCAGTTTTATTGCCAGATAGAAGGGTAAAAAACCAATTATCAATGAAGTGATTGTTAACTCTCCTGGTGCCCGGTACATGGATGCAGTACGGTAGTTCAAATGTATCGGAGCTGAAGCGTGCCGGTGATCACCTTGTGAGGAGTCCAGCGATGGTTGGTGGTTGCCTCTCCGTCACCACGGAAGATGAACGTTAACGGGAACCCGCAAGCAAGTCAAATGACAAATTGTTGTGCAATGTGACCACCGAAAAACTTCTGATGTCCAGGTTGGCTACGGTGTTAAAAAAGACAAACCCCTTCAGGGAATGGCAAACGTGGTGCCGCTGACGTGTTGCCAAGTTGGTGGTGGCAGTGGTTGCGGTGGCATCGGTGATGCTATTGCTGATCGTAGCGGTGATGCAATTGTGGTGGTGATGGTGCTACTAATTGCTAAAAAATTCTGGTAAGACACAGAGTGAGTGTGTGTATGTTTGAGTGTGAGTGTGTGAGAGTGAGTGTGTGTGTGTGAGTCTGAGAGTGTGAGAGTGAGTGTATGTGAGTCTGAGAGTGAGAGTGAGTGTATGTGTGTGTGAGTCTGAGAGTGAGTGTGTGTGTGAGTCTGAGAGTGTGAGTGTGAGTGTGAGTCTGATAGTGAGTGTGTGTGTGTGTCTGAGAGTGTGAGGGTGAGTTTGTGTGTGTGAGTCTCAGTGTGAGAGTGAGTGTATGTGTGTGTGTGTCTGAGAGTGTGAGATGTGAGTGTGTGTGTGAGTCTGAGAGTGTGAGTGTGTTAGTCTGAGAGTGTGAGAGTGAGTGTATGTGTGTGAGTCTGAGAGTGTGAGGTGTGAGTGTGTGTATGAGTCTGAGAGTGTGTGTGTGTCTGAGAGTGTGAGAGTGAGTGTATGTGTGTGTGAGTCTGAGTGTGAGAGTGAGTGTGTGCGAGTCTGAGGGTGAGTGTATGTGTGTGTGAGTCTGAGAGTGTGAGGGTGAGTGTGAGTCTCAGAGTGTGCGTGTATGTGTGTGCGTCTTAGTTACCTAGAGTGTTATACAGGTAGGAACAACAGGTTCCACACTGCCCACCAGGGATTATGTGTCTGTCTGTCGTGCATGTCCGGAATTCCGCCCACCCATGCACCTCCCCACCGAACACCGAGCTACGCCGCGATTGGTTGACGATGTCGGGGAGGGTGGGGGGGTCAACACGCCCACTCATCCAACTGCCCCCCACCCTGAACGCCGCGCTGTCCAACCAAGTTCCTACCTGCCCACTCCGAAGGAACGTGTTTTGCACGCCAAGTGAGCTGTGACGTCAAATCTGTCACGTGACCCGGGCACGTGGAAGCGTAACGCATTGTAATGTAGCGGGTAGCACGCCGCGCTACGAACCCGGCGACCCGAGTTCGATTCCTGTTCACGGCCACCACCGGTGACGATTATTTGAACCGGTCTTGGGCCTCCCCTAGGTCGACTCAGCCTCAAACGAGTAACTGGTGTGGTGTGTGAACATCGCCACTGGGGAGACAAAGGCGGCCGGGTGCGGTGAATCCAAGTCCCGGGCTTAGCCAGGTAGTACAGCTATAATGATAAAAGCGACTTCAATGGGCTGTCATCACGTATGGCCAGGTCGCCTCTGAAAAAGTAACAAACAGCTCAGTGAGCTTTAACTGGTTACAAAAATAGTAATTGCCAATTGAGCAGGGTTATGTTTACTGAATGTTTGCAAGATAAACAACCAATGCATATTTGACGTTCCCTTGCGAGAATCCACAGCGCTTGTTTTCAGAGCAGGGGAAAAAAGCAAATAGTATCAGTTGTATGGAGCATTAAAACAAGATTTAATGTTGTGTATGCAGCCGTCAACATGCTCCAGCTCCGTGTATATACTACACACAAGAGCCATAACAATCTATACCTAACGGAAACTCAAGATCCCCAAGGGCTGTGAGTGCCACAAATTATTTCTGGGTCCCCACCCAGTTGCGGTGAAACGCAACGCCAGCCAACACAGGCTGCCATTACCAGAGGTGTGGACTCGAGTCATGTGACTTGGACTCGAGTCAGACTCGAGTCATGAATTTGATGACTTGCGACTCGACTTGGACTTGCATAACAATGACTTTGTCCCACCTATGAGATGTGGACTCGAGTCATGTGACTTGGACTCGAGTCAGACTCGAATCATGAATTTGATGACTTGCGACTCGACTTGGACTTGCATAACAATGACTTTGTCCCACCTCTGGCCATTACCGACCAGAATTTCACCCTGAAATCACCAGGAATCAATCCAACACATTCCTAAGGAGGGAGCTGGTAGGAACGTTGGGTTGCTCGGTCAATGGCCAGGGTCAACGGCGGCGTGGTGTATTCCGCAAATATGCCCGACTGTGAGGGCGGGCACAAGCCGGCGTGAGTAGGTTAAACGTTGAGTTTTATAAGGGCACCACGGGGTGACCAGCCCCTCCCCACCCAGCCCCACCCCTCCCCACCCAGCCCCACCCAGCCCCTCCCCACCCTCCCCTCTCCACCCAGCCCCACCCCTCCCATTTTTGGATGCACGACGGACGGACACAATAATCCCCTGCGGGATAGTGTAACCAGGAGGTTCCTACCAGTATAACCAGAGCAATATTCTAGGTCGCCAAAGCACTGGATCCACCTCCCCACACACACACACCCCACACACGATTCTCTTCTGATATTTCTGTGGGAAGAAGTGGGTGGCTAGAAGAGGATACTCCGGTCAAAAGCTGCCGATGCAAAGAACTCTATTATTGGTATGTACAGTATTACCTGATAACGTCGATCTGGGATTGAACTTTCCACATTTCAATTGGGAGGCAAAATAAGTTTCACAGTACGGGGGACGTGGATGTGTAACGCAACCAGCTCACGCTTATATTGCTGACAATTCTCAATCTTGCCCCAGTCACGTCGTGGGTTTTTGGCTTTTATTATTAAAATGTTTAATTTCATTATTTTATTTTCTATCTACTTAACTTTACCGAAAGAACCAAGAATATGCAAAATACTATATTCGTTTATCTGCTGCGTAATTCGCACAATGCCTCAAAGCACTTGACATGAACCTTAGGTTATGAAGCAAGCCTGTTGTAAAAAAACAGATACTACCACGCGATTTAAAGTGTAACAGACTCCGAATTCCCTGTAGGACAAAGGGAATTCCACAATTGTGCAGCCGAGGTACAGAATCTCAGTCTCCCATAGAACACAGTCTGGTCCATGGAATAAGTAGACCAGGATCAGCAGATCGAAGTTTTCACAGTGAAATATAAAAACGAATAATTAAGAGAAATTGTCAATCAATTGTCAATAATATTTCACACTTTTACAGTGGTATTAATTAGTGTCGATAAATGTGCATCCCACTGGGATTTATGCACACAGCGTTGGTGTACGGTGTTTTTTTCTGCAATTTTTTGCTGTCTTTTCTTGGATTTTCTGTTTGCACTTAGTCACATATCCTCTTTAAGATGTTTTCTTGTTCATGTTTTTGTTTGTTGCGGTTGCACCCGATTCAAGAGCCGAATGGCTCACACAGGGCTATACCTAATACTTGAACTTGTTCTTAAAGAAATCGCCAGGCTTCACATTGAAATCGCAGCTTGGAGAACGTCCGGTCTTCTCACTGCTCTATAATACTTGCATGTGCCTGAACCCCACATGCATTATGGTAAGGACCCCAGATTTAAATATTTTTCAGAGAAATAGCAGGCCCGCACACATATAGAAGCAGTCAGCCTTCAAAATGTGAAAACTCAAAAGCAGATGCAACCTGTGGAAAGTTATAATGGATCGGCCGTGAAATAAAATCTCAGTTTGACATTGTACCCCTCAAGCAATACATCTTTGTGGAAGTTTCTTGGAACATAATGGGCAAAAATATTCTCATTTACATCATTCAATGGGCACATCTCTCAGCCTGCAAAGAGACCAATTACAGAAAGAAAGCATGACATGTTTTACAGATGAGAAAAACAGTGCCTTTAATGACATCGATACAGAGCAGTCTTCAATTCAACAGTCTTTCATTGTACATACACATACGTATACTGTTCCCAAAACCTAATATAGCTTGTACCTGACCCTACTTGCTACCATCCAAATAATCTTAACCACATAGTACACACATTTAGATTTATGAAAGGAAAAAAAAACCTAACCTCTTAAAATAGAGAACAATGCTGTTCATGAATACTCATTTACTGCGCTGCTAATACTTCATGTACATATATTTGTGGCTATCTGCCCTGAAACAGTGAGGATACATGACCAGCAAGTCCAATGAAGATGGCAGAACACAATGTTTCCGAATGCCATGAGCGAAAAGTACCCAATAATTGATTTGGTTTCAATTAAAACCCAAAATATGGCAACATAAAAGCAGCTTGATAATGCTATGGCTCAATGGATCAACTGAACCCAATCCACTGATCGTGAATCCATGATGGCAATACTTCATAATTTATAGGTTCTTACAATTTGACCTGTATTTTCGCATAGCAGCAGAAATCTGTATGTGGTTTGTAAAAAATATTCCTTTGGTACGCGTTTTTAGGCTTTCCTGAACCATGTTGTGTTGGACAGAAATACAGATAAAGTTTCGGACAGACAAGGGGCCTCATGTACGAAGCAGTGAAGAAATGCGTCACGTGAGTACAACAGGGCTTTTTTTTCTTCTAATTACTCACGTTGCATATTTATTGCGCTCCCTTAAATACACACAATCACGAATATCCTCCCCCAAAGGTTGCCGTGCATGGCAAGAATGGAGAATGGCTGCAACGTTTTACGAAAGGTAACGTGGGCAAAACAAGTCGTGTTTTCAGAGTAATGTCATTAATGCAGCAGATTACTCTATCCGGGGGAGCATCTCGAAAGCAGATTGTGACCCAATTAATTAGAAGTGACCTAAAGGAGGATGAAGTGATGAAATGGTCCTGTGCACGAGTGAAACAGAGTGTCGCATTGCAGAACTGAGAAAGGATCCAGTTTGTTTTGAGAACAACATCTGCTGATGAACATTGCACAGAAAACAGGAGCTCTGTTTACTGACAAGCCTCAAACCCATCTGTACTGGCATGTGTCTCTCCCTCTTCATGATGATATCTACTCTCTTGTATTTGTGAAGTTTTAATAAAAAAAAACTTTCAAGTTGAGCACCTCATCATGCGAGGAACTTATGCTGCTCGTAATCTGCATTCAAGAGCCAGACATCTTCCGTTGTCTGCTTGTTGTACTGCAGTTCTGACCAGTGCGATGCCATGAATGATGCCGACCACATCGGACACTATACCCCCCCCCCAACACTAAATGTGACTCTTCGCCCAGTGGCTAACCTTCTTCGACACGCAATTGCTGCCATCTCTTTGTGCCTTTGTGCAGGTACAGAATTGTTTAAATTGGACGGAGGTGGTGTGTTTTTTCTTCTCTTAAGTGGTGCGCTGACATGGCCTCGTAATCATCTCAAACACTGGTTCACCTTTCAGGCTTGCCCACTAACGTGTACACAAAAGAACTCGTGGCACTGCCATTTCAGTCACTGAAACCAATGTTAAGTATAACGCAAGTCAAGTGCCTATTTGCTCTGCGGGGCAGAGTTTTCGGGCAACAACGGGGCATTTCCATTGCACTAAATGGTACACGAGGCCTTGAGTTTCCTTGCTGGTGCAGTCAAATAAAATAAACAAAAACCCAATGAGTAGTTTGCATAATAAATGTAATTTGTAAATCGTATAAACTACAGTCATGTTCAGGGGGAACTGGACAGTACACGGTACAGCTTCAGCACACAAATAAAACAGTTACAGTAATCCATAAGAGTTGTTTTGGGTTAGATCGCGTAAATATATAAATGTGTCGTTAAAATCCACCACCACCCGACACAGCCAACTAGTAAGGGTTGTCGCGTAAACAGAACGTGGCCAATTCGTCACTAGTATAGCACACCGGCGTGTTGGAGAGCCAAGCCATATTTACAATCTGAGTACGACGTTTCGCCAGTAATTACAACTAGCTTCATCATCGGTAATACATCTTTGTACCAGATATTAATTTCTGTATTTTATGTACTGTGCCAAATCTGACTTGGATGTTTGTTTTTCCAAACATCTGGCTAGTTTATGAGTTACTCCCGCAATGTACGGTATTTGAGCGTTTTAATTACTTGGGCAATTTCAATGGTCGTGTTATTTGATTTGGTTTTGGCATTATTTGCCCTGTTGATTTGTGCACCATTGTAACCGTTCATTTGCGGAGCTTCTTTAACATGTTGAATTTAACTTCTCAGACTGTCACCATCAGACACTTTCTTAGCTCGATGAATGAGCGTCTTGATAAGAGCAGATTTCTGCGTGGGATGATGGTGTGACTGCTTTTAGATAGGCGTCAGTATGCGTTTTCTTTCGGTAAACACTGTGTTGTTATTTTACCACTCCGGCCCCGTCCGAGCAGAATATCCAGAAATGGTAGAGTTCTGTCAGCTTCCACTTCCATGGTGAACTGGATGGATGGGTTTTGCAAGTTGAGATGATTTAGAAATGCGTTTAGTGTATATTTGCCGTGTGGCCAGACCACCATGTGTCATCCACATATCTAAACCAAGCAGATGGTTTTAGAGTGCTTGAAGCTATTGCTTTTGTTTCAAAATCTTCCACGTACAAATTCGCTATCACAGGAGACAAATGAGAGCCCATTGCTGCTACTTCCTTTGTTTATAGAAGTCACCTTGCCACAAGAAGTCGGTGTTCTTTAGACAGTGTTCAGCTAGTCTTGGGATATCTTTGGCTAAACCTTTGTTCGTTACCAGAGTGTCGAGTAATTTAATTGACTCGTTGACTGGAACCCTCGTGAACAGAGAGGTCACATCAAAACTTACGAGAATATCATTAGGGTGAAGCTTATTATCCTTGATTATATTTTTCCGAGATGTTCAGAGTTTTTGATGAACGAAGAGGTCCTACCGATGTCGGGCTGTATTTGTTTCGTTACTTATTGTGCTAATTTGTACATGGCAGAGCCTATTGTACTAACTATGGGTCTTAATGGAACATCAGGTTAATGCATAATGTACATTTCCTTTAGAATCCCCCCCCCCCCCCACGTGGTGCAAGAGCATAGAAGCGTGATCACCACATCTACGCCTCTATATAAAGAACGAAACAGTTAGACTTCTCCACAAATCTGGCTATCGCCTGATGAAGCTAGTTGTAATTACTGACGAAACGTCGTACTCAGATTGTAAATGTTGTGGCTTGGCTCTCCAACACACCGGTGTGCTGTACTAGTGACGAATTGGCATGTTCTGTTTACGTGACAACCCTTACTAGTTGGCTGTGTCGGGTGGTGGTGGGTTTTAACGACACATTTATATATTTACGTGATCTAATCCAAAAAAAACTCTATTATGGATGATATTGGTCGCGAAAGCCTACTACGTGTTAAACAGTTACAGTAAATCGTCTTATTGCATTCATTATGCCTTACGTCAGCAAAATGTACAGGTTAAAGATTTAAATTTCAAATGTATTACTGGTAACGGTGAGAGAAAACCATGGCTATGAATTTGTAACATTTGCCAGGCCTAACATTTCCTGGGAAATCTAACAGTGCACAGTTGCCAAGGATTAGGAATTAGGGTCTTAATCACATGTTTTGGAAATGGCTGAAACCCCCGAATTTAGTGTTGGGAAAATTCCAATAAAATGTAAACATTATGTACATTTACAATAACAAGAGATTGCACAAGCTTTTAAACATCCAACAACTCATGCATATCCCTACTTTATTAAGCTCAAGAAGGCTTGACTGGTCAAAGTAACATATTTTTCCCTTTCTGACAAAGGCTGTTTCTTATAATATTATCCTTTAACATTTGCCGAGCCACTTAATCCGTGCTTGTGTGCACCGTCAAACAAAGACGGTCACCGCATCGCGCGGCGCTTTCAGATGCGCTTCTGTGGCCGTCTGGAACGCTCTTCATTCCGATATTAGGAAGCCACTGGAGCTATGCACTTTTAAATCAGCTAGATTGAAAACTCTTTTCTTTAGAACTGCTTTTTGCGTTTAGTTGGTTGCCCTCCCCCCGCACCTCCAATTAGCACGGCTGGCTACGAACGATGCGAAAGAAGTTCAACATACATTGAAATATGTTGTGGTTGCAACAACCTAAAAATTAGTTATCAGGCATTTCAATAAAAACATTAATCTAAAAGCATTAAACAATTAACTGAACTACACCATTCATTTACTGGATGATGATACATATGGACAAGCTTGTACAAGAGCAAAGGGGGAAACATTCAACCTGCTGCGCCCTTTGGAGACTGTAACGAAAGAGAAACTGATAAGGACATTCAGGGAGACATTTGCCCTCTTCTACACCACACACGCACACAGATTTCCACCTTTGAAAGACTGCATTTCCTGAATAATAGTTTACTGCTGAAACACTACTCCAACATGTCAAGATACTGAAAATACAATGTAACACTGCAATCAGGAACCAACTGGACCACACGCACTGACACATGCAAAAATCTGGCACTGCCCACGTTAATCTAGGAACTCTTGGAGGTTATATTCAAAACGCGCACTACGTCCCTAATGGAAACGAGACAAAATTGGCCTACGTTGCTACCTCAAAGCTCACCTGCAAAGGCTCTAGAAATCATTAGTTGCTTTTTGTTTTTTTTCCTTTTTATAATAGAAAATCACTTTACAGTTTGAGTGACTTTACACCATATACATCTCGGTTCCCCCTTTTTTTCCATGAAAGGTTTGACAAGGGGTGATCAATGACCCACGGCCCAACACAGAACTATTAGTGCTACAACGCAAAGTGTAAATGTTCCATTAACAGATTCAATTGATTTCATAATGATTACCGTGCTTTCATGCAGAATAGGAGTTTGAATTGTCTGTGTTAGTTGAGAAATAATGAAATCCGAGCTGAGAACAGTCACACAGTAACGACCCAACACTGACAAAGCAGACTGCCTCATCATATCTCATGGTGAGCAGTGTGCAGGGATTTAATGTGGAAGAGGACTTGTGACCCTGATGTGCCATGGGTATGTCCGCCCAACTACTAACATTGAAAATAATAAACATTTCATGAGCTAATCAACACCACCGCTGTCTGATCGTAATAGATATTTTTCAGACTTGTGGCTTATCACATAGTATCGCAAAAGGCAGAGATTGACCAACAATATATGGACAAGCAAGTGTCTACGACATGGGGCCTCAGAAATGTTGAACGTCCAGTAAAAGCGAACTAGACTCAGGCAGTCATGTTCACCTGGACCATAAATCAAATTCCATTAAAAAAAGTTACCTAAAAGACAAGGGACTAAAGATAAAACATGCATCCGTCACTTTGATTCAGAGACCAAAGCTCAGATAATTAATTGGAAACAGAATCACTATCACTAAAGTGTAGCCTTGAAGGCGAGGCAAAGTGTTGGTTTTATGGGAGGCAGATCAAGTCACAACATTCTTATTTTAAGCCACCTTCAAACGGCAGCATTGCAAAGATCCCAATTGAAAAGAAAAACATTACAAATTATCAAAAAGATTCTAAACGTCACGATACATTGTGCTGTTTTAACAGAACAATGATCCAGCTCACAAGTTCCAAGTTGCCACGGCTGCCACTTGTGATGTCGCATTTGAATTGGTCGCTCATTCCACACAATCATCAGATCTGGGCCTTCTAGTGACTCCTGCATGTTTCCAAAGTAAAAAAGATCTCCTTCAGAGAAAGATATTTTTTGACCGATGACAACAAAAAATGGTGTAATTGAGTGGTTTGAGTCGTAAGAAGATAATGGATATTTCATGAGCATAGTCGAAGGGTTGGAAAATCAATGGAACTAAGCACTTTGAACTGCATGGGGGGGCCAGGTCGGGCAATAGCACAGTTTCATCAAGGTGAGTACGATGAAAGTTCTACATCGGGCCATAAACTTTTCGATCACCCCTCGTAGAAAATACTCTTTTTGGCAGCAACCAGCTTACGTGGCGTAGCGCATGGTCCACTGGCGAGCCATCCGATCATGCTCGGCCCTGTTTGTCAGGTACTGTGTGGCGATGCTTCCCACCAACGGATCAGCTGGAGAAGGGGGTTGGGATTTTGGTGGTGGGGAGGGGGGCAGACAGAGAGATAACATTTGGGGAGGGAAGTGCATCTTGATCGAGTCAAAAAAAGTCAAATCATACTGTATATGACCAAGCACGGTGCATACTCATCTCCATTTACAATTCTGAATGATTCAACTTACAAACATAGACCATAAAATATATTATCAACACATTTCTGTTTCCAATCATTTGATGAATGCAGTACCTTACAAGCGAGAAATACATTTGCAAAAAAAACACGCCGTTCAAGACTCGTTGATTTAAAAGGTTTGACCACTTAATGTCCACTCAGAGTAAACCACCTGACTGTCATTTGTCAACTCAACGAATATTTCCCAGCTCTCAAGCTCCACAGTGTAAAATGCAATCTCCACCTATACGGCAATTTTCCTGCCTTCTCTGCTGCTCTGAAGGGCTGCCGGCCAAAGTGTCAAGCCTACTCGATATTTTTTCCCGTTAAAAGGCAGCGATAATGATTAATGCACCAAGTGTTTTTTGAGTTTCCCATCCATTATCTACATGCTTTACTGGGTCACAGGACCTTTTCAGTAGATTCATTGATTAGGATATTAGTCCAGGTCTTTAATGATGATTTTGGAAATATGTAGGAAAACAGAATACTTGCAGATTATCCAAGCTTATTGATGATGGGGTAAAAGGTAAACATTCCAGAAAACAGGTGAGCATCTATTCTACTGTGCAGTTAGACTGTTTATGCCGTGTGAATTGTACCGCTTGGGTAAGAAATCATGGGACGTGTGTGGTTGACAGACCGATATCTGCCCAGTTTTGGAACACACCGTGCCCGTGCACACGGGCTTGGTACAGCAGCAGCAGCAGCCGGATGAGCACCTATGAGCAAGACCTGTGCCTGCCCAGCACATGACACGGTGGACTTCCTCCCCCACGCGCTGTGCACACGCACGCGCTGTGCACACGCACGCGCTGTGCACACGCACGCGCTGTGCACACGCACGCGCTGTGCACACGCACGCGCTGTGCACACGCACGCACTGCCCACACGCTCGCTGTGCACACGCACGTGCTGTGCTGGAGTGGTGGGGGCCGCAGGGCCAGGCTGTTGGACGCAGCAGCAGAAGCAGCAGCAGCGTGCTCAGATTGAACCCCCCCCCCTCCGTGCCATTTGTGGTGAAGCTCTCAATTCCAATGTATCACGACATGAAATGCTATTTTGTCTTGAAATTGTGCATTTCTTAACAATATCCTACTATCTTCTTGGTTTTTTCGGTAAAGTCACGTAGAAGGGAAGTAATAAAAAACCAAGAAGATGAATCCCTGCAGTCACGAAAGCTTTAAATCGAAATATCCTACTATTTTATTTGCCAGGTAAAGCCCAGTGAGCTATTCGCTATCTTTTGCAGAGGTGACCTGGCCACAAATGATAGGTCAAAGTGTCTTCTTATCACAATGTAGGAATTCATCCAAATAATGTGAACGCATGTTTATAAATGTGGAGGGAAAACCCGGAGGACCCGAAGAGAAAGCCACGCGACCAAGGGGAGAGGAGAGAACACGCCATCTACAAATATCAAGGTATTGTCAGGGTCAGGATGGAACCGACAACGACCTCCTGCATAACATTGTTATACTTCATTAGCTGATACCGTTAATTTGTTTGCAATGTTAAACTATGTTAATAATGAATGATTTTTTTATTATGTAGATGATCAGGTACTCCTTTGTCCGACCTATTGTAACTGTATTTAATAGGACACTGGTCAAATATTCCAAGCTGCACCCTGCTAAGTGTGTGACAATGAATGTCTTCAATAGTTTGTGCAAATCACAGTGCCGCTGTCAAAGTGGCTTGTGCAGCACAAGACATCTACTCGGGACAAACAGGGTCTGCACACGTTTGCCGCTGGGTTCAGAGCAAAGCAACAAACGTAGAAAAACAAACGCTCCACATTCGCATAGTGCACGTGAACGTCATTCTAGGGATAATCCCTAGGATGCCGACAGACAATTAATGTAAATTGTAAGATTCTTTGGGGGCTCAATGCAATTAGACTTTCATCTCCAAGGATCGCCCAGTGGGATGTTCTGAATACGTGACAACACCTGTCGTGCCACGAGGTGGTCGCTGCAGAAAACTACTTTTGTGCTACGCGACCGCGGGCGATGATTAGGAGTGCATCCTTTGTTTGGCAAAACGGAGCAGGCGCGCTTTAATTAGTTAGCTTAGCTGGAGCACATTACTAAAAAAAACAAAAGAAAATTCCATTTAAAAACATCAAGATACTAAGAAATGCATAAGGAATTAGTTTTTGCTGCATCCAATGACAGACTGGTACCACAATATACTGACTAATTATTAAGTTTTTCTTATGTCATCCACCTCAAATTGTCGCAATTTGTAATCACGATTTGATTCAAGTTAATTATTTACAATCAGTGGGGTTGATTTGATCCTTATGGCGGTACCCCGGGATACCAAATAATACTAAATGGGCCGAGGCAATTAAATATTTGTATTTCTGGGACACGATATTTTTCCAGGGGTGTACTTAACTCCGCGACTGGGGTACACCAATCAATCCACATCAGTGCTACTCCGCAATGTCGAAACGCAGCCAGAACGATTGCGCTGAAACCCTGAACGCTCGCGTACGCACCGTGGTGGTGCATCGTGAGTACAGCTCGTCGAGACGAGTCTATTGCCGCATCGCCGACCATCAACAGACTAAAAACGACTGCATCACGGACATTGTGCGACAGCCAGGGTGCTATGGTACCCCGGGATACCGCCATGAGGTTCATTTAATGCCTCCACCGAATGCAGAGATCAGGTAAATGATATATCTATGACACATCACTAGCTACCATGACCTATCTACTGCAGGATGAAGGCCTCCCAAAACCCTCGCGGTCTCACGATGCAACCACTGCCCCAGGGCCTGCTCGCAAAGGGATTTCATCGCTCCGCCTGCTTTCACCACCAAGTTCAGATTTTCAAAAAGTGCTTCTACCCACCCTCGTTCACTTCTTCATGTCATCATTTTGCTCCCAGTCCACCATAATAACCGTCTTAAACTTTGGTCACGTGTGTTGCAGTTGTGTCCCTCCAACACACAAACTTGCTAGACGTGACATTTTTTTCACATTTATATTGAGCCCAATTTTGCAGCCTCTGGCAAATTAAGTTATTAAATAATGACCTATATTTTTTGTTGCATTGGCTATAAATTAATAGAAACTTGTAGTGCTGTTCAATACCTATGCATGTATGCATGCGGAACGTCTTTCACACCGTGTGTAGCCAAACGTGCCTATCGGACGTGCGATACTCATCACTTGGCGTTTTTGAGCCTCGAACCCTGTGCTCGGCAAACGTGATTTTTTTATTTTTGCAAACCCCATCACATTTGGCTCTGCACTTATCACGAAATTACAGCTATGGGAGGAAAAATAAAATCATACCAGAAATCTCATCCCATCCACTAAGGCCCCTGGTGGTTCCACAATCTCCCTCCTGCCCAGCCTGGCTCCCACGTGACGGCCTCTCCCAAGCCCACCCTGCCACCTCACTGGATTCACCCAACACTACAGCAACAACTGCTACAGTGACTCAGCAAAACTACCAAAGGTCAGCAACCATGGGGCAAGGTTGGGTCCAGCAGGCACCACGGACACGCTGCAGTGCCCTTAACTCACCAGGGTTGCAGTCGGTGAGCAGGGAGCAGATGGAAAGCAGCACCTTGGAGATGGTGAGTGCCGGGCTCCAGTTGTCTTTCAGGATGTCCAAACAGATGACACCCTGGCTGTTGATGTTGCAGTGGTAAATCCGTGTACGGAAAGTCACCTGCAGAAGAAGGGTATGCAGACAAGAGTCACAGCTCGTTACGACAAGTCCCGCAGCGTCTGTAATGTCCTTTCGGATTCTCAGACAGGACCCATATTTGCTTGATATGAACAAGGCCTCGTTTTTACCTGGAGGTTGAGCAATGCCGAGGGGCCTGGCATGGAAGGGTGTCTGGCAGTGACAGTAAGTTGAAGACCACTTCTAAGCTGGGTGGGGCATTATGTTTAGCGCCCTTGACTCGGGATTATAAGGCAGAATGCCGGCCATCCCCTAACATTGGAAAGGCTCTTCTCCCAATTAGTCTGGCTTAAAGAAGTTGTCCCTTTCGATTTAAAGCTTTCGTGACTGCAGGGATTCATCTTCTTGGTTCTTTCAGTAAAGTCACGTAGAAGGGAAATAATAAAATAATACAAATAAAATTAAACATAATAAATAAGTAAACCCATAATAAATAATGAAATATGAGCTGCCAAGCTTGGTGGTGTTCATTCAGACGCTGTCTTTCTGACAGACCTGTTCTTCACCTGAGGACGGCTGCTTGCGTTGTGGCCGAAACGTCGTGAGAATTGTATTTTATTATGTTTTATTTTCATTATTTCCCTTTTATGTGACTTTACCGAATGAACCAAGAAGATGAAGTTGTCCCTGTTCAAATATGACCAAAATAACTCATTGATATAAACGTGTACAGCATGTTGCTCACGACACGTGTGACGTAGGAATGCATTTGAATGTAAACTCAAATGACCTTCAGAGAGAAAGCTGCTCTATATATTGAACATTTTCAAAAAGTTCCTTCAAATATCTGAGAAATGTGATGATAGTTTATAGACTGCTCATGTAATATGAGCCAGTGTCCCCTTACCCCTTTGCAAACACTTCAAGCAAATTAGTTACATTTATACATCTTATAAAATGCGACGCAGTATCATGGAGTTATTAATCTCTGAGATTAATTGTATTATATTACCATTAAGTGGGGCGTACACCGAGGTTGTTTAATATTCCAACAATTCAGAGCCTGAAGGTTAATACATGTCCATTCAAGAATAGTTAGCTTTAGGACACCAGTGAGCTTCTTTGCGGTCTGTGTGTCAATGTTTTGTATTTGAGAATTGTACAAATAATGTGGCATTATGACAGCCTTTCTGCTGTTAATGAGTAATTTTGCGTATCAATTTTACTAGCACATGATAAAATGTTAATAATTGTACGTAATTAATCATTGTGAATGTCTACGGTATAAATGTATCACGTGTATATTTTTTAATGCACATTACTAGGGGGCAGCTCATCCTCACCATATCGTTTGACACTCGCCAGACATCATTCCGCAAAAACTCACAACTCGCACTCACCAGACACTCAACACTCCTCATAGACACTCACCACCCTCACCTGACAGACATCAGACATCCAACACTTTTCAGACATCATTCTGCAAACACTCACAACTCACACTCACCAGATACTCACTCAGCACTCCTCACCAGACATTCACCAGAAATCACTCACCTGACACAGACACCATGTATGGGCATGTTTTGTAATTTTACCATGAAACTTAAGATAGATATTAAAATGTCAAGTGGGTATTTAATGTATTAATCTATGTGTTTAAATTAGAAAAACTATAATATCTTCCATATTTTGTTTGTCTTGTTCCACATTTCTAAATGCCCACGACCATGTATGCTTGAGCCAGTGCAAACATGTCTGGCGTGTATCAAAGGATTACCTTGGATACATGTGTATTTTAAATACAGGGTCATGTATAGTCTCCAGAAATCCCAGCAGTAAAGTGTGTGTGCGTGTGACAAAGGTACAATACCTTTGTGAGTCTAGTTTGTTGTCCTTCCCCTGTACCTCCGATGAGCACGGGTTGTTATGTACGGTGCCAAAGAAGTTCAACATGCATATGTACATACGTACATACCTCTAGATTTGAAGCTTTCGTGACTGCAAGGATTCATATTCTTAGGTTTTTTCGGTAAAGTCACGTAGGTAAAAAATTTAAATTAATAAAAGTAAAATAAAAATAAAATTAAAATCACGATGTTTTGGAGGCACGATAGCTGTATCAAGTACTTGATACAGCTATCGTGCTGTGACGGTTCCACCTGAAGACGGAGGCTTGTGTTGCCTCCGAAACGTCGTGATTTTTATTTTATTTTTATTTAACTTTTATTAATTTTAATTAAAACATTTTACCTATGTAACTTTACCGAAAAAACCTAAGAATATACGTACATACCTTGGGGGGCTTAAAGGGGTACTCGGGGGTGAAGGTGATGTCCAGAAAGAAGACGCCCCCCTCGTACACCGAGCCTGGCGGCCCCAGGATGGTGGACCTCCACTCGTAGATGTTGTCTCCCTTCGGGCCAGCACTGCACGTGGCACACACACCAGGTACAAGACAAATAGCTCCCCAATTAGAATTGCGGACAGCAGGGAGCAATCGCTACGAGCGAGAACTCACAAAGGAGGCAAGGCACACGAGCAGGTAGTGTGGTTGGTATCATGGTCGGCTGCCACTGCGTATCCCAGGACTAGCAGGGTCACGGAAGTGTGCTAACCACCATTACCACACCCCCCCCCTCTGCCATTATCTAACACTGCACGCACACACAGACACAACAAGCTGCCATTTGCAACTCAGTGGCAGTCATTGCACGCCAGTGTGTACCATATCTTGCGTGGAAAAACAACATGCTGGCCACAAGTCAGAGGACAGGCACAATCATTGTGTATAAACGCTCATTAATGGATGAAAATGTCTTAATACTTAAAGGACTGCAAAGCCATTGGCAGTAGATGGCACCTGCTCACTACCTGGCTGCCTTCCAGAATTTCCATGGTTCCACGGCGATTATGAGATGTCATTTGCACCAACGACGCAATATAAAACTAAAACATTATTCTTATGAGTTACGAGACCAGGGAGACTGGAAGATGCACCATGATGACAGCTCGTCACCTCGCCCACTAGGTCAGCTCATTGTGTTTCAGCCACCTTGTCCTTTCTTCAATGAGCATTGGACCTCTACCTGCCTTCGCTGTGGAACGGCGCTGTCGCCAGCCAACCAGTATCATCTTTCACAAGCCTCCTCCACAAAGGCCCATTATCTTAACACTGCTGGCACCAGCCATATGCAAGTCCGCTCGGCACCAGCTTCTCCTGCACAAGATCGACCCTTCTCTCTAACCTTCCCTGAACTCATCTAGCCTGCAATGTGTCGCTAACAAGAGGATTGCTTGACGATGCAAAGTGCGCCGGCAGGTGCTTCGTTTTTAATGGGGCTAAACTTAATCTTTACAGCAAACTCCAGGTGACACATTAAGGTTTTTAACTCTTCGGAATAGCCAGCATTCACCAGGTAAATCGCATACACGACATGGTTAACCAATGCGAAGCAATCAGTTGACTTCAGCAGAAGCCACATCCATCATCTATACAACCACAACATGGGGGGGGGCCCACGGTGACGAAATGTTCACTACCTTGCCTGGTTTTTAGGTCGTTGGTTCGATCCCGACCCTGGACGCCTGTATATTTGGAGTTTACATGTCTCTCTCCCCGTGGTCGCCTGAATTTTTTTCCGGGCCCTCGGTTTTTCCCTCCACATTGAGAAACATGCGTTTAGATTATTTGGCTGCTATAAATTTCCACACAATAAGCCACTTCGCTGAGCTATCATACGTGGACAGGTCGCTTCTGCAAAAGAGATTTCCAGCTCAGAGTGGGTCTTGCCTGGTAAATAAAAAAAACTGTTTAGTTTACAACATGTTCACTTAAGAGCCCCCCAACCCCCTTCCTCAAGACCTCATATAAAATATTCTGCAATTCTGCAGACCCAAGCAGGCTAGATATGATGGGATTGGCACTCCCCCCCCCCACCCCCATGATGTTAATAGGTGTGGCAATGAAAGTGACCTTTTTGACGGTGTTTTTACCACAATGCTCCTGAAGGCATAGACAAAGCAGTGTTTGATCGGCGGGTCCATATTGCCGATTTGCACTCGCAGGTTAGTAATTACCACGTGCCGTACATAAGTCGATTGCCTCCTTGTTCTCTCCTACTGCTACCATCATGGCCATTTCTCTCAAGAGATTCAAGCCACGATTCTGCCTACAATTTCTAGAATTTGTTCTATTTGCTTGACCGACTCCTGCCGTCCATGCAACAGACTGATGGCAAAACAGCATTTTTTTTCATTCCTGTCTTGCCTCGCACAGCACAGCCTCTGAACACCCTATGTATGTTATCTTTCTAAATGATGACGTAACAAAAGATCTAGATGTCTGGCTGACATCGGAGTAGTGCTATAACAGAGGGTGAAAGTTTGGATTAATGCCCACTTTAAGAAGGGACAGCCAATAAATGTCAGCCCTTATTCAATCTGCTGCTGGATGAAGGCCTCCCCATTTCACGTCTCGTTGAGAGTGTTTTTAAGACGATACTTCACCACACTGTTTATTGTGGGTTGGTTAAGGGGGGCCCAGGATCAGTTCAGATATCGCTTACAAATTGTGCCAGCTCTGATGAGATCAAACTCAAGCCGCTGCGTTAATAGCGTAGTGTGCAGAACACTGTTCCACCGATCCATCCCACCAAATGTCATGGCAAATAATTTACTGACATCACCTTGTTTGTGTTAACTGAAAAAAAAATTTGAGCTTAATACATTCCTAAAATGTCTCTCGATTGACATAACATATCTGGAGAATCTGGCGTATAATACATTCCACAACGTGGAAGAGTCACGGGAAGATAATGCATGGTGGGAAAACCTTCAATTTCTACGCTCAAGCTCTTTAAGGCGCCGGTTGCTCTTGCACGCAGGTCATAGGGCCAAGGCTGAGTGCCACACGTCTGTGCGTACTACTGTTTATGTACTACACCTCTGTGTGTGAATACAATGTACAATACAATTTGGATTCATACAGCATCTAAACACAGATGCGGCTCATGGCGCTGAATGGCGTTTCCTGTCAATGTGGGCCCGCTAACATGCATGGCTGTGTTGTCAACGCTTGCCCTTGAGTCATCTGTGCGTGTTGCATCGGCGTTTCCATTCCGTGAATTGTTCCAGTGTGTACATTCGGTGATTTTATGGTGAATATATCTCTGCCCCCCATTGATGATGGAACGATGTGCCTCAATGTGTCTGCAAATCATATATATTGCCGAGTTTCAAGGTCCACTTTAATTGTGTGCTCGTGCGAGCACCCCATTGTAGATTCACCGCATACTGCAGTGCAGCATGAAGGTTAATGGGGATGCTTCCACATCCAGCCATTGCTTCTTTCCTTCTGCCAGATCCACAAATGATTGCAGTCCTCGAAGGTCTGCTCTAAAAGCCCATCCATCATCTGGTTTCAGGTTTTCCCCTCCATTGTCTTTTCAGTTTCAGTTTTCAGTTTAATTTATTAGGTAAATATAACCCTGTGAGCCATGCGGCTTTTGACTCGGGTGCAACCGCAACAAACAAAAACATGAACCAGAAACATCTTAAAGTGACTACACGTAACAGAAAAATCCAGGAAAAAACTGCAAAGTCTTCCAGAAAAAACACCGTATTTCAACGTTATGTGCAAAAATCCCAGTGGGATTCAAGTCAAGCAATAACAACCATAAGACAATGCAGATTAAAGTTATCAGGCTAACTCTGCACTACAACAAACTAACATGGCTAAACAAAAAACTTTTCAAAATCACCAAATAAAGCTATAAAAACAGTGATCGACTGAGGCGAGGCCATAACCAATTCAGACAATAGTCACCTGGTCTTTGCCGTGAGCGGGAATCTAACTGGTTGGCCGACTTCGTGGCGAAGTGTGTTCATCACGACACTACCGCTTCCCACATTTACACGCTCACGCAAAGACAAATATCCCGCAGCACCTGCCCCGACAGCCTTAACAGACTGTTGGGGCAGGTGCTGTTAGCGAGGACCTGTGAAGGCCAGCACGGCTTGGCGAATGATTTATTGTGTGTGCGAGAGCTTGAGAGGGTGGGCAGGTGGTTTTGTGAGTGATGTATTGGTAATCTTGATTGGAAGCTTTTGTGACTGCAGGAATCCATAGTCCTTGGTTCTCTCGGCAAAGCCACGCAGCCAGAAACAAAAAAAAACAAAATATTTTATCTCCAACTACGCGACTTCCCCGAAAGAACCAAGGAGCATGATTGGTATAAATACATATTCTGATTAATTTGTACGTTGGTATCTGAATTCAATATTTGGACAACAAAACATGTTTTGATTTGAAGCTTTCGTGACTGCAGGGATCCATATTCTTGGTTCTTTCGGTAAAGTCGCGTAGAAGGGAAGTAATAAAATAATAAAAATATAAAACAATAAAAATTCTCACGACGTCAAATTTTCTTGCTGTGGATTTCACACCTGATGATGATTACTTGTGTTGCAGTCGAAACGTCGTGAGAATTCTTATTGTTTATGTTTTTATTATTTTATTATTTCCCTTCTACGTGACTTTACCGAAAGAACCAAGAATATAACAGAACATGTATTGACATTCGTATTCATGTGTGTTATATACGAAGTGTATTTGTTGGGGTGTGCGTGTGCACCTTCTACCAACAGTCTGTTCAGAAGAGTGCGCGAGGCGCCTGCGAGTGGTTCGTGTGCTGGGCGGCTCCTCTCTGATCCGTGTCAAGAGCACTGGGCGCTCACTGCCTGTAATAAGAACCTGGCGCCTCTTACATTTTGCAGACAACTCTCTCCCCGCTCATCGCAAACTCCTCTTGGATTCTGTATTGTAACATAGGTCTCCCCCTTGAAGAAGAAACTTGCAATCTCAACCTTGCTCTTATCTGCAATAACATTGGTAAGTTACTTAACTCTATGCTGCTGTGAAATTCTTAACATTTTCCTCGTGCACCTACACCCAGCGATTGTAAAGATAAGCAGCGTACCAGCATGTATCCAAGTTTGCAATCATCGTGTTCAGGGCTGTCAGGCAATAGTTTGTCATCTCTTGGGCAATGCTGAAGTACATCTGACACCCATCTCTGCACCTTTTGGCGTCCTCTGGTCTAACACCGTTTGAGACGAGGCTCAAAAGAAAGCTGTCTCTGGTGTGGACCAATCCGTATCAAGCACAATGCATATATTATCAGAGTACGTTTTTTGTTTGCATTCTGACCACAAGTATTGTGGTTAATGCAGACATGATTCCTTGTAAAAAGGTTTCAGTTTTGCTGCCAGAAAAAAGGGGAAAAACCTATTCTTAGATCTGAGGTTTGTCTGTAAGAATTACATATATTTCATGATTAAATTGCCATGTATGGGACTCTCCGTATCCATTCTCTAGGCGTCATTTTTAAGCATACAATATCACGGCTTAACTTGAGTAAAGTTCACCCAAGCTCAATCCAATGTTCATCAATCATCCGTTCATTTGTTTCTTTATACAATTTTTTTTAAGTCGTTCAATTCCATTTACACACTGGGTTTACTTTTATCTCCGCATGTCTTGCTGTTTTTAAGTATTAATTACCTTGAGCTTAGTAGTGGTTCAAGAGCCTTATGGTTATCTGGACAACTCTATTCAATGTTCTTTCGAATCCTAACACTCTACAATTCGATTCCCTAGGGACTAATAAACTCACTCTTAAGTGATTATAGGCACTTCTCCCTCTGATAAAAAAACACATAAAGGTTGCCACTGTTTAAATAAGTGGAGTTCTCTCCTGGTTTCCTCACCTGAGTCAACGAAGTCCCAATTAATGTAGTTTTCTCCATTCTATTTTCTACGAGGTCTGATTCACCAGAAACCAGACAGGTATTTAGCAATGACTAAATCCTGAAGGTTTCCTCTTTGCATACAGCACTATATTGTTGGACATGTTTGTACTGGTCCAATACATACATCGGTTTAAATAAAATACAATGTTCCAGGAACGAACACACTCTCGCGCCGCTTGAACAGGGTTACGTTCACACCACAAGTAACCGCGCAGACAGTTCACAGCCTTGGGAAGCAGCGATGAATGAACAAGACCCACCAAGTCCATTGCTTTGAAAATGTGTTTCTGGGACACGATGAGTCCTTGGAAGACTGTCTATTAAAAGACCCCTTAGATCTAAACGACCATGTGGCAGAATAGGTAGGGAGACATTCAGTCCTTGGAAGACTTTCTATTAAAAGACCCCTTAGATCTAAACGACCATGTGGCAGAATAGGTAGGGAGACATTTTCATGTAATATCTAAGACCTTCGGAGGAGGTCACATTACGCTTCCAAATACACAATATACGTTTAAAAAGCTATCGCGTTCAAATGACTCCCCGCATTCTTTAGCACATGTTGTCACGCAAACAATGCCAAGAGAAGAGTGATAATTTTGTCCACCATCGGGTAAATACGTCCCCGAAGGGGCTCACAACTCCTGCCGAGAGCACTCACCCAGCCACTTAAAACGACTGGCAACCAATTTGAAATGGCCATGCTGCACAACATCCCATTCCACTGAACCACTGAAATTCAGCCACTAAGCTTGTGTATACAGCAACCATAAACCAAGTAAGTGGCTATCGTGAACAATCATATTGTCTGGCCTGTGGCTCAATTCATTGCATGCACAACATGTGTTTTAGTCTGGGCCCAACTGTCAATGGCAAATGTGACAATGACGATTATATTTTATTGCGAAACGGGCCTATGTGAGTTTATGGCCTTTTTCCATTTCCCACTCTATTACTACAAACGTGGCAAGGCCATAATTGCAGGTAGCACCGATGCGTCAAGTCAAGGAGTTGAAATAATGAGCAAACGATGTTGAAAGCATTACCGCAATCACTTTGCATAAACTGCAACAGCAGTCACCAGCGGTTCGTGGAAATGGGAGTCTTGCAGAAATTGTTGAGAGACCGCTTTTGCAAAGCGCGAAAGGGACGAGAGCCAAATTGACGACAACGCTAACACACACCGTTATATAATCTAAATGAATCGACCAAGAGTGGATCTTTGCTGTTGCGTTATAAGCCATTGCTACAGTTCCGACATTACCACATGCAAAAGAAAAATATATCGGAAGGAAAAGGCCATGCGGGAGGGCGTCACAGTTTGGCACCAGCTATCATCGAGTGCGGTCGTGTCGCTGCAGTTCTCCGAGGTGAGTACAGTACACTGTGATTAAAAACAACGGCGCTACGCCTCTCGAGATCAAATAAACGCCGAGCCGCTGATGCGTTCTGAGATTCAGGGGTGAACGGGACACCCACCCTGCAGTTGCAGATGTCTTAGAATGGGAAAGGGTTCATGATTGTAGCAATTTTGGTTGGTATATAACAATTGCGTTTAAGTATGTAATAACTGGACATTAGTTTTATTCTTACAATTACGTGCCTTGATGAGTATTTTAAAGTGGGCCCAACAGTCAGCCCGCATAAGGTTATTATTATACTTCTATGAACAAATCGCATAGGGTAATTTATTTTATTTTAACAAATGTTCAAATTGACTCCCATTAACATTCATGTGCGCATAATTTTTTATTGTACGAATTTGAGAATATTTTTTAAGATTACTAATGTAATCTTTGAAAATGTATCAATTATATTTCATCCCAATTCATTCAGGGCTCTTAATCGAGTTTTGTATACAACAGATTTGAGGTGACCCCCACAGGAAAAAAAATGTATGTTCATAATTTTCGATTTAAAGCTTTCGTGACTGCAGGGATTCATCTTCTTGGTTCTTTTGGTAAAGTCACGTAGAAGGGAAATAATAAATAATATAAATAAAACATAATAAAATACAATTCTCACGACGTTTCGGCCACAACGCAAGCACCTATCCTCAGGTGAAGAACAGGTCTGTCATTCAGACGCTGTCTTTCCGACAGACCTGTTCTTCACCTGAGGACGGCTGCTTGCGTTGTGGCCGAAACGTCGTGAGAATTGTATTTTATTATGTTTTATTTTGATTATTTCCCTTCCACGTGACTTTACCGAAAGAACCAAGAAGATGATGTTCATAATGATAATAGATATAATTCTAGATTTGAAGCTTTCGTGACTGCAAGGAATCATATTCTTAGGTTCTTTCCGTAAAGTCACGTAGGTAAAACATCAAAATTAATGAAAATAAAATAAAATAAAAACAAAAATCACGACGTTTCGGAGGCAACACAAGTCTCCGGAGACTTGTGTTGCCTCCGAAACCTCGAAGAATACACTTTTTTTAATGCCAGTGTTGAAATAAATTAAACCCCATGCGTCCCGATTAGGCCACCCAGAACACCCGATTGTGAGTGCACGCACACTCATGAGTACATGGATATGCGTCGGTCTGGTAGAGGAAGCGTCAAACATCATCTGGGTCATTAACAATCACTGATATCCTCCAAGTACTTTATGTACCAATGTCAGTTACACCAATAAGAGGTTTCAGTAGAAGGCAGGTTCTTTTCAGATTAATTTGACTCATGGACAATCTAATTCGAGGATAATTCAAATGCGGGAAATTGCATGACATGTATACACATCACACAAAACTACCTACAACAAATTTCGAGGTAATTGGAAGCTGGCAATAACATTGTCTTATATATTCTTGAAAGCACACACAATCCACGCTTCAAGTATGAGGCTTTCACGCAAATTATGTTATAACTTCCCATATTGCCGCCATGCAGGCTATCAGAGCTCATGTAAACCGTAAAACAACTGCTGTTTTCTTCAGAGGTCTTGTGCTAGTTTTTAAGAAGGGATATAACGATTTATCCACGCTACGATTAGAACATCTTTCACGGTTTGGGGGTCACGGTTCAATTCGAGAATCCATTATTCGTATCCCTGGTGGGCAAGTTGAATTTATAACGGTATGAATATATAATAAGTAGTAGTAGTATTAAAGTGTAACTATATGTGAATCAATCCTTACAAACACAACGTTTCGCACGGACACATTGCGGGTGATACATTGATTTGCCAATACCTTAAAAACGTTATAAACAATGCACTAATCACGAGCATTTCTAGTGAATGGAGTAATGCATGAGTGATAACCGTGTGAAGGTGATCGTTATTATGTGTGCGTGCGTGTCTCGCTTTGCCTCGCATTCCTCCAGCGAGGCTTAAACACGGATCTCTACGCTACACTGCAATTCAAATGGCATCTAACTTGCTTTCATGGAATAATTGAATGAAGATATGGGCAACAGACACGAATGAAAAGGTTAATTACACGTAACAGATAGAGCATAAGAGAGCACAATCCATGACAATGGCTCAGCCTTGCTGTGGCACACACCACAGGCACGATGGGCTGCGGCGTTCTCATTGCATTCAGTGCGAGTTTGCGTGCGCCGAGAGTAACCACCGCACCACAGCGCAATGAAACGAGGCTTTAATTACATTTATTTTTTAAAATAATAACAAATGATGTTCCTGCATTATTTATGGGACTTTCCAACTTGCACTTAACTCTCTAGAGCACAACACTTTAATACCCAAGTGCACCGGATAACCCTTGCAAATTCACAAAGGCTTCCATTTGGTTGTAATCAGTCGCTTTGCAGCGTGCATAGCAATTATTGCACTCAACGCAGTGATACCCTAATTCACCGTAATGAACACCTATCAGATCGCGTTTGACTGCACCCCATCTCTTTCGAACTCGGGAAGATTGGCCGGCTTGAGCAATGGATGGCGTTTGGATATGTGAGCCCCTTGCACTACTAAGGGGTTGTTGTAGGGCTGCAGTGGAACAACGTGGTGGGCAGCAGAGGGCAGTGCAGCCAAATCCATTGCTGTACCGTACTTCTGTGTTCACCCCCCCCCCCCGGGCACAATGACGGTATTGTATTTTTTTAGTTTGAATTAGGAACATTTACAATATAGGATTAGCTTTGGCTGTGTTGTATACGTGTATACCAAAACCAACTCACCGACATTAACATTGGCACTGTTATCTGAGGAAGAAGCATACAAGGGACTAGCATTTTGTAAAATGTCGTCTCAGCCAACATGTCAGCTGACTGCCAGATCCCACAAGCGTTGAACAGCAGACACCCAACCTCCAAGGTTTGCCCTCAAAGTTTCCCAACATTTGGCTTCGTCTTCCCTTGATCCCTATCCACTCGGTGTACACTTCAATGGTGGTCTGCATTGCCTTCGATGCTCCAACCTGTACTCCTGGCTCTACCCATCAAGCTGTTTTGCCAACAAAAGCTACCACACCTATTGTTGGACAGGTGGCTTACAGGACTCATTGCAGCATGAACACCCAAGTGCTTGGTCCTGTCCATCTCGTTGGTCTGTGCGACATGATTTGGCAATGATTCCGTACCTGTGAAATCCGAGGTTGAAGCTCTAGGGATATATATTCTGTGTTAAAACGTTTCCTTGTCCCCATGGTTTTTTTTTATTGCTGCTAAGTACAATGTGATTTTAATGTATTAATGATGCTGTTGCCATCCTGTTAATTTCGTTCATTTAGAGATATCAATCAGTCGTCTCCACGATGGTGACCAACAATCCACCACGACACGAATGTGAGCGGAGTTTGTAATCCAGCGTACTCGGTGTTCATCGGTACGCGCAAGATAAAAGTACATAAACATTTGTCCACACAGCTTGCCCAAATGTATCATGTTAGTTGTCAGCTGGATGATACCACGTCTTAAACACAGCAAAACATTACCCTTGTGCCACGTTTCAAAAACATGTTCAGAAAGGATTCTGAACGAAACCTAGAAAACCCCCCCAAAAAACGTATATAATCTTCAAACTATATAAGCGTTAAATTTTTATTTAAAGCTTTCGTGACTGCGGGGATTCATATTCTTGGTTCTTTCCGTAAAAGTCACGTAGAAGGGAAATAATAAAATAATATAAATATAAAACAATACAAATTCTCACGACGTTTCGACTGTAAACTGCCAAATCGCTGTCTGTGGTGCTGACGTTAGGACAAACCGCCACTTTTTTCTAATTTTCTTTCTGTGGATTTCACACCTGATGATGATTGCTTGTGTTGCAGTCGAAACGTCGTGAGAATTTTTATTGTTTAATATTAATATTATTTTATTATTTCCCTTCTACGTGACTTTACCTAAAGAACCAAGAATATATAAGCGTTAATTACATAGATGTGTTAATCGCCAAATAAATCGCAAGCGGCTCGCGTATGCTCTTGCATCTCCTCTTTGAAATGTATCCAAGGGTTAGGAATTCTCGACATTCACTCCACGTATTTGCTTGCCAACTCCCTGCTGAGCACACACAAAGAAAACCTAATAGGGTTATTTTATTTTTTATTAAAACATTTATACGTCACTGAAGCCCGGCTGCAATGCCCGGTTGAAAAAAAGTATTTCGTGCGTACATTATTCGTTTAGTGCTTTTCATTTCACCTTGCTTTCCCATAATGAGCTTTGGCCGTATATCCAAATGGAGTTCCTGTATTGTATAAAAAATGTTTGTAAATCAGAAACCAATTAACGTGTGTTGTATATCCAAACGCAAAATAACGAAAACAATGATTCAAACCTGTAACACTTAATTCATAAAACGGAAAAGCACAACCCTGCCCAGGGTCTCGGCATGGTTGCTCACTGCTGAGGACTTGCACAGGGGAATGTCACCTCGAAGCCTCAAGGACACCAATGAGAGAAGAATAAACACGTGGCACAAGGAGTGGCTGTGGCAATGCATCCCATTGACGTAATTGTATTATTCGCTGTTCTTCAACCTCGGAGCAACCGTTCCCTTGGTATGGTGCTGGCGGCAAGGGAACGTTGCTAATGAGGCTGATGGATAGTGTCGGTGTAAATTTTTGCTAATGCGCAGGCTCGAGGCAGATTTCTTGAGTACACCGGTTTATTTGGATTCCCAGGTACAGTACGAGTATAATGGGCATTGGGCCATTCAGCAACTACTTTTTCTGTTTAGTTTGTTGTCATTCCCCACCGCACCACCGATTTTGCATGGTTGGCTAAGTACGCACATACATACAAGTCGCCAGACATCAATTAGCACAACCCAGGAAAGTGTGAAGATAGGCACTGCATTGCATTTTCCTTAGCCCTGCAACTCAATACAAATATTTTTTTTTTACCCGGTAAGGCCGACACTGAGCTACATAGCTTTGTTTCAGAAGTGACCCGGCCGCAAATGACAGCTCAACAAAGTGGCTTATCACGTAGACATTTATAGCAGCCAAATACTCTAAAACACATGATTCGAATTTGGGAAGGAAAACCCGGAGGACCCGGAGAAAAATGCACACGACCACAGCGAGTAAATACAAACTCCAAATGTCGTTGTCAGGGTCGGGATTGAACCCACGATTTCCTGAATGCCAGGCGAGGGAGTTCACATTTTGCCACGGGGGTGCCATAAATAGACTGTGGAGCCACCAATTGACCCCGAGTCGATTACTTTCAGGTGGGTGCAGTGATAACAGAAAGAATAATAGAGTTTCTGTCAGCATGACGATTTTAATGAAGGTCATCATTCTATTGTGTGTAATTTCAAATGGTTGGTGAAATTTCCGACGGGACTTGCTGATGGTGGCTTGGGGCTGAGCTTGGTGCGATAAAAATACATTTGACTGAGAACCATAGATTGATAAAGCAGTTGCTGACAGCGTGATAAGGTTGAACTTTGTACCGTTGGTCAAGGAATGCCATTTCTCTCGAAACCGCCTGGATCATGTTAACTGTTTAAATGGATTCATATTTGACAAAATAGGCTGTAGCTTGGTTCAAACACAGAAAGGCTCAATCAGCCAGCAGATTTGCCAAATGCATCTATCACAACAACAAGCTGGTATTGCGCCAAATTGCACTCAATCAACCTTTGTGGCCAGGTGAACTCACCCCCTTCCCCAAGCAAGCCGACGCGCTCTCTCTGGACATGCCCTGATATACTGGGGTAGCCGTCTCCGACCGCTCCGCAACACGACACCCCCCCTGAGTCTGCCCCACCACCACAGCGCTCTCGCTCTCCCTAGAGGCTGGCCCTCTCCGCCTCGCGTCACACCTAGGACTCGCAATACTTCAACACACCCTACACCTCACAGTTACCGCACAACCACTAACGCATGTACGCAAGTGTGTGTGTGTGTTGAACTTCTTTCGCACCGTACGTAGCCAACCGTGCTAATCGGAGACGCGACTGTAACATTTGAAACCGTTTTAAAGATCGCGTAAAAACTCTAAGAGCTTGGGACCGGCAACAAATATTTAAATCCGCCTCCCTGAGAACATCTGCTCTCTCCTACAATGCAATTCACCTTCTCCCAGACTTTCCACCCCCCCTTTCTACATCACCCCCCCCACTACCACGCCACCCCCTTCCCGCTCATCTGACTACCTAATTCTAGACACACCCGTCATAACTCACCAAACCACATCACCGCAACACTCCCCCGCACCCCGCACAACACGCGTCACATTTGCCAATATCACTAATAACCGCACTCTCTTCACGCAAGATGCATTTCTTACACTCGCGTGTAACTGACACTTTACTTTTTATTTTACCAGGTTAAGCCCACTGAGCTATACAGCACTTTTTCAGAAGCGACCTGGCCACAAATGATAGCTTAAGGAAGTGGTTTATCGTGTGGACATTTATAGCAGCCAAATACTCGAAATGCATGTTTCTAAATGTGGAGGGGAAAATAGGACCCGGAGAAAAATCAACGCGACCACGGGGAGAGAGACGAGCAAACACCAAGTATACAGCAAATGTCAGGATTGAACCCACACCCTCCTGTATATTAGGCGAGGTCGTTAACATCTCGCCACCGTAGCGCCCCAATCAATTATATAATCATGCCGACCTTATGTCACCCATTTGATAAATCGCTGCTAAACATGTTTTACCTAATCCACCATCTTAAGAGTTTTGCTTTACAATCTATGTCATATAAGGACTAATCCCACCAGCAGGGCCTAAAAATAACGCTTTCTCCCCGAGGCTCGGAGTGCAACACAACCGAGTGGAAACTATTCACGGGGCACTGGTGGAAAAGGTCAGAAGCCTCCACACTTAGCTAATGATTTGTTTTTTTATTCTGCAGCCAACAAGGAGTGTTGTGTTTGAATACAAAAAAAAAGTGACAAGGCGCTCTGTGCCACCACTTTCACAGCCTTGCTTGTACATGGTGCACCACCTCTGGTTCCGTGCGCTTTGAATATCGCTTTTGGAACGCTGCCTCGTCGACGGATGCAATGATATGCACAGCAGATGTACATCTGGGATTGTTTACTGCCTCTTGAGTGCAAATATATTTTTCTCATGCGCTTGTTTTCCATAAACAAGAGTGTAGGATTCGCTGAATAGGCACAGTAAATGACCATTCTTAATAGATAAAGAGCTTAGAAGGCACATGTTCAATTGGGATTAATTGTGGGCTCTATCTCCAAGCAGGCGGTGCTATGATGAGAGCTCTTGGACCACAATCGAATGGCTGCAAAAGTTCAAATCGTAGTCGGCGGCTGACAGTACATTCGTCTCTTTCTGGGGTCACCAAAATAAGTACCGCTTTGTCGGTTCGTCAACATTCATCGTTCTAAAGAGATACTCATCTCTGCTATTAAAATACGTATTTTCTACCAATGGCTCAAAGCTGCCAAAACAAGATGAGCAGCCAGTCCCATGTTGAGATCTGCAGACAGAAAACGATCGCGTTTGGACTCAAGTGCTAACGTGGAGACGAAATCCACATTTCTAGTGAATTGAGTTTTCCGTAGATTGTCTACCAATGTGTTTTTCAGTTGCTGCTATTTTATTTAGCAATTCAGGAGGGGTGGTGGGGCCGAGCCAACCTTGGTTGACATTTAAAGCATTAAAAACCTCAATTGATTAATTAAAATAAACTGGTACACTCCCGATGTGTGCATCAAATCATGCACGTACAAGTGGCTTATTTACAAATCAAACAAAGAGGAGAGCAAAAATAAATAAAACTGATTTGCAACCCCAAACTGTGACAACTGAAACGTCGTGATTTTTTATTTTATAAAAATGGTACTTTTATTATTTATTTATTTTTACCTACGTGACTTTACCGAAAAAACCTAAGAATATGTGACAACCGAATTGTTAATGTAACGATTGTTCATAGGGATTCATTTGTCAGCATGGATGCCTTCGAATAATGTCGAGACGTGGTTAGTGTAGTGTACGGAGATGGTAGGGATGGAAGTTGCAGTAAAATACAACAGAGATAGCTGCCAATACACTCAAGCGAGACCCGGATGGCAAGCCGACAGGGAATAGCAGCGGAAAGCTCTGCTTTCCACTCCTCATTCTTCGCCAATTCATCACGGGTGTGAAATTTACACTACACAATGCAATTAAATGTTTAGTCCTTTACGTGTAGTTCACTGGAGTCCAATAGAAAGGATGTAATGGCTCATTAGCTAAGAGAGCCAAGTACAGATGGTGTGAAGAATATTTACTTTGGTTGGAGATATGGCCTTCCAGTGCCCACTTTCACGGTCAAGTTTGATAACCGCGGTACGTGGTGGGGTGGAAAGGGGTGATGCCGTACTGCAGTGCAACTCGCAGGGTATTCTGGACTTCAGAAAATCTGCCGTTGAATTTCTTGCCGACCTCATTAGCAGTAGGGAGTACTATTTAAAGTTTCCGCAAAACAGCGGGATTGAGTTTATGGGCACCAGTGAAGTTTTTTTTCTTCGTGTTCTTTTTCAAAGCAGGTCAAAGGGTCAGTGTCTCCATTGTTAGATGATGGACTTAGCAAGAACAACGATCTGTGAGATTACACATTCAAAATCTGGCAGCTACAAGTCTATTAATGGGGTCTCAGAAAACACGTCAGTGATGGCTTAACTTGGCCGCCAATGACCACACATAAGAGGTCATATTAAATGTGATTTGCCATTATAACATTCAAGCTCTTACTGATTGGGTTGCCAAGTGACAAATGATAAGTGCAGGACATTGATCAAAAGGTGTGCATCAAAGTGCTCTCTCTCTTGCAAATTAGATAATCCTGGTATCTCTCAAGTTTGCACCTGGCTAAACAAAAACGTGAAACTTGTAAAGGTAAGAAGGCTATTGAAGCTAGAGGAGAAGTAGTCATTTAGGTCAAGCCAGTGTGAATTTCCACTTGGCCATCTGAACGAGAACATTTACTTTTTAATTACAATAAATCTAAGGATCCTCATGTAAACGTACTATCGCTTGCTTTCTCCGGCTCGCATCTCCCTGCTGCTGCTCGGGGACAGGGGGTATAGCATTTGCGTGACAGTGCTGTGCGGGACTACCATTTAAAAAATATATCTTATCACCATCTACTGCCTGTGTATTGCAGTGGTCTTGGCTTTAATTAAATAGACACAACAGACGCACACGTCCACAATGGCTGCGTCGCTACCAGAGCGCGCTGTTGCAACATTGTGCTTGGCGGCAAATGGAACTGGCATTGAGGTGTTCTGCTGAGACTCCCTGTGGGGGGAGCAGGGGAAGGGGGTAGGGGGCTGGGGGGGGGGGCTTACCTGCAGTTAGGAGGGGGGTCCAGTGTTATCTCCGCAAGCTCCTTCTGAATCCTGCAAAGACAAAAATCGCCAGTATAGCCTTAACAGACTTTTGGGGCAAGTGCTGTTAGCCAGGTGCACTGATGAAGGCCGAGACGGCACACGAGGGGGTGGGTGGCCAGGCCAGCACCATGCACTGTTGCCTTTGTCTCCCTAGCTGCAATGTTTAGACACCGCACCAAGTACTCATTTGAGGCCGAGTCAGCCTAGGAGAGACCCAGGACCAGTTCAGATAATCGTCACTGGAGTTGACTGTGAGCGGGAATCGAACCCGGGTCGCCGGGTTCGTAGCGCAGAGCGTTAACCGCTCCACTATCGCTCCTGCACACACGTTCGTTAGCTGATTAAATAGAACATTGATAAGACCAATCCTTGCGTAGTTGGATGAAGACGAATCTGATATCCATAGTTAAGTGAATGATATAAATGGTAATGTATGAACCATATAACTTTCCATCAGATGTAAATGCATTAATGTCATAAGCGATTGGAATGGTCAAAGCACTAGTGGGTACACCCATTGAAGACGATGTCAGATTTCGCATAGTAAATCTTGCCTGAAAAAAACATTTTGTTACGTACACTTTATTTAAAATAACGAAATAATATACAAAGCAGCTTGGGATCAACAGGAACAGAAGCAAGATCATGCATGCTCTTTGCCAGCATAATGTTGGGAGTTTTCAGAGGTGCATGCTCGAACTGGAGTGGTGTGCTGACGGTGGACTGTTTTGTTGCTGGTGAGGTGGACATTGGTTTTGGCATCGTTCCGCTTGAGAAGGAGTTTGAAAAAATCCCACGATGAGACGGCAACAAGGCAGGACACACAAGAGGTGTGCTCTTGTGGAGTCAATGACAACGTAGAGCTGGGCATCACCAGCACTTTGGCAAAATTGACAAGCGACACGGGAAGACTTTGTGGGGGTCAGCGATGGAGCCCGTGGCACATGAACATGGGAATTTTCGGACAGATATTGGCCTCGTGTGGAAACAAAGGGAGTATTTTGAGAGGCAACAACAGTACCAGGGAAAGAGGCGTGCCAGAGACAATGACATAGTTATGGAGATGCTCAATGAGCATGGAGCGGCCAGTGGTGTTGCAAGCAGCAGTGAGGTCTCGGAGAACTAGGCGATAGATTCAACTTTGACGAGGAGTTCATCTTCTTGGTTCTTTCGGTAAAGTCACGTAGAAGGGAAATAATCAAATAATACAAATAAAACATAATACAATAATTCTCACGACGTTTCAGCCACAACGCAAGCAGCCGTCCTCTTGATATGCAAATTCTTTTGTCAAGGCGCTCTTCCGCCTCCAACCCAGCTTAAATATACGCTGCCAAGCCTGGTGGTGTTCAGACGCTGTCTTTCCGACAGACCTGTTCTTCGCCTGAGGACGGCTGCTTGCGTTGTGGCCGAAACGTCGTGAGAATTATTTTATTATGTTTTATTTTTATTATTTTATTATTTCCCTTCTACGTGACTTTACCGAAAGAACTAAGAAGATGAATCCCTGCAGTCACGAAAGCTTTAAATCGAAATGTGACGAGGAGGTTCATTGACCCCATACAGTGGTCTCTGTGGAATGACCTTGGTGGAAACCAGCCTGTACTGGGATAGGCATTTGGTAATGGTGGAAGAGATGACCCATTTCTAGGACTTTCCAAGAAGAGAGATTTGAAATCCGATGGACATTTTCAGGAATGTTGGGAGACCAGTGTGGCTTTCATTAGGATGGCAGGGTCAGCAGCATGCATTCATGTCGCTGGTAATGAAAAGATAGAGGGTGGGGGAAGGCTGCATGGGATTATTTCATTAGTCTGACACCACACCATAAACATTGGCATCTACGAGTTTGTTTTGGGTCCACAGTTTAGAAAAAAAAAACTAACAAAACGCCCAGATCTTGGCAGATCTTGAAATCCAAGCAGATTTTAACCTGGAAAGTGCTTGGTTAGGTGAATGCCAAACGCAAAGGGTGCGGGGGGGCTACGTTCTGGGCAACAAAGGGGAGGACAGTCAAGGCTACTGTTTTTCTGCACTATAATCTCATGGTATGCTCCATGCCTTCACCATATCTGCGCTGACCAGACGTGGAAACATGTGGTCAAGTAACTCCCATGACCCGCATAGCATCTCAAATGCAGAAGTTGATTGACATAAATAGCTGTACACGTACAAACAAAACGTCAACAGCAATCACACCTTCAAAGAGTAAAAAGTTAATTTAATGCCGACGCTTTATATAAACCGGTTGGGTGGCGATATGGCAGAGCGCTTGACTCGCAGTTGGAGGGGAGCGAGTTTAAACCGCGATCGGTGATAACTCGGGCCTCCATCATTGCACTGGGGTCCACACAGCAATCCCCACTTTGTGGAGTCGACAAGCGTTATGCTACCAAGAGATTAGATGTTAAAATAGGATTGTGTCATTTCCACCTCGGCTCGCGGCCGCCAAAGGAGAATAACACTGCCCCACACTCACTTGAGCCGGGAGAAGACCCCTTTGACTGTGTTGATGTGCTCGCATGAAAAAACACTTTACACATTTCAACAGCGGTACAAGCGCACGTTTGTACGCAACTGCGACGCCAAGCTCGGTGCATTCCCAAGGGAGCGCACGGCTTCATCATCTCGTACCGCTTGGCGCTGGTAGACAGCTTGGCAGCTGTTTTGCCCGAGATCTTGGCCTCTTTCTTCTTGGGCTGGGGGGTCTCGGTCTCTGGTGGGGGGGCGTCCAGTTGGTCAGCGTCCGAGCTGCCGCTGCTGGTGCTGGGGCTGTCTGCGCTGCGAGGCTCGCGCCCACTCGACATGGCTGCACACATTGCACGGCAAAAACAAGACGCTTCGGCGGTTACTTTCCAGCGTTTCGAGGAGTTTTCCGCTTGCTTGTTATTCCTTTCCCATCCAATGAGGTTCAAGTTCAAGTTCATTTATTAGGTATAGCCCTGTGAGCCATTCGGCTCTTGAATCGGGTGCAACCGCAACAAACAAAAAACATGAACTAAAAAACATCTTAAAGTGAATATGTGACTGAGTGCAAACAGAAAATCCAAGAAAAGACAGCAAAATATTGCAGAAAAAACACAGTACACCAACACTGCGTGCAAAAATCCCAGTGGGATGCAAGTCAAACAACAACAACAACAAGACAACTTAGATTAACTCTGTACTACAACAAACAAACATGGCTAAACCAATACACTTTTCGAAATCACCAAAATAAAGCCATGAACTCAATGAAACAGTGATAATAGGAAATGTGACGGAATTTTCACAATAAATGACATAAACAACATGTACTACCAAAACCCTGCAGCCATAGCTGGCTGCATGAGTCACTCCACAACAGCAGGAGCATCAATCGGAGTATTATAATTTTTCAATGCACCTTTAAGATCAGCACACCAAATCAAAATACATCGGAAGACATAACGAGGCTCCCACAATGCCATGTGGGAGGGTGTGTGGCAGTTTGGTGCCAGCTATCATATAGAGTGTGGTTGTGTCGCTACAGTTCTCTGCGGTGAATACAATGTCTTTAAAAACAATTATGCTAATGCCTCCTTAAATAAAATTTGAGCTAACCGCTTGCGCGTTCCGAGATTCAGCAGTGAACGGGACACCGACCCTGCAACTTGCAGATTTCTCGGAACGGGAAAGGGTTAAGTCACAAAACAGTCACTTGTTGCACGTAAAAAAAACGCCACACATGGTAATTTCATTTAATGTGTTATTTTATAGATGTAAAACTTAAAGGAAAAATCTATATGCAACTGGCAAATAGGGATTTAGCAATAAACGCCCCTCTGATGTTGACAAGCCAATTACAGGCGCAGAATATATTGATGTAGCAACTATTTATTTTCTCCCTGGGAGGCACAGTAGCAGAGTGGCCCAGCTCACAGTCAGGCTTGTGAGTTCACATCCTGACTGATGGATCAACGGTGATAGACCTACGGAGAGACTGATACTGGTAGGAATCTCCTGGTTACACCAGCCCACAGGGGATTATTGTGTCCGTCGCGCAGGGAGGGGCTGGGTGGGGAGGGGCTGGGTGGGGTGGGGAGGGGCTGGTCACCCCGTGGTGCCCTTATTAAACTCAACGTTTAACCTACTCACACCGGCTTGTGCCCGCCCTCACAGTCGGGCATATTTGCTTAATACACCACGCCGCCGTTGGCCGTAGCCATTGACCGAGCAACCCAACGTTCCTACCAGCTCCCTCCGCAGGAATGTGTTATCTTCCATAGGAATGTGGACATTTTATCATTGCCTCACGGGGTTGCCGATAGATCGTAGTTGCTGATAGATCAGCAACCATGTAATGGTCACGTGAAAATGCACACGGATTGACCTTCCATTGCTTACCTGCTATACATCTACACCGTCATCTGCACGGTTTCTGCGTTACACGAGATAATGTGCATCATCCATTTGTTTTTAATCTCCGGATATTGTTCACGCCTTTCCGGCAAATTACCCATGAGCAGCACCAACAATTCGTGTTACTTGACGTAGGCCATGGTTATGCATTATGTCAGTCATCTCAAAAGTATTTCGAGTCGAAAATGATCATCAAATATCATCCCATCAAATATCATCCTGTTGCAGAGGTCGCAAACGGGTTTTGATTCCTTACCCGTACCCGGCCGCACCAGGGTCGCAAACGGGTACCCGTACCCGGCCGGGTACGGGTAGCCGGGTATCGGGTAGGGTAGGGGTATCGGGTACCCGATTGCGACCTCTGTCCTGTTGTAGGTCATCCATAATTATTGAGTCAGGAAAGTTAACCCATTAAGGACAGTAAGCTCCATCACGCACTGAGTTGGCACAAAGAAGTGGGGAGAAATAAAAGGCTTAGTTTGAGTAAAAACGCATTCCTCGAAGTTGAGTAACTTGCCATTTCCAAAAAGAGGAGTGCTTCTCCTTAGCAGCCAGGGCTCATGTGTCGCATCAAATCACGGCACAAAATTCAAGCCTTCCTGAAGCCATCATATAACAACAGACCTCGGTGGATGACAGTAAACGCAGGCGAGCAAACATCATTGACCTCGAGCACGGTATTGACCCGATGCCTCATGCTTTACTATATTGTAAACTTAACACACGTTGTCTAAATTCTACAGCGGTCAACCGCCAAAGTGATGTTTTATAAGGAACCGTTTATTAGTTTATGGTGGTTGCTGGAATAACTTTATAGGCAAGATTCAATGTTTGTATCATCCCTCTGTTATGCCTTTGCCAATGACATTCCAATGTTGAGTGGATGTGCTGAATCGATCAAGTAAAGACGACAGTGGTCTTGGATGCAGTCATGTTTTACCGTGCTGTTTTGGGTCATTCACATAAAACAACAATAACAAATATTGACTTCCCAGGGAGTTGTCCTCATTTCACAGATACTCGAGAAATGATGGGCTGACGTGACATGAACCTGGAATTTGAACTTGCAACCTTCCAATGTGATGTCAAGCACCTGACTCGATTGTGTAATTTAGCGTTAGAAATATCCAGTGTACATTTTAAAATGAAATATAAAACGACAAGACTGGATTTTATCATCTGTCTGAATCATTCTAAAAGTATTGGTAAATTGGTATCACATACAGAGTGATATATTGCACATATATACAGATGTCACTTTAAAGAAGTAGTTCTGACATCGTCTTCCAAAGGTTCTTCTCCGACACGGTCATGCACTGCTGCTCTGCAAGATTCCCCAATGGATTGCATGTCGGAGAGGGCATGAATAATGCACACCTGGAATCAGAGTTAGTCGGCCCTTTCCTGGCTTTTGGACAGTTGTAAATACGTGGATGTGTGGTGGGTATGGCAAAGCACACACCTTACAATCTCAGATGGGCTTGAGAGTTCAAATCCTGGACGGAGGTCACCCTAAACTCGTCCTCCCACAGGAATGAATACATTCCGCATCTCTTTATGCAGATCTTAACAGTTGTCCTTCAGATAGCCAGTGGAGGGTGAGCACTGCTTGCAAGCTTGTGCAATCAGGAATGCAATTTGACTGACACGAATATTCTACGAGGTTGCACTGTGGACAGGCGTGTCCCTGAAATGAGAATGGACCGTTTTAAATGACGAAAAAATGTGCTCAGGAACAGATTTAAAGCAGATGTATTGATGATTTATTTCTAAAGGCTAACAGAGACACAGTGTTCATAAGCCAAGTGTGAAGTCACTTCATAAGTTAAACTATAGAAATGCAATAACTCAAAAACATAGTAAAAAAACAACAGCACAGTTATTCCAGATATTTTAAATTTTGGAAGTGCTCAGTCTCTTGCACCTTTTTCTTTCAGATTTCAACCAGATATTAATTCCAGCATCAAAAGCAACAACACGCGATACAAAAATGCCACGCTGCATCACATGCGCTCATGTCCTGTTTACCGTCTTTGCCAAATTTAGAAGTATAAATGCACACCAGGCCCCAGGACCTTTTGAGGAATTCATGTGAGAAATGCATCAATTATTAACCATCAACTACAAAACAATTGTAAATATTCATAAACTGTATTTGCCTGCTCAAGGAAGCACGGAGGAGAGAGGAGCTCTTATCTGTTCATGGCCCTGGGCGAGCAGTCCAAATTAAATTCTCAGTGCGCCTCCAAGAGACAACTACTGTGGACTCCCCACCAAGTGGACAATGCTCAGTGTCCCAGTGCTGGCGAGATGAGGGGATGAGTCAAGCCTTCAAGCTGGCATTTTAACTCTCAAATGTTCCGATCTGAGAATACGGTGCCCTAACCACATTGCCACCTAGCCGGTTATTGATACCGCTTTTGTCAATCGTCCCAAGCATTAAACCTTTTACTCGCACAGTTCCGATATATTCTCTTTGTTGACTTAGCTGGTACACACCCTATTTTGTTCATGTTTCAGTCCACGTTATTGTTTACATATTATATTAATATAAGTCAAGGGTCACGCTTACACAGATTCAAGTCGCGTAGTGTGTTATACATGGAATGCAACTTCTGGATTATGTTCACATCAATGAATTGCTTGTAGAGTATGGTTTTTAAACATGACCGGCTCTCCACACAGATTCTAAATTATAATGAATGGTATATTTGGCCTATTATGTCGGACAATGAGACGGAGCAATGTGTAAAGTTGAGGTTAAATGGTGCGGCACTTCTGCAATAACATGTATGCCATGTTGCTGCATTTGCTATGAAATGCAACACTGGGGAAATAAAGTTGAATTCAAAATAACATTTAATTATTTCACGTGGCACATACAACAGCAATAAAACCTGCCTCGGGGAACCGTAGCATGAAGGTGGGGACTCGACATCAATGGCTCCCAGAGGTAAACTTTGCAGCAGCAGTGAGCATTGGTGACTATTACTCGACTGATGAGTCTTAATAAGAACGAACCCGGTCTAGTTGTGTCTCTCTATCAGTGCTGCTCCCATTCGGTTACATTTGGTCGAATTTATTTGCACAATGACCCAAGACGAGAGGACCACAATGCACAGCTTCAAGAACTGCTGATAGAGGCCAAGTACTATTTACACATTTTATTGTGTTGTCTGTAACACATGCAACATTATATGGTTATTGCTTTCGGAGGTCGCATGGGATTGGAAAAGATGAACATGTCAAAACGTGTTCACGAGTGAAGGTGTGCAGATAAAAAAAAACTGGATGAATCGATACCTTCACGTTTTTATTTTATTTCTAAAACCTATTTCTTTACCATAACCCTTGCCTGTTCCAAATAGGTTCTTTGAGTTTGGGTTCACCCAGACCAAAACAACTTACTTTCCTTTGCGGTCAATGTGATGCCTATAACCTGAATGTGATCTCAATCCACGTTGTTTCCTTTTACTGGTAGGCACCTCCTGGTTACACCAGCCCACAGGAGATTATTGTGTCCGTCGTGCAGGGAGGGGCTGGGTGGGGAGGGGAGGGTGGGGAGGGGCTGGGTGGGGAGGGGCTGGGTGGGGAGGGTGGGAGGGGCTGGGTGGGGAGGGGAGGGTGGGAAGGGTGGGGCTAGGTGGGGAGGGGAGGGTGGGGAAGGGCTGGGAGGGGCTGGGTGGGGAGGGTGAGGAGGGGCTGGATGGGGGGTGGGAGGGGTGGGGCTGATCACCCAGTGGTGCCCTTATAAAACTCAACGTTTAACCTACTCACGCCGGCTTGTGCCCGCCCTCACAGTCGGGCATATTTGCGGAATACACCACGGCCCCCGTTGACCCTGGCCATTGACCGAGCAACCCAACGTTCCTACCAGCTCCCTCCGCAGGAATGTGTTCCTGCCTCAGTGTAATTCCAGGTGCGCACCTCTCCACCCTTCCCTGCACATTGTTCAGCTTTTGTTCCAAATGTCCTTACTATCGTCCACGGTTCTGATCCACGTGATGCAGTGCATATGAATCTACTTCCAAACCCACACCCCCCTCCGACTTGCCCCCCCCCATCATCCCTTCACTGCCACTGCCCAAAAATGTATATCAGCCTCCAGTGTCGCCATCTCGGGCACTGTGACCGCCTTTCCAAAACCTAAAAAAACAATCCCCTCAATTATGTTATTTCTGGCTCAGTATCCCCAGCGGATGGTGTTAAACAATTCCATCTGTTCCAATACTGAGCGGCGCACAAGCACTCTGCTGTTTCGATCAAGGCACGATGCTACATGTCAACGTCGTAATGCTCACACCAACATTTTAATAACGGCTTTAATAATTTAGAAGAAAAAAGTGAACATTGTACCCGAGATTGCTTAACCCCTCATAAGTGTCCAGATGGTGTAAACAGCACACTCTGAGTGCAATGTATTGCTTTTGGTATTCAAAATACAAGGAAAACATACGTACCGGCAGTGCTACAGCTAAAGCCTTACTCCTCACGGTTAATATGTTGCAGGTCTGACATTTGGCCACAGCAGTTACTTCTGTAAATAAGTTCATACAGCAACCAACATGGGCTCATTCTGACCGTCAATACCCAGACACCGATGGGGATGGAACTGGCCTATGTAAAATGTATGATCTTTGGTCTAGGTAAAAAAACAGTGTCTGCCTCCTAATCACAAAGATGTGTGCACCCCGCTGCATAAGCGCGCTGTTACTCTGCACTAACGCTGCCTATACAGGGCTATGGCGCAGCCTGTTCAACAGATACTTGGGTTTTCAGGAGTAAGTACACAATGAGTGTCTGCTGCGTTTGCCGTGCGCGAGTGGTAATTGTCTGAGCAGTGAGTGCCGGATGAGGAGTGTGTGGCGAGTGCATCTGGTGGGTGGTTGAGTGCAAGTGGCGCTGGTTGAGTGTCTCGTGTCAGGCGCGAGGGACGCATGCGTTGGTGAGCGGTGTCTGCCGAGCGGTCAACGTGAGCGAGGGGTGTTTGGAGAGTTTGGTGGGTGTCTGAGTGGTGGTTTGAGTCAGGTGTGTGATGAGAGGGAGTGGCGAGTGAGTTGTGTCCGGTGCATGTGCAAGTTTCTGGGTTTTCCCACCCACTCCCTTTCAAAAATGCACACCAACCAGCATGGTAAAGTATGGTGGCACAAAACGCTATGACCGACATGGCTTGGGAGGCCTTTATCCAGCAGTAGATTAACAAAACATGATAAACTCATTCCGAATGTACACAACAGGATACCATTTTATTGCGTGGAGAAAAAATGAAACCAACCAAGACTGTTTGCCTTACGAGACGTTTCAGAGAAAGGAATTACTTCCTTGCAGCCGCCCATTTTGCCATACACGTTTAGACATCGGTTGCGCAATCTCATTGTATACAAATGCTCTGCTGAGAATATTGGCACTTAAGCTATTCATTTTCTTAAATGGCAAATGCAAGGGAGGGAAATTGTATCTCTCCATCCACGATCGGAATGTCTCTACATCAATGTTGCCCTGATAGGAGTACTTGATGTAGCCACACCGTAGCTGGTGGATCCCAGATGGCCAGGTGCAATTCAAGTCCCAACATCTCCCCTTGTGCCCTGCAGTAAGTGTGCTCTGACCAGTCTAATCGGCCTATCAAAAAAAAATCTGTTTATGACATACATGAATGCCATACCTTGTATCCACGAACACCTGCAGGCAATATATTAAACCGTTTCGTATGTATCCAGCTGGGTGGTGCTGTGGTTAGAGTTATCGACTGACAGTTGGCAGGCTGCAAGTTCAATTCCCATACAATTATCTATGAATTCTTGAATAAAATTTTAATTGCACCGCTGTTAGCCAAGCTACACTTATATCACCAATGCAATAGTGTCATGCATGACAGCTAGTAGAAAGCGTATCTGAACAGGGTCCCACAAACCGAAGAACGTGAGAATGTGTTATTTTCTTGGTCATGTGACTGGTGGAGTGTTCCTAAACGGACCATGCATATATGTAATAATGTACACAAAATAATAAAATAGAATCCTCACGACGTTTCGGCCACAACGCAAGCAGCCGTCCTCAGGTGACGAACAGGTCTGTCGGAAAGACAGCGTCTAAATGAGTCTTTCCGACAGACCTGTTCGTCACCTGAGGACGGCTGCTTGCATTGTGGCCAAAACGTTGTGAGAATTGTATTTTATTATGTTTTATTTTTATTATTTTATTGTTTCCCTTCTACGTGACTTTACCGAAAGAACCAAGAAGATGAAGCCCTGCAGTCACGAAAGCTTTAAATCGAAATTGAATGTACACAATGATCGTGTGCATCAATGTGTTGTGCGTTTTGTTGTTGTTGCAAAAATACTGCGAATATCAAACCTAGATCTGCAGACTACGAATGCTGGTGTGAGTGCGCTGATCAATGATCTGACATCATATGACGACTATGGGTTCAACGCCTTTGCCGCCAAGTATAGAGAGTTCACTGAGCCTTGATGCCCCTCAAGTCCCCGTCAAAGCTCGACTGGGTACGAGATTGCTTTTTAAAAAGATTCCTTTGTAGTTTCGCATTCAAACAAATGGGCACCTTGCCAGTTAGGTCATGCATTAAGTTGAAGATTACGATCTATGCAATATTAGGTCTGGCAAGGAGGCTTGGCTTCATGTTTTTTTTCGTGAAACTTCTAATGCCAAAGCAGCTCACAAGGAGCTTTATTTACGGTGCTTTGTGTCGACAAATACTGCGAACCATGCATGTGCTGCCCGATGAAATCGGTCAAATGTACGCCCAGTTACTTGACTAAAAGCACTTGCACTTGTTTAAAGGCAAGTCTGAAGGAGGATCTCTCCATTGAGCGTATAAAATTGACTATTGATTATTAATTAAGAAAATTATTTTACAGTCCTATAGGAATGGATATTGATATTTGTCGTCATTTCTCATTAACATGCGGAGTACTGCCAAATGGTTTATTGATACTGTATAATTGATCACCTTTACTGCAACAGTTGCACTTGTGTCTAAATTCAAATAAAAGTGATTTCATATTAAAGTGATTTCCAAGCAGTTTGGGGAGGCGCTCATGACACGTTTGCTCTCCAGAAGTCGTGCTGGAAATTCCACATTCTTAGGGTGGTGGCAAGTCTTGGGCCAAGGACAATCACTATTGTCTTCCCAAAAGCGATACACATTTTTATAAACACTGCAGGGACGATGGGACGAGTCACTCTCAAACCGTGATTTTAATTCACATCCTTGGGAATGATAGCGATTCTTCTTCTCTGACAACAGCACACCTGTTCTGAATATCTATAAACTGATTGCCATTGTTTATTGTAACACTGAAACGCATATGTCAAATATGCCATGTTATTATTCATATAAATAATGCACAATGCAATATTTAAAATAATGTATCAAAGTAAAGCAATATACAGTATCACATACGTAAAAAAGTCCTTTGTAAGAAATACACCACCACACGCATGGCTTAGCACTACTATTACAACTTATTGCATTATAATTTAATGTATTTTTAAAATTTCAGTGCGAGAGAAATACCAAACGACAAAAACACGGCTAACATGCTGCGTCTTTCCCTGACCTTTACAAAATAAAATTCAGAAATTTTTACGAGACCCAGAAATGATACTGGTGAGTGTCGGTAATTCTACATAGTGCATGCATGAGATTAGCCTCGGAATATCTCCACAACTAATGAACCATAACTCATGAAGAGTGTTAAACCCACACAACACAAAATGAGGAAAAGTGTTGCCTACACGTGATACAAGTCAGGCCATAGAAACACAACACAATGAAAAAGCCCACAAGAGAAAATACAAAACATTCATATCCAAATCGAACATTTTAAGAATAATACACAAATCATCTTCTTATTACACGCATATAAACTGTTCTTTTACGAAGACCACAGAGCTGGATAATGGTCAATTTAAAGGCCAATCAACCACAAGCATGAGGGAGTTTTCTAAAAGTTTTCCTACTATTAACTATATTAGATACTGTCAGTGTCAGTCTAGCAAAGACTAAACCAAAGCAAATACCGTTAGGTCTGGCTCTTGTATATTGTACGATGAAAAGGCATTTGATTTAGTGGCATCCGATGCATTCACCAAAGCCCTCATGAACCAAGGCCTTACAACAAATATATAGACATTGTCAAAACCATTTATCGAGATGGAACAATTACATTGAGACTGAATAAAGTCATACAATCAAAAGGAGTCAGGCAAGATGATGTGCTCTCATCATGGCTATTCATAGTGTTCTAGAAGTTTGACAACATTTAGAATTGGTGAAATTATTGCGTAAAGGTAAGTGGTGATAGTGTTAACCAGCTCTGATGAGACGGTCTTCATAAAGAACAATGGGAATTACCAACATGCCACACAGCAAATGAGCACTGATAGAAACGAGCTATTCAGGCACAATATAGTTTGTCACTTCTCATCATCAAATTCAACTTCCCAAAATGTCTCCATCACGCTCTCGTTCACCTCTTTATTTCAGAATTTTCGCCACAATCTGCCTTAAATAACACTGGTCAACACACTATCGCTGGCATAAGGTATTCCAACGGTTTTAATGTAATTTTGGGGTGTTGATTCCAAATCTGACATCAGTTTTTGTCTATCACATCAGCTGTTTGAGATATCAAATATTGCATTTTCAATAAAAAACTGCAGAAGAAAAATATTAAATAAATGTGGATATCTACATAAAATGATATTATAAACACACTATCCTAAAAATACAGCACCATATTTTAACACTAAAGCAGTCACTGACTCGCAACAACTTGCAATCATAAGTGACAGAGTTAATTTCAGGTAAAATCAATGAAAATGGGGTATGCCGATAGCATAAAAATGAGATGTGATAGAGTAAATCTGAGATCAGATTTGGAATCAGCACCCTGAAATTAGTCTAAAACAGCTGCAAAAGTCCAGGCCAGAAAAAAATGTTTTTTTTGTTGACCAGTGTAATTGATCTAGGTATAAATATCCTTTTGTATTTTTCACAAGTGTTCCGCTTAAGAATTATTTCCTTCTGTTCAACAAACTTGTAGGATTGTCACTTTTGTTTTGCCCACATTTATCACAAGCTCAACTTTTCCACTTTCTTTCTTAAACTCTTCAACAATTTCCTGCAGGTCATATTCACAGGCCATCATGCAAAACTGAGATGGTTAAATCTTTCTAGATTTGAAGCTTTCGTGACTGCAAAGATTCATACTCTTAGTTCTTTCGGTAAAGTCAGAACTAAGAGTAGGTTAAATCTTTCTCCATTTGCGTTCATGCCTCTATTTCCCCAAAGGATATATTATCTAATTTTGCTCCGTCAATAGCCTTGGTGAGAGCACATGCCCTTGACTTACTCTTTTGATTTCTACACTGTGCTTTTTCACGAATAGTTTATTTTTACCACTGACCGTCTATGTACTAGCTATCAATGAGATCACAAATGTCATTATGCTTGGCTTACATAGACTATAAAAAGGCATTTGATTCAGCAAAAAAATGAAGCAGACGTACAAGCTCTCAAACCAAGGTCCAAATGTGATGAATGTATAATTCATCAAAACTACTTATACACGAAACCGCAACATGGAGATGCACCGAGTATATTGCTTTGATTCCGTGAATGTTACTGGGAAAAAAAGGCTTAATGAATTAATGCTTTTGTTAAGTGGGTAAATTATTAAATGAAGCTGTAAAAATCCAATGAAATTACCGTATTCTTAGGAGTGTTATTACACGCAAGGGTTATGGACATGTGTCTATAACATTGCTACATTGACTTAAAGCTTTCGTGACTGCAGGAATACATATTCTATGGGTCTTTCGGTAAAGCCACGTAGACAATTGCTTGTGGTGCGATTGAAACGTCGTGATCTTTATATAACTCTTCTATTACCGTGGCTTTACCGAAAGACCCATAGAATAGAATTGCTATATTGGCAGAAGTGGAAGGATGTCACAACTTTGAAATGCATTGGTAGATAATTTCCAAGCAATGTAATGTTTCTTGTAATTTATCAGTGAATTACCCAAGAACATTTACAATTACAAAAAGCACTCCATTTTTCTTCTTGGTTGCTTGCGTTGTGGCCGAAACGTCGTGAGAATTGTATTTTATTATGTTTTATTTTTATTATTTTATTATTTCTATTCGACGTGACTTTACCGAAAGAACCAAGAAGATGAATCCCTGCAGTCACGAAAGCTTTAAATCGAGCACTCCATTTTCTTGTTATGTTGGCAAACGGACAAGAGAAATATCGTTTGAAGCTCCCTGCATTGCATTAATTTATTAATTTCATCATTATTTTACAAGTATTTACATGTATATTTTAAGATTGATTTATTACACTGATTGAAATGGGAGGGGGGGGCGATGACTGCTTTGCATATTCCAATCGCGTAATTTGCAGGTAATCTTTCAAATTTGGTCAATTTGGATGCTGCTGACATACGATGGCTACTCTTGCGAATGACGTCATGGGATCTCTTAACATCGACCGTGAGGCAGACTGCACGTATATTCGCGGTTAGCACACCCGCAGCGTTAACCCGGGGAGGCGTCTAGATTCGAACTGCGACCAGCTTGCACAAGCGGCGATACGCCACCAACTAGAACGTTTCAACGCCATAATTGTAAAAGAGAGTGAACATTGGACACTAATTTAATCTATGTAGCCAGAGCATTTAGAGTACTTCATCGCCACCATTTCATACAACTGTCAATTATTCGAGCATTGCTTATGCATTATTCGATTACACTGTGACACAAATTTTGTTCCCAGGTATTAAGTGTTATTTCGAAATTGCCTATGCCTAAAAAATATATAAAATGGCTATTATTCCACAAAAACTTTGCTTTTGTGACCAAGACAGCAATATTTTTAAAGTTACCCATTTTCTATGAAAAACACGGGCAAATTTGAGTATTTACGTTCACATAAAGTCAGAAAAAAACATACTAATCAAAATTAACATGTATTTATACTAAAGTAATAAAAAAATTACTACAAAAGATATAGGAGTAGGTTTTCGAGATTTACGATTAAACTGCAAATTTCTTTCACGAATCAGCCCCCAAATGTAGTCTCCCATCATGTTATCGTTATACTGTCCTTGATAGCAGCGTTCAAAGTCCAGTATATCCTGCTGGAAGTGCACGCTTTGCTCATCCGAGTACACTCCCATGTTCTCCTTGAATTTATCAAGATGAGCATCAAGGATATGGACTTTGAAGGACATCCTACAGCCCATTGTGCCGTAGTTCTTCACCAGAGTCGCAACCAGCTCCACATAGTTTTCGACCTTGTGATTGCCCAGGAAGCCACGAACCACTGCGACAAAGCTGTTCCAAGCCACTTTATTTGGGAATTCATTGCACTCCAGGATCTTCTTTATCTGTGGTCCGACGAAGACACCGGCTTTGACCTTTGCCTCAGACAGCTTAGGGAAGAAGTCTTGAAGGTACTTGAAGGCTGCTGACTCCTTATCTACAGCTCTGACAAATTGTTTCATGAGGCCCAATTTGATGTGCAGTGGTGGCATCAGCATCTTCCGGGGGTCCACCAGTGGCTCCCACTTGACGTTGTTCCTCCCCACAGAGAACTCGGTCCGCTGTGGGCAGTCCTGCCTGTGGTAGTACGCCTTGGTGTCCCTGCTGTCCCAAAGGCAAAGATAGCAGGGAAACTTGGTAAAACCGCCTTGGAGACCCATCAGGAATGACACCATTTTGAAGTCTCCAATGACCTCCCAGTCACACTCATCATACTTCAAGGGTGTCCACAGCAAGGTCTTGATGCTGTTGTAATCCTCTTTGAGGTGCACCGAGTGCCAGGGGAAGAGACGGGTACTTATTACCATTATGGAGCAGCACGGCTTTGAGGCTCCTGGATGAGCTGTCAATGAAGAGGCGCCACTTATTCTGGTTACAGGCGATTCCGATTGCCTCGAAACAAACTGGTCACATTGTGGCAGAAGCAGAGCCCATGTTGACGGGTGAAGAAGCTGCAAAAAGGTTGGTGACACTTCCTCTGATCTGCGACTTGCACACTTTTATCCAACAAGTTCCACTTAGACGTCAAAAGCTCGGCATTGGACTTGGTGAGACCAAGATCTCTGATCAAGTCGTTGAGGTCTTTTTGGTTGGGGTAGTATGGGTTTCTCTCCTCAGCTCCACCTCTGAAATTGTCATCTGGATCTACAACGTCTTCCTCGCTCTCTGACTTGCTGCTCTCTTCTAAAGACGGCTGTTCTCTCCGGAGGAGTGGGTATGTGGGAGCTCATGGCAGTGTGGCACCGGGGCGATGGATGAAGGAAGGTCCGGATATGTGACAGCAAGTGCATTCTTGCCAGTCCGACATTTGGAAGGGTCCACCATACAGAGGTAGCAGTTGCTTGAGTGGTCAGTGTGTTCCCGCCAAATTCTTGGGATAGCGAACTTCATGTTCTCTTTTCCCCTCTGTACCATTCTACAAAAATACATTTATTTCACCCATGACTAATGTGTAAGAGATTCTCGCAACATTTTTCATACGTGATATATTTTTTCAATAACATTGTAAAACATTAAAATTTAAAACTTTCACAATTACATTTTTTAAAACAAATTTTATAACATTAAATTCCGAGCAACAATTGTCAATCCTACGTTCCACAGTTTTTTTGCATTGATTGCAGGTGAAATTAGGTGCCGAGGGTTTGTCTTGATCTCCGACAGGCATGCTGAAATATGCCTTGTAGGCCTCACGCATCTTAGCAGATGCTTCCACAGAGTACTTTTTCGCTCGTCTTGATAAATTGGCCGCAGACATAGCAAAATGTGTCTGCCGGATGCTCGCAGCCTCTTGATGCCATCTCAAAAAAACTGGTGGACTTAAGGCCCCTGTATTCATACTATTTATATTACTGGAAAGTTCTAGAATGTTCTAGAAGTTACTCCAAGTTTACTCAGCACTGAATCTATCTGCATTGTTCTGGAAAATGTAACTTTCTAAATGTCACTGTCCTGGTCACAAAAACGAAGTTTGTGGGGAGTAATAGCCATTTTCTGTACTTTTGAGGCATAAGCCATTAGAAAATAACACTTACTACCCAGGAACAAAAAAAATGTGTTACACAGTGTTATGTAATCACCTTGGTTTCGTTATACGGTTGCCATTCGTTTTGTTCATCAGTTGTCTTAACTCTGTACACCCTGCTCAAATAAAACATCACGTTGCTTTCATATTGTAGATTAGATCAAGAGATAATCATGGACAATGCCACTGCTGGGAACGTACGTCACCATCACTTAATTCCTTCTGCTGCATTCCAAAATTGTTGCAAAGTAACATATCCAACCCTCTTCCCTCTTGATCGCCTCTCAATGCCACTAATGCATGTCTAGCATCAACTGTTACATTCTTATTTCGATGACTGTGGTCATGTCAGGATGCAAACACGGGATTCTTGATCTCTTAGAAAAGCATCACGTCATGTACGAAAATGGCCTTGGAGGAAAACACCAATATAATGCTTTTGGAGTTACTTCAACCAGTGTCTCTATCAACAACAGTAGTGCTTGACTGAGCTTTGTAAAGAGCACGTCACCTCATGTTCAGCGATGCATCACATATTATCCCTTACTGCAATGAACAATTCCTGTGTACCCTACTTATCCAGAAATGTACATCTTTATTCATCAACAGGACTGCGTTTTACCCAACTGTGTCTTGTTTAACTTAGCCATCTTTACAAAGCCATTTACAGCCTTTCAATTTTACACAACTTGGCACTTTTGTGACCATCATACATTTGAACATTTTGCAATTAGTTTCTTTTATAATGAAATCTCACAGTTGTCCACTTGAATATTCATTCGCCAGGCCAATATACACTGTGAATAATACAGTGGTGATCTCAGCACCGCTATTGTGTAAGCCGTTTCAGTCTTCATGCAAATGGTTTACAGAAAAACCAAGTGAAGCACAATTCCTGCTGCATCAAAAATTGTTCGCGTAACCTTGAGCTTTAATTATTGGCAATAACCTGAAGAAAATTACATGAACTGACTCTCGCACAGCAGTGACTGCATTTAAACCAATCCTAGCTAGAAAATGGCTACCATAATACTACACTTGTATGATTAATAGAAAGTTGTGGGAAGCTAACCTTTCTTGCTCAAGAATTAAGGTGATTGTATAATCTTCATCAGACTCAAACCCCCCCCCCCCACCATTATCACAAGAGATGAAGGACGCCCTTGGGGCTGTTGGTCTATCGTGAATCTCTGTTCCTAACCCACCCCATGCGTATGGCTGGAGCACCACGCTATTGAGCTCGTACTGAGTAGTACTAACTACCTATTGAGTTTAGAATGAAAATAATCCGTGACACTTACTGGGTGTCATTTTAATTTTCAACGCCAACTTAAACATGCACACAAATGAAAACAACAAACGTTTAGCAAAATGGGGAGGGGGAAAAGGAAAGATTGTTATGAATATGTAATCGCACGTTGGAGCAACATCTGCAAGAAGCGTGAAAGTGTAGGAGGTAAATGTTATCGTTACTGTACAACCGCACTGCTGCAGTCAAACGCCTCAAGACACGTAGGAGCTTCCTCACAACAACACAGGCACTAAACGCCAAAGACAAAGATCACACGTATAGCCTGAACAGACTGTTGGGGCAAGTGCTGTTAGCGAGCACCTATCAAGGTCGGCACGCACACGAGGGGGGGTGGCCAACACCACGCCCGGCCGCCTTTGTCTCCCAAGTGGTGATATTTACACACCACACCAGGTATCATTTGAGGTTGAGGCGACCTAGGGGAAGCTCAGCACCGGTTGAGATAATCATCACTGGTGTTGGCCGTGAGCGGGAATCGAACTCGGGTCGCCGGGTTCTTAGAGCAGCGCGCTAACCGCTGCACCACCGCTCCCCACACCTGCGACAACGCGGTGAGATGTGGCGGGAGCGATGTGGGACGCCTTGGTGCCGAGATCAGCAATGGGCGACGAGACGAGCGGACAGCTCCCCACGGGAGCAATAGCGCGGTGGACCACGTGGACAGCTCCCAACAGGGTTCGTACCCGAGTCGGCAGGTCAAGGGTCATCCGAGCCACATGGCGGAGCTCCACACAATCAGAGGCTGCTGTGGTGAGAGGCCAACAATGTGACGCCTCTGGCTCTGCCCACTGCTCAAGGGAGGGGAGGGGAGGGCCCCCCCACTGCACTACGCATAAACCTTGCAGCAAGAAAGCTGCGCACGCTGGGGATGTGCTCTAAGCCACCGAAAGGACGTTTTACTTTGGTGGATGGACACGGGATGGGAAAAGGCTGTGAAAGAAACCTCGCAAAGGAAGGTGCGATCAAATCAAAGCGCTCACATTTTAGCGCATTTTTACGACAGTGCCGGTACACGGACACGGGGTTCGTCAGTCAAGAGTGGAGCGTGTCGTCGACTGCGAACAGCAAACTGGAGGAAAGGATACATCTTATTGTAGATAATAGGTTTCACAAATCAGCCCTGGTTAATCGATAATACAAGTTGGGGACAAGATGGGCATGGATATCTGGCATTCCTTTGTAACTGTATACGTTGTTCTTCATCATATTTGGATTTCAAACCAATTATTGTAAAAAATACGTTTTTCATTGTAGCTAATTTGACATCACTGTAAAGTAGTCTGTTCCGCTATATTGCGGTAGTTGCGTTCCTGAACAACACAGCGTTATGAAAAAATATAGGCTAAAATACAGTCCGCAATAAGACGTGAGATGCGTATGCAGGCTGAACAAAGACTGTGGCGTGTGGGTAGCATCTAGAAGCATCCAGTAGCATCCCGCCTCGTGTGATGCTACGCCGAGGCAGACGTACAACCGCGTATTCCCTACTCGCGCTGTGACGTACTTCTGTTCACTCAATCGCATTATAGCCAATTCGCATCGGCGCCATAAAAAATGTGTTCCCAAATACATCCATCGCGTTATATCCAAATCGCGTTATTAAAATAAACGTGACATGAGAACAGACTGTCCTGCCCAACACCCGTCTGGGGGCGATAAAATAAGGAATTCCCACTATTGGTCTCATGGCTGCCAATGGAGATTAAAGAAAAAGCAGTGCGATTATTTACGGCAACGTTGTTTCCGTTTTCAAAAAATCCCAATAATTTTCGTAGCGTTAATTCACGTGCCAATTGCCCATCCCCACTGCATGCAATGTGAAGAGTTCAAGGCAAATGAGTAGAATTTTGGCAACAAGCCAAAGAGGCGAGTTAAGAGCATTCAGGGAGGAGCAGGATTAAGGCAGAAGTCACGTGATTAAACCTCGCAGTAAAAATAATGTTCTGCTCCATCATGTTTGTACGATGAATTTGAACACACAATTGCACCTGCTGCCTTTTAAGAGTGCAAGCCTATGCAGATGACTGCAACGCTATAGGCTTACACGTTTTCAGGGCAGGACTTTGGAACCTGGTCATGTGAGACGACACAAAGGAAATACAATTACCATATTTTGTGTGTGTACGATGTATGTAGCAGGGAGCGGTAGTGCAATGGTTAAGGCGCTGCGCCACGAATGCTGCAAGCCAAGATCAAGTCCCACTCATGGCCAACACCAGTGAAGATTATCTGAACCGGTCCTGGGCCTCCCCTAGGTCGCTCGGCCTCAAATGAGTAACGTGTGTGGTGTGTAAACACATCGCCACAGGACAGACAAAGGCGATCGGGCGTGATGCTGGCCACCCACTGCTCGTGCCGGCCTCAATAGGTGCTAGATGCGAACAGCACTTTCCCCCAAAGCCTGTTAATGCTATACGGGGAATCTTTGTCTTCGAATGTATGTGCCTGCACGCATCTAGTGAGAACACAGCCAGCTGCTAGAATGAGTATATGCTAGGGGCTTATTATTGCGCCTGCCATGCATGAACTGCGCAGAAGCATCTGTGTGTTAAATCTGCAACAACTGCATTAATCACAACACGCTCACAATCGCCCGGCTGCAAAGTCAGGACGTTTAGACTACAAACCTCACATCTATAAATGTATTTTAAAATGACCTCAGTGAATTGCATCGAGCTAGCCACCGCTGTTGTACAGTTTATGTTGTTATGCAGGGCCACACGCGGATGGCAATTACAAGTAGATTCCAGCATACGAGCAGCGGTAATGGTAGATATTCCCAGAAAATTGTGGCATCGCAGCAATGCTGTTTTACACAAGGTAAATATGGATATTCATGTAAGTTAGCAAAAGTACAGTAAATACAAGTATACAAGAGCCCTTCGAGTTGCATTGTACTTAATTGTACAGTCGTTAGAAACTTCATTCAATAAACGAACACGATTAATAATAGAGTTGAGCATGGAACATTGAGTAGATAATAAGACACCACTGGTCTCTCCACGTAAAAGATTTAAGTATTTTTTTGAAGCCAACCCATCAAGCCACCCAACCTTCTGGGAGCGCATCATTTCCGCAGCATCGATTCAGTACAAGCAAAACTGTGGACTGGTGTCGACACAGTGCATCATCAAGCGGTCAGGCTTGATGGTGAACTGCCAAATGTCACACGCAACAAGCACCAAATCTCTGTAAGATACGAGTCCGAGTTCATTGAGATCAGCCGATTGCGATCCCGCGTATGTAATTGGGAATGCCATTTTGCACTTAAATAAACGAACGCCGTTTAACCAACTCTCATTCCGTGCTTTAAAAAAAACGATGAGTGGGGGTGAAGAAGCGGAGGGACATTGAGACAGGGGCGAAGGGGGGCAGCACAGAGGGGTAGGGGAGTGCGGCATTGGGGGTGGAGGGGAAGGAGTGTTGGGTTAGTGAAGCGAGGACTGAGCAGCACACGGCGTAGGAGAGAGCACAGTGCAGACATACAATGGCAGTGTGGGGGAGACAGCAGTGGTGGAGGAGATTGAGAGCAGCAACGCAATGCACCATGTGAGTGTGCACATTTGTGTGTCCCCTAGGTCGACCCAGCCTCAAATGAGTACCTGGTGCGATGTGTAAACAACGCCACTGGGGTCACAAAGGCAGTAGGGCGTGGTGCTGGACACCTCCACCCCCTCATGTGCTGTGCCGGCCTTTCTTCACAAGTGCTCTTGCACCAAACGTGTTTTATGGGGTTTATTTGTCTTGCGCGTGTGTGTGTGCACTGCACTATGAACCCCAATCACGTGGTGGGTTCGATTCCTGGCAATGGAAAGCAGTGACAAGTGGCGTCTGTATACACCGGCCTCGACTCGCCCCCGAGGGAATCTGCTGTGTAATGCGAACATCGGCACTGGGGAAACCAGCAGTGACGACGCTGTCGACACCAGTCCCTTTATGTGCCGTAATATATCCTATTCGTCCTAAAATCAATACTGATCTTTCAAGCCATTGACAGTTTTTTTTGCCAGGAATCCCAATCTCGTGCTATTCTTGGTGCGTTTGCCAAAGCGGTGCTCGGCAAGTGTCCTGATGATATTGCCAGCCACCCAAGGTGTTGGTCCCCAGATTTTCCTTTCCAGCTACTTTTCCTTCCATATTCATTCTTGTGGCAAACTGATCATAATTGATTTACTTGTTGATTTTTTTTTTTTATACAAACGCACATTTTGTAATTGACAGAGATAAATTGAGAAAGATGCAGTTGGTTCAACAGAATTGTAGTCAAATATGGAGCCAAATACAGATACATGTTTGTGTGGAGAACCGCAGTGCGCGAAATGTTAACTGCCTCGCCTGGTATACAGGAGGTCGTGGGTTCGATCCCCAATCTGACGTCTGCATATTTGAAGTTTGCATGTTTCTCCTGTGGTCAAGTGGATTTTTGTCCAGGTCCTCTGGTTTTTCCCTCCACATTTCGAAACATGCGTTTAAGAGTATTTGGCTGCAATACATTTCCACGTGATAAGCCACTTCGTTGAGGTACCTTTTGTGGCCAAATCGCTTCTGAAAAAGAGCTATATAGCTCAGTGGGCCTTGCCTGGTTAAATAAAAAAAATAGTTTCAATATTTTGTAGGCAGATCCTTCATCAACATCCGTGCTCTTGTTCGAGTCCAGGCTCAAGACTTTCCCTTTTTCCTCTGCCTATGACCGAATTCCTCCCTCTAAAATAAATATGCACACCGTGTCTGTAGAGTATCTTGAGATGTGGTCTAATTTAGAGAATGTATAAATCCTAAATGCATTTGTACCACGGATAAGGGTCACTTAACTATCTCCATGAGCGTTTAAGGTTTCATGAATATTCATCGAAATTGTTTTTATTTCTTAATGCTTGCATATATATAAATACATTTTTTTTCATTTTGGGATGGGGGGAAAAACCAAGGTTGGATCAGATGTCCCAATGTTCAATTAAGAAATCCTAATTTGGAATTGTAGGCTCATCTACAGTTCACGTAGTAAATAAATTATATACAATTATTCTTGTTAAACTATTTTCTTCCTGGAAGACCACAGGGGTGATTAACATAAACAGCTCCAACTTTTCCAGTCAACTTCGAAGAAAAGTAAATGCTGTAGAATTTAACAACAAAAAGCTAGTTATTCTAGTTTGTTACTTAATAATAAAAAGATAGACAATTCAATGTGATCACAGGATTAATGGCAAACCATGAGAGTTTAGAAAACTTAGAATCGTGTGACTGCAGTATATCACTTGCTTAATTAGAATGATCTTGAGTTATAATTTGCATTAAGGATGACACGCATTGCTGTAAAATAAAAAATGGATTAGCTAACTATCATAACAAAAGTTAAGCGGTCAACCTCACGGCTACAATTGTATCGAAACATGTTTAATTTACTCGTGTTGAGCAGCATTGCCGAGTTGATGCCATTCATACGTCCACTTAAATGTGGCATTTAGACATTGCAAATGTATATTTGTCCAGACGTCATACACGCTATATGCCTAGATGTTATAACTAGAATTCTGCTGTGCATTACAGTTATATTGTTGATATAAATGTCGATCGACTGTAAACATGTACATTTAAAAATTTTATTTAAAGCTTTCGTGACTGCAGGGATTCATATTCTTGGTTCTTTCGGTAAAGTCACGTAAAAGGGAAATAATAAAATACAAATATATTATTTCCCTTCTACGTGACTTTACCGAAAGAACCAATAATATGTACATTTTAACCAAACACTAAAACAGTTACCCTTAATTTCAACCTCTCGTGATGGTCACTCTTTCCTCTGCTATGATAAGCCTCAAAGCCCTTCACCTCTAACTGTAATTCAGCTTTCATTCCAAACGTAAAAGTTACCAAATCCCCATTACTCATGGTCAAATCCTTATTCTTCAATGCATTGCATACTCTCATCCTCGTGAAATTACCCTTGTCCATAACGTATTTGTTGTGCATTTTACTTATGTACGTGCTCTCTTCTCAACCGTGATCACCCTACATATATAGCATGACCATGGTTTTGGAAACAAGGAATTTCCGTGACTGGCTCAAAGCTTGCCAAAGACGAGTGGCTGCCTCTTTTGCTGGTTTTAAAAAGCGGATAGTTTTCCTTGACCCATTTTCTTTCCCTTCGTTTGTCATGCAGCACGTTGAGATACATGTGTATTCAGACGCTCTGTAAATCCAAAGTCTAGTGTTGCGATGGATGACTTGCTCAGAATAGATGTGCTTTAATAGCACATGCATCATGCACCCCAGCAAATTACCTGCTAGCATAAATCACTGCAAGCGGACACGGTGAGTGGCTAGAGGAAACAAGCCTGGAAAGACGGTCAATTTGCGGAGCTCAAATTTCAGGTGTATTATGTTCCACCAGGTAAGAACTCAGGAGATCAGGATATAGCCGAATTTGGGACACCCAAAATGATAAAAGCAAAAAAATGAAAAGTATAGCAAATGAAGCACATAGATAACACTGCTAACACAACGATATCAAATGAGAAAATCCAAATATATCACACAAAAGACAAACCAATGTTAAATAATAAATTCCCTGTAGCGCAAAGTCAGCTCAGCAGATTATTGTTAGACTGATCACAGCACAATTACAAATTAATTTACATAACCATTGAAAAGATTTAGGGTGATTAGAGTAACTAATATTCAAACAGACAAGGGTAGATATCAAATGTAATTGCAAGTGAAGTTATCGCAAAATTATTTTGCAATGCCAAGTACTGTAGGAAAACAGGAAAAGGTACACACAAACGATCAGACACACACGTATTACTGGTAGGAACCCTCCTGGTTACACCAGCCCACAGGGGATCATTGTGTCCGTCCGTCGTGCAGGGAGGGGCTGGGTGGGGAAGGAGGGGCTGGGTGGGGAGGAGAGGGTGGGGAGGGGCTGGGTGGGGAGAGGAGGGTGGAGGGGGTTGGTGCGGAGGGGCTGGGTGGGGAGGGTGGGGCTATAGTCAACGTTTAACCTACTCACGCCGGCTTGTGCCCGCCCTCACAGTCGGGCATATTTGCGGAATACACCACGCCGCCATTGACCCAACGTTCCTACCAGCTCCCTCCGCAGGAATGTGAGATGCACGAGCTTACAACCTCTCATGCGCATTCCTAACGCAGACACTAATTGTGTCGGTATACGGCATAACGTCTTAACGTCACTATTTCCCGGATAGAGCAAGTACCCGATTGGCTCCATTACGGATGGGATTCTACACAGGAGGTCGCCAGTGACCCCTGCGTTTACGGCTATGCTCCCCAGATGTACCCAGGAAATCTGATATGCCGTGTAAGCCGAGGAAAAAAATACTTATTTTCCCAGTTTAATCATTTCTGGCCATCCTGTGGAAGTGTGCAACATTAGGATAATTATTCTAAAAGTAATCACACTGCACAATAAGAAATATATGCTTTGTGAGCCATTAAAATATTCAAGACAAGTAAGGCAATTGATAACATTATTTGCATGTTTACACGTAGATTAATTATCTAACAAGCATAACCTACTTTGATACAGATTGAATCTTGAATAATTTACCCCTAAAAAGGGACCTATGTTGCACATTTCCCACTACAATACAGTATATGGGTTCACATTCACAACTCTTCACTTTTAATGCAACATTTCAATTACTGAGCATTTGCCATCCAATGGCAAATCTGGTCTGTATCAACCAGCTGGTATTATGGTGGATTCTAGCATGCCATGGTGGCAAGATATTAATTACATCGCCTGATATACAAGAGGTCGTGGGTTTGCTCCCATCCCTCACACCTGTATATTTGGAGTTGGCATGTTCTCGCCGTGTTCGCTTGGATTTTTCTGTGTACTCCAGTTTTTCCCTCCACGTTTCTAATCAACATGCGATTATAGTATTTGGCTGCAATATATTTCCACGTGATGAGCCACTTTGTTGAGCTATCATTTGTGGCGAGGTCGCTTCTGAAAAAAAAGCTGTGTATATATAAGGTCAGTGGGCCTTACCTAGTAAGAAAAACACCCAGAATCTCCATTAAAACATATTTACACCTAAGCGTGGACCCGTCATTTTAATTGGCAATTCGTCCAAAGCCCCATGGGCCCTCCCCCTTCTTGCCTGCATGTCATGAGGAATCATATTCGATTGTAAGAATCAAAATTGCATTTCCAGAACAGGAATCCTAAGAAATTTCGAACTCTAATCAAGACAACATGACTTGTCGATCCAGGCACAAACACATCAGCAAATAACTATCAACAATTGGTATTCTTTTCATGTGATACTGCATTGGCAGTGGTGCCATTCAGAAGTGCCATTGCTAAAGATATCACCTATAATATATTTTTTATTCCTTGACAAACACGTTGAGTTTTATCATGTATTTAACAAACATTAAAGGATACACAACCACACGTTTTAAACCTCAAAGATAAGTAAGCAATATCAAGGCTCAACAAACAGCAGATGCAATCAATGGCATTGAGGTTCTTATTTTGAAACCTATACAGTATGAAGAAATGATTATAGCGCAGAAAAGAAGCCTTCATTTTAAGAAGGGTACTTTCAGTAAGGATTCTACAGCCACAACTTTAGATTACAACAGCATTAGCCCTCATACAGCAAAGGCTTTAAGTGAATTCCTCCTCCTCTTGTATGTCATGTGCTCACCAAACCCCAGGTCAACGATTCGACTTCACATGAAAAGCAATAAATCACAACAATAATGTCATCATTCAGGAAAGTCTTGCAAAGCCTCAAGACTGTTTCAAAGGATAGTCCTTCTTAGACACACGTGACCAGTTCATTTGTAACATTTACATATTTGCCATTAGGCGGCAACTGGACTGGCTGTTGAATGCTCAACAATTAATAGAGATATGGCTAAAATCCAACTGCTGTACCGATATCTCCAAGCCACCCAGTCGACTGAGGTTAATTGTCACAGAGTGCATGTCGAGCTCTGAATAATCCTCCAAAGTGTTGGATTACAGATATGTGCCACCGTACTTTATATACACAGTACTCTCGATTATCTGTGTGCGGTTTATCCAGATTGACATAAATAACTCATGGATTTTTTTAAAGCCCAAATTAATCATCTAAAAACAGTTATAGACTGTTATTATTGGAAATGTTTATTAAAAGTCACGTGCTTAAACCGAACAAATATGTGCTCCGGTTAATCCGAAATCCACATGATTGCCTCTACAGTACAGTAGTTGCCTATCTTTACAACAGTGGGTAGAATTTGATTGATTTTGATTGGAGTGGATTTTATATCCACTCGTTGCGTGGAGTCTTCCGCGCGGGAGCAATAAAGTGTTATTACTGAGCACACGCATCGATCAGTCGATCATTAGGATTAGTATTAAATCGAAATAGTAACAATTAAAATCGTCCGTTGTGCTTTATTTTGAGTGATTTATCCGATTCTTTATTTTGTGAGTTTTAATTTATGCCTATATTAGTGTTTTTTGACACAGAGATCCGCAGAAAACGGATATTTTTGGATTATCCGCGGGCGTCCTCCCTGTCATTAGCGCGGATAATCGAGAGTGCACTGGAAATCACTTTCTCCATCGCAAGCTCAGCATGGAAATTATGGACACATTTTATCTCCATTCCAAAGTGCACCTGTGCAACTTCATGAAATGCAGCAAGAAACATTTGGCAAGCCACAGGTATCACGGTTGTCATGTACATTGCAGACATCACAATGTGATATTGGTGCAATGCTGTAATAACCTCGTTCATAATAACAAAGCATTTTAACAATAACGAGTGTGTATTTATTGTGTAACCCTTTGAAGACTAATGCATTCACCCATTGGGAATCACATGTAACAACTCACTAAGGGGTGAGCCTATAGCTAGTGTAAACTATTTAAACTGACAGAAAACGTTGTGAATGCCAAACATCCTATTATTTTATGATAATGCAACAACGCATCAGAGGAACCGACTAAGATTCCAAAATGTGCACAGACGTGTACCTATGACGTATAATTTGTTGTATCATTTATTGAATGTCAGAGGCATACAAAACGAACGAGCAATATCGCTCAAAGTTCACACTGGTGTTTATGCCAATCAATTTCGGATCCAAAACCACATTGGGGAAACTCTTTTTCCAGCATGAATTTTTAATCGGCTTGCACTTTGCTTGCAAACGAACTTATATCACTGTGGCCTTTGTTTGTATCGATTTCCTCACCACAGTCACCTGCAGGAAGTGAAGTACTCTGTGGGAGACTGGGTTTAGGACAAAAGGATGTTGGGAGTTCACATTAATATGGTAGCAAATCAGAATTCAAGAGGCTATTAGCATGCAAGGCAGACATTGCAAATAAGAGAAATTGTGGCCTGCAATTTATAAATAAAAATTCAACAGTGGCGACATGAAGGCACATTCAATCTTCATATACTGTTCAATATAGACATGTGGCAAATACACTCACCTCTGCTGAACGCATATATCAGCAGTTCATGAGTGTTGTGGTTAAGAGATGTAATTGGCAAAACTAAGCCTGTTTCGTGCCATAGTTTTGACTCGCAGGTAGCTCTTTATACTTTTCATAATACGGTTCCACACACAGACCCCTTTGTCAATCCACTGCTGGATTATAGTCCCACCCCCCGCCCCCCCACCATGCTTTTCAGTTATGGGGTTGTCTAACGTAACGCCGCCCCACGAGCTTGAAGCCATTAAAACCAAGCCACATTTTCACAGCAGTGAAACCCCATTCGTCCGTGGTGACATGGGGAGAGGGTTTCATGGCCCCTGTAATCCGCGATGCACTGCGATATTAATCAAGACATTTGTACGAAAAAAATTTGTTTTTTTTCACAGGTTTTATGTATTTTTCGCCATGGGACTCCTCCACAGTATACTGCCTCGGCCGAATGTTGAGGTTACTCAACGGCTCCACAAAGATTTTTAAAAAAATCGACAAAACTCACAGGTTTTAGGAAATTTGCACAGGTGGATTATGTACGGGGCAAGTGAGTTGTGGTAAATAGCAGAGGCACCTCGAACTTTAGGGTTTGCGGATTATTGAAGGATGTAATTTTGAAATTGTACCATATCGCCATTGAGTAACCCCAACATTCGGCCGAGGCATGAAAAAAATTATAAAATGGAAATCTGCCATGAGCACTGACGCTGCGCGAGTAAGTCAATGCATATGCTCCACTATCACAGACAGATTATTAAATTCCAGCCAAATTACGTTTTGTCAAGGCAACGTACACAAGACAATGTGCAAATGTGACGGTACAAATTCTACTACTGTGCTAACAACACAGAATAATCAATTGAATCGCGGCCCATTTTAAATACACTGAGAACACGAGCCAAAGACCACAGATGCACATTCATTATCTATGCCACGAACAAAGACGGCATGCAGACATTGTCTTGCAGCTAAGTAAACGGCTCCTTTGAGAGGGATCGCCCTTCTGACACGGGTTCCTGAACCACTCTATTCAGTTGTTGAACAATGCCGCAGCAAGGCATGCGCATGACACCACTACAGTCAAATAATTGGCAATTCAATTAAAGAATTTGACCTGGAATGCCAACCGAATTAAATGTCAAGGTAGCCCGTACCGAAATCCGATGTATGGTATGTGAAGTGGGGTAGTAGTGGTCAAACCATACACTTGCTTGTGAAGAGCCCACATCACCATTTGAGACAACTGCTTATTGCATTACTTATATTGTTGTCAGCTTAACCACCCACCAGAGTCAATCCGTAAATCAGCACTCTATTTCCCAAAAACGCTGCATACTGAAAACAAATTTCCACAGCAAAATTAAAGCAACGTGCGTTTGTTTAATTCCAACAAACAGCGTCACACGACAAGGTGAGACGCACGCTTACGTTATTTATGCTGCAGCTTAACGACATCTGATCATAAGGGACCCTAACGAGGAATCAATCTCCTGCTCATGAACATCAATTTAGGAAATCAGTCTGTGCAGTACTAAACAACGTGATATGTAACGGCCAAAGCTTAAAACAACACCTCATTGATGGCCCCAAAGCCTTCGTGTTATGGCATCATAAATAGGGGGTTGTTTGCATTTACACGCGTAAACTAGGAACACATAAAAGCATAACAGTGAAAAAATATAAACTATATGTTCAAGTATGACCACAAATGCACAACAACACACAACAACAACAAATCATTACTTATCCAGGAAAGCCACACTGAAATCAAAGACTCAATTTCAGGAGGCTCCTGCATTGGGTTTTAATTTTCAGCCAAATTACGTTTTTTTTGTACATGTAGAACGAACCCACATGTGCAGATGTGTATTCCCGCAGTAATCATTGTTTCTCTGCATGTTCTACATATCGTGGGGGGGGGGGAGATCCATGACGCGATAATTTAAAACGTTACTTCAGCGACGAGTTTTAAGATGCAACAGAGGTCGCAACCGGGTACCCAATACCCGTACCCGTACGGCTACCCGTACCCGGCCGGGTACGGGTAGCCGTTTGCGACCCTGGTGCGGCCGGGTACGGGTAAGGAATCAAAACCCGTTTGCGACCTCTGAGATGCAATGATCAGCCCCGGACGCTACCCTTTGTAATTGTGGCGTCCAAGTGCCGCTTGGCAGGAAACGGTGCAGCTAGGGTAGTAACGCTGACGCTCATTAAAATAAATCTTCTCCTCTGATATATTTCCGCATGAAGCGCCCATCTTCTCTGGACGGCTCCGTTTCACTAAGTGCACACTCAAGTATAATGGCATTTAGTGGCGTGTGTGTGTGTAAAGTGACTCACTAACAGCACTTGCCCCAATAGTCTGTTCAGGCTATACGGGGGATCTTTGTATTTGTCTTTGTCTAAACCGACTCATGGTTTTATTCACTTGCCTGACACAAATCATTAATGATGCTTGCCTCTAACCAATAAATATATCAATAAATCCAACCCCGAGCCAACAACGGTAGTGGATACCGCGTGTTTTTATCCTAACCAAACATATATGACGAAGGTTAATAGCTCATTTCATGCGAATACAAACATTTACCGCTAAATATAAACACATTAAAGGAGGATTTTCAAAGCAAATATCTTTAAATATAACCTTGTTAAGATGGGTTTGGTGAACCATGCTCGTCACGCACAGCAGGACCTATTTATCTTGAAGATTTATGCAAGCATCAGAGACAGTGTCTTTACCCCATTCTTGCTGACATCAGCATCCGGGTTGGGAGAGTAAAGTGAAATGAATAATTACATCAATCCGGACAGCAAGATACTTACTTTAAATCATCAGTTCTACTTTAATCACACACACACATCAACAGTGCATATCATATATACATTTATCACCTGTGAATACGTTGTACGTAGGGACACATGGTACAAAAAGGGGCTATTAAGAGGCTTTAAAAATGCGTTGCAAGACAAATTTGTATAATCGATTAGAGTGTGTGCCTTTACAGAGCTTAACGTGTCGTGACATTCATTCATGGCCTTGCCTCCTACTTACCTTTGTAACCCAATTCCAGCTACCTGTGCTCCCTTCCACCCACTATCTCCTTCTGCAGGTCTCTGGGTTCATCTCTGTGTAATGGGAGGTGGTGGGGGAGCCCTCTGATGTCACCCCCCCACCCCCAGTCTGAACCAATCTTCTTTGCCGTCTGTGCTCAAAGGCTCTCACTAAATTTCAATGCAAAGTGAACACCTACAGTGAACCTCTTCTTCCCATTCCACATGTTTGATTTAGTTTGGACCTTCCCTAAACTGATGTTTTAAAAACAGTCATCGTGTTTTAGCCGTTATTGAATCTACATTAAATTCTTACTATTTTTTTATCATACTTCCTCTCCACAACCGTGTGAATTAGACTTTAAAATATGAGCAGATGCCTCTACATTGGTGTTCTCTAAGGCGAATGCTAATTTGTGTGATGCTGTATGTCATATTTATATAAAACACACACACACTGCGCATATAAACAATGACAGTAATTGCATTCGTACAGATGACAACCAATGGGTTAGTCTTACTTTGGAAAGCTAAGCAGTGTATATACACACACACCAGTGTCTCCCCACTACTGACTTGATCATAGGGAGGGTAACGCATCCCTATTGGCGATTGAGACAATGGTGAATAAGTCTACATTTGAAAAGTCGAGGAGGGGGGGGGCTAATCTCTCCTTTGGGCAATCCATTGACGTTTGTATTTGTAAACACAGCATATATAGGCGCAGCTCTTCCATTTCCTCATCAGACATATACACATAGGTAGGGGTGTATGACATTACGGATTGGCTGGCGACGGGCAGCCCAGAGACAGCGAGATGGGAAGCGGTGGTAATGTGCACAACCTCACTAACACTTAGCCCAACAGCTGCCCACCCCCCCCCCTACTCGGCTAAATGCCCTTCCCCCTCTCTCTCACTCCCACACGTGAAAAGGCAATCAGAGCCCTTTTAAATTCCCCAGCTTTTTGTTTTGTCCTCCTGATGACACCGATGACACAACATGGCAAGCCTGGTGTCGAGGCGATGACGATTCGATGGCATGGGCTGGGGGTGGTGGAGGAGGAAAGCCTTTTGTGTAAGCGCCCAATTTCCACCCACACTCATTCCGCCGCACCACAGCTCATCACGGTGGCTTTTGGAAGGCATTGAAGCTCCAAACGGCACCACGGCCAATGCCACTGCTGATCCAACCGATGCCACATCAGACCCACAATCGCCCAGTTCCTGTTAAGGTTGCTGCGATATGGCAATACGGTACAATAACCTTACACACAATAACCTTACCGTCCCCGTTTTGAAAATCATCATGAAATGGAGATTATGGTCGCTGGTTTAAATTTGTCCTTTAAATATTTCATTTGCCGACAAAAAAGAATGTATTTTTGACGTAACGGTGGTTAAAGTTAACGACAAAAATTCGAATTATGACATTGCTATTATCTGGTAAATTGGCGCTTTGTAAAATTTCGGGGGGGGGGGGGGGGTAACCGATACTTCGATTCTAAAACGTCACCATTTTATGAAAGCTTGTGCATTATTTTTTATTAGCGTCAGTAAATAAAAAATGCTTGCGTTGAGCGAAATGCGGTTGAATAACGGCGAGGTCATCTTTAGTCACATGTGAAGAACATCGAAGGACAACAAGAATATAGAGTGTGAAATACAGTTAAAGGTACGGTAAACTGATATTGCAATAATCACCATACCGTGACATTTAGTAGCACATAATGAAAAATGATATGGCTGCAACCAGAGTTTCTTGACCACATCCTGTCGCAGTTGGCTACTCATACATTATTCCACCATTTGGCTTCAAATATTCCCCATTGGTTGCCAAACTCTGGATTACCAGTGCAATGCTTGTCTCAGTAGCGTGTCTCTTCTCAATGCCGTCTCCTCCTTTTGTTTGGATATGTATAGATATGTATTGAGTGGCAACTGCACGACCTTGTTTAATTTGTAAATGCAGCCGATGGCTTCCAGGCTCAACGATGTTCCACTGTTTGTTGTTGCTATGCACTGCAGTCATATTTCAACGATGCTATTACCTCTTCCATTTGTGGAAAAGGTAATTACAACTGCAGTGGCCAGTTCAGATACGATTTACGGTGGTCCATTGCTTTCTCCATGCTGTGCATAGGACCTACCCACCACAACTAAATATTCTTGATTACATCGAAAACACTTTCTTACCATGATCCTTTCCAAACATCCAAGATGCTTAACCTTTTTGTGCCATAAAATTCCCAACATCCTCTGCATGCACATTTAACCAACGACCGGACGTTTAACGCTAGTTGATTTGCAATTGTATGTATTCATACGTAATGAATCTTACAGCCCACGTATGCAAATGTGATTTTGTTGTCATGGAGTTTCATATCGAGAATGATAATATGCGTGGAGGTGTTGTTGCTGATGAATCGTGGTAAAGGATGGAGAATGCCATTGATTTATTTGGCGAGGGACAAACACGTAAAGAGACATGGAATTTGTGAGAGACAGTTACACGGTGGGATGCTTGGATACTTGATTTTATGGATGGATGGGAGAGAGTTGCATTAATGTATTAGCTCAGAAGGAAGATTTTGCAAGGAATGGAGTTGACATGTATGACTTAGGGTTTAATGAATGAGGCGGCAGACTTATGGATGGATACATGTGTCGCTGACAGAGAATGGAAGAATGGATGCAAGTATGTGTTTGGGGATATGTATACTTAGAATGGGTGGCTTTTGTCACGACGGGTTCAGGATGGATGTACATTGATGGCTAAGATCAGTGGCAGGTGATATCTGAACTGACCCTGCCTGCTTTCCCACCACCACCACACCCTTCATTAGTATGGTTAAGTAGATTCAAGCAACCCCCATTGCTGACACGGCATGGAGGTGGCTTTAATCCAGCTGTGGATTTAAATATGCATGGATAGATTGAAAAAGGGTGTTATGTAGGGTCGACATGGTTTATGGACGGAATAGAATAAATATTGACATGTTAAAGGATGGTGGAGGGGTGGATGGTTGGATAAATGTACTTTTGGAATTATGATAATGGGTGAATGAAAAAGGTACGAGAGGGATGGAATTTTTTAAGGAGCGGAGGGTTGGATTGGTTTAGGGATTTAAAGAGAGATGGCTTTGTTTAGGGATGTGTGATAGACCCATAGACCACCTTCAATCAGACGATGGCTGTTTTTGTGCCCATAATAATAAGAGTGGCTTTAGGAATAGCCCAGCAATGATGGATCAGATTAATGAGAAATGTAGAGTTTGGTCATGCGTAGTGCTTGAGGGATCGCTGAAAAATGTGGAGATAGTTACAGAAAAGCCTGTGTTTAATGATAGAGGAATTGAATGATGTATGTATCGACCAACAAACGGCTGTCTGGGTTTTGTGTACATAGAGTGACTGTACTGGATATATAGGTATAGGCTACTTGAGGTATTGAAGTATTTATAATGATAGCAGAATTGGCTGTGTTATCGATTTTAGTGATTGTGTCATGACTTGGTGCATGGATAGAGTGATAAGAGGAAAGGGTGGATTTCGCAAAGAATGAAAGTACTTGATGAATAGATAAATGCCTGTTTTCATGGCTGTATAAAAATTGGTCAAAATATGTTGTGGTTACGAGGACTGGATTTAAGGAGATAAGGAAGGTTGCATGATGTTTATGAGCCAGAGAGAATGGTAGAAGGGTTGATGATGGAGTTTATGGACTTGGTAATATGGTAGTGAGATAGCTGTTGAGTACATGTGCAGTGTGACAAGAGGGGATGGACTGATTCCAGTATGGATTTTGACAGTACAGTACTTGTGGGATTGGATGAATGCATTGGAACAACGAGATGTAGGAGCGGGGGGGTAAGGATGGTCTAAGGTTTGAATTAATCATAAGAGGGGTGAACAGATATAAGTACGACAGATAAATGTACGGATTTTGGTCTAGATCCAAGTTTTATTCATGGGATTTAATTAATGTAAAGGGATAGTCGGGTTTAAGGCGCGAAATAGGGAATAGGGGTAGTTGCAATGAGCGTTAGGAGGCATTTCGTGATAGTGGCATTGATGGTTTTCAATACAAACGTAGCGATGCAAATGGGTTCATCATTTCAGCAGTGAATTGGGGACGGACGGTTGAGAGACATTTGCTCAGATCTGTCACCCGCTGAGTGGCTGGCTGTGTGAATGATATCTCGATTGACAGATATCGATAGGTACGGATGGAGTTAGTGCTCAAGGAAAGTATTCGATGGACGTTGGGACGTATGTGGTGGGTTTAAGGGGGAACGATCATGGCTGGCTTTGAGTATTCGGTGGCTCGCGCGAGGTGGAGCGTCGTGATGAGGATGATGATGCCCATGGACGGATGGATTTCCCATCGCATGCCAAGTACTCGAGTGCGAGAGGGAGCGAGGTGATGGACGATTTCACGGGAGCCACGAGAAGGAATGGAGGTGGAGGGGTGGGTGGGTTAGGGGTTGAAATCTCCGATGAGTGAACAGAGAGAGCCCAGGGCTCGTCCTGCCAAAGCCACGCACAGGCACGGGTTAAGGCTCCTAATGGCAGAGGCAAACAAAGGCACCCAGCGGCACACACTCCAACCCCCCCCCCCTCAAGCACAGCAGCACCCTCCCGTAGCGCCCACCATCACCACCACCATCACCACCATCACCGCCACTAAACCCCCGTCTCCCTCTCTCTCGCCACCACCACCCCACGAAATACCGTGGGACCCGGGCCGGAGTCGAACCAGACACGCGGCCGCTCACCTGCTGAGTCGAGCTACGCTGCAGTCGGTGAGGACGAGGAGATGGAGGAGGAGGAAGGGACCCACCGAGATGGCTCGGGGAGGCGATGCGCCGAGGCGAAGGGCGACTCTCTAATGGACGTAACCGGGAGCCTCGTGCCTCCCTGTCCGCTCTGCCGTACCGACGATGTCTCCCTCGTGTGTGTGTGTGGGTCCGTGTGTGTGTGTGTCCGCCTGCCTATGACTCTCCACTGTGTGTGTGTCTCTCCCCCCGCCTTCCCTCGTGCTCGTGCGGACAGTTTACGTCATCCCCTCCAAGCCCCCACCCCACCCACCCACCACGGCGTGACGTCACGCAGTGCCGTGGTGACATGACGTCATACCATCACCACCACCAGCACGCCGTTGTGGGGGTGGGGGAGAGGGAGCATGCAGGGAGGGGCCCTGCCCAGTCAACATGCCAACGTTGACCCAACGTTGGTGTCAACGTTCCATGTTTGCACGCTTTAAATCGACACCGATAACTCATTTATTTGTGTTTTAGTCCGTGTGGCATGTGTAGACCGGAGTTGCAAGTGTATTTTGTTTAACCAGGTGAGGAACACACGATGCCAGGATCGTCTTTAGGGGCCGTCCATAAATGACGTCACGCGATTTTGGACGATTTTTTACCCCCCCCCCCCCTTGTCACACGGCGTCACATAAAGTCAGACCCCCCTCAAATATGACGTCACAAAGCTCTGCCCCCCCCCCTCCCCAAGAAAAAAAATGCTTCAAATCGCTTTAAACTATTGTCATTGTATTGCGTATTTAATGTGGCGCTGAACTCTGATGTTGTAGGAGAAAACATTTATTAAAAAGTCTATTTAATTAAGTAGAACGTGTTGTTTATATTTATTTAAAGTTGTGCATTTTCATGTGACGTCACATTTCTCAACCCCCCCATCGTCACACATCGTCACAAATGTCTGACCCCCCCCCTCCTCCCAGGTGCGTGACGTCATTTATGGACGGCCCCTAATTTACAAGAATAACCTGGGTCATCAATGTCACAAAAACAAAACGAAGAAAGAGTATAGCTATGAAGCAATTATATTGGTACTGGTAGGAACCTCCTGGTTACACCAGCCCACAGGGGATTATTGTGTCCGTCCGTCGTACATCCAAAAATGTGAGGGGTGGGGCTGGGTGGGGAGGGTGGGGCTGGGTGGGGAGGGTGGGGCTGGGTGGGGTGGGGCTGGGTGGGGAGGGAGGGGCTGGGTGGGGAGGGGCTGGGTGGGGAGGGGCTGGGTGGGGAGGGGCTGGGTGGGGAGGGTGGGGCTGGGTGGGGAGGGGCTGGTCACCCCGTGGTGCCCTTATAAAACTCAACGTTTAACCTACTCACGCCGGCTTGTGCCCGCCCTCACAGTCGGCCATATTTGCGGAATACACCACGCCGCCGTTGACCCTGGCCATTGACCGAGCAACCCAACGTTCCTACCAGCTCCCTCCGCAGGAATGTGTTAAAAAGAAGAAAAACTCGTATTTTACCCAGGAAAGCCTCACTGGGTCTTAAGATTCTTATTCAGCAGGGTCCTGTCAGACTTTCGCAATCGGGTGTACCCTGTGGCGTCACTTTGGTTGGTGTCACCCAGTGCGGTGACTCGTGGTGTCACCCCTCATGGACCTCCGCCTGTACCAGACCGTACAGAATCCTTTAGTAATGTTTTTGTTGTACTAATGTTACTCGTAAATCGTAATTCTCGTATATCACCGAATGTAATGGCAATAGTAGTGACGTAAACAACTAGCAACATTAAAATTACACCTTTCAATTGCAATATTTCCATTAATTACTACTTCATTCTCAAAAAAGTTATTGATAGCGGTTCCGATTTAAATCTTTCGTGACTGCAGGGATTCATCTTCTTGGTTCTTTCGGTAAAGTCACGTAGAAGGGAAATAATAAAATAATAAAAATACAACATAATAAAATACAATTCTCACGACGTTTCGGCCACAACGCAAGCAGCCGTCCTCAGGTGAAGAACAGGTCTGTCGGAAAGACAGCGTCTGACAGACCTATTCACCAATACGAATTACCACCATATTGTAGCTAAAACAGCAGAAAATTTGACAAAATCAGCGACGAAAATTCACGAGCACCGACGAAAACAACAGCGCGCGCTTATAGCGCGTGGCAGACGAAACCACGTGACTGGAATCGTCACTGTAGTTGGGTAACAATGACAGCTCTGACCGGAGCACATTAGAAGGTTCAAAAAGTAAATTAGCATAGAGTGTTAGCCTTGTAGGTATAGTGATACAGTCCATGTAAGCTGGGCTTACGAAAAAGGTTTTTGTTGTTATAACTAACTACGGGGATTTTTTTTTAATTAAAAATAATACATTTCTGCTGAAACACTGCACAAAAAATGCTATAGACAGTCGTTTTGGTGTCACCCCTTCTGATGGTGTCACCCGGTGCGGTCCGCACCCCCCGCACCCCCCTAGTGACGCCACTGGGTACAATAAATGCTATATATTTGAAATTATTATTTTTTTCAAATTTGCACCATGACATGAGCCCAGCACACAATGACCTACTCTTAAAAACGACGTCACGGTATCCTAAATGTCCACATGAGCGGACGGCACGGACAGTATACTTACGGCTAATACATCGGCAGTAACTATCTGTATTCCTTATGTTACCGGGAAAGACCCGCTGAGCTATATAGTTCTTTTTCAGAAGTGACCTGGCCACAAATGATAGCTCAACGAAGTGGCTTATGTGGAAAAGTATAACAGCCAAATACTCTGAATGTGGAAGGAAAAACCGGAGGCCCTGGAGAAAAATCCACGTGACCACGGGGAGAGAGACATTCAAACTCCAAATATACAGCAGGCGTCGGGGTTGGGATCGAACCCACGACCTCCTGTATATCAGGCGAGGTAGTTAACATTGCCACCGTGACACCCCCCCTCCCCATAACCTGGGCAGCCACTGGATTTGAACCGTGAACCTCTGCAGCAACAACTCTGGCTGTTTGTGGAGAGTTAGGGGATTGACTTGCATGAGTGTGCTTGGTATTTGTGGATCTCATGAGCCAAATCACCTGGGATGCACCCGGACTTGTCAGAGCTCTGAAGCTAAGCAAGTTCAGCCTGGATATTGCTTGGGTGAGGGACCATGTGTGGCAGAGGTTGATAGGGGCCACGTTGCCAGAAAAACACATCGTTGTACTGAACTATGCCGCAAGGTCTGTGCTCTCGCCTTCACCAACTCACACTGGCCAGTGTGGTGAAGTATGGCCAGAAATAGACCACAGCCCGCATGGCGTGGCATGGCCCTCATCCAGAAAAGCGTTGACAAAAGGGCTGTACTGTGCGTGTATATGTGTAATGTATTGTCTTCATAGGTGCTCGCTAACAGCACTTGCCCCTACAGTCTGTTCAAGCTATATGGAGGATCTTTGTATTGCTGCGCTACGAACCCTAGTTCAATTCCTGCTCACGGCCAACACTAGTGACGATTATCTGAACCGGTCCGGGGCCTCCCCTAAGTCAACTCAGCCTCAAATGAGTACCTGTTGCGGTGTGTAAAAACATCTCCACTGGGGAGACAAAGGCGGTCGGGCGTGGTGTCGGCCACCCACCCCGTCGTTTACCGTGCCGGCCTTCATCGGTGCTCAGAAACAGCGCTTTCCCCAACAGCCTTTCAAGGCTATGAGGGGCAACTTTGTCTTTGTATTGGTAAGCTTTGGAACCAATACTTTCAGCCTGGGCAGGTGCCCTCTGATAAATGGTACTCGCCCCTTCATAATCAGCGTGAGCAATGCGGTCTGGAGCCAAAAACACAGCGTGCAGAATGGGATGACTCAGTCTTTAAACCATTGCTGACTGTGAAAGACGTTCTCGTTGCATATTAGGGCAGTTCAACGATTTCAGGAGTAAATTCCAACGCATTCAAGATGTGGATAATCGTTTTCAGCATAATCATTCATTATTATTTTTTACCGAGGCAGAGTACTGTATATTAATTATTTGGGACTAATTCAGATGTAAATGAACTTCCCACATTTGATGAGAAAAATGGTGATTGCATTTGTGATAAACTAAGCTAAAAACTCAAAAAAAAATTTTATTTTAACAGGTAAAGCCTGGTAAGTTATTTTACCAGTTAAGGCCTGGTAAAACTTTCTGATCCGCCCCTACTGGACACCTGTGAAAAAGAGCTTTATGGCTCATCGGATTCCTCCGGTATCAATCCAGATTCGGATTCTACAGATCGATCATTATGGTGATTGAAATTATGACCGAGGTTTGTCTATAATGTGGAACTGCCCACTAACAGCTATGAGAAGGATCAGAAATTCTCACTGAGTTTCCAGTAGGAAGGAGCAATAACCCAGCTTATTAAAATACCGTACAAGTTTGAATATCTTGAGTACCTGCCTCATTCAAATAACGGATTCTGTCTCCTTAATTGTCACCATTGGTGCCGTGTTCTGTAATTAATTTGTTTTAAAGTTTTTATTTCGGTTGCCAGTAGTTAATCCATTACAAATGTAATAGCCAGTGAATGACTGAGGCATGGATGACTGATGTAGCATCACGTGATTACAGTACAGTATATATCAAAGTATCAAACATTAGAAGGCACGAGTTGTTCAATTTTCGCTAGACTTATTTCGTACGTGTAATTGCCAACAATATTTTGCAGTAAGCAGTCCTGGACCATTGTGTAGTCAATGCTGAACTGTGCAGCAAATCCGGAACATGGATTGCTCAGCCCATTTTAGTTGCAAGATAAGCTTCTTCCCTTTCCCCTGCTCGTGTGTGTCAACCACAGAGCAGTGGGAATGTGTTATGATATCAAAAGGAGACATTGTGGAAGAAAATCTAAAAAAATAACAGGAAATGTAACAGAGGTTACAGGCAACTAGGAAGAAAAAGGGATGTGGGGGGGGGGAGCAAATCGAATAACCTCAACGGAAATAATAATCGTACGCTATTTTATTAAAATGTTAAAAAACACGTTTAATGAACGTGTACTGTTTTGCACTAGCTTGACTGTACTGTAATTACTACAAAAAGATACCACTATTTTTTTTCTTATATGTTCATACTTTTTGATATGTGTATTCAGACAATCGTGACTTAAGCACATATCAATGGTGTTTTTGTTTTGTTTATAGCAGCACGATACATTATTATTGTTGTTCAAAAGTAACTGCAACAGGACAAAAGATCATGGCAGAAGCTCAGAACAATGCAAGGACCATATGGTAGGAAATTAATATCGTTAATTTGTATATAGCCTACAATCACAGTACTGTTGGTCGAGGTTAAATCAATATAAAAATCAATCTAAACGATGTTGATTTAGAAAAAAAAACGATCAGAAAAGTAATCATAATCAGCTTACATTATTTTGTAAAAACATTACGTACAACTCCTCACGTATTCAGTCATAAAATGTACTTAGTATAGCGAGTAGGAAATGCCGGACAAGTATATTTGGATATACAAATGAATGGATAATTGCATCATTTATAATTGCATCATTTATCCATTCCGTTATATTGCACACGTACAGCACCATGTATATACAGGAAATGAACTGCACGATAATATTCAATTTGCATGTTACATGAACAATTAAAGTTCTGGAAAATAAATTGACGGGGGGGGAAGAAAAATATATAATTGTATTTCAATGAGATCATTATAAACGTGTGAAAATGTTGTTACAACGGTGTCACAATACGATTTTGGGTATTGCTTTTTTGCCTTGGATTCCAGGATTTGCTGGCCATAAAAGCAACGAGCACTGGAAATGCTGATACTCTGTGTCTAAAAAATATATTTCAACAGAGTTAAAACCCCAGCCAACCGAATTTTTCATTGAGCTGGGTCGATACCAGCTGAATTGTTAAACAATTACACAAAGCCTCGTGCTGCCACCTAGACCACGTGCCAGCAGTCCATACCCACGAGGTGCTTTCCACCTCGACCACGTGCCAGAAGTCCACACCCACGCAGTGCTTTATCGCGTGCTTTGTGCTTTGACAGTATCGTGCACTTATTTCGAGAATAACCCACGTTTACTCATGTGCCTTTGTTACATTCCTCCTCACCTAAAAATCATATGACGAGTTGTTGATATGTGCACACCTACAGTCACAAGTATAAATGTGGCCTAACCCTCCACCACCCGACACAGCCGGTAAGATTTGTCACGATAAACAAACCCTTCAAATTAGTTGCTACTTCTGCCCACCGGTGTGTTGGAGAGTAAATCCACAACATTTACAATTGGGAAGTAAATTGGTAAATGCGGAAAGACGTAGTAGCGTGGTGGGTCGCGAAGACTGCAGTTTTGGAAAACCCTGCTTATAGACACTTGTCTTGCCTCACGGCAGATGTGGAGCGTGCGTTCACAGGAAGTTCCTGTTTTTTATGCTAATGTTGGTCACGTGACCAGGAAGTGACGATGTTAGATTTCCACTGTACCACGCGGGCGTCAGCCATTACACAGATAAGTCAAGATGGCGGCACGCATCGCATCTCAGTGAGACCACAGCCGCACTTGTCCATTGTGGGAGCTTAAGAAGCATTATCTGTAAGTTGTTTATATTCCTATAATATTTGAAATGCTGTTGTAATGTTGGAATGACCGTTATAGCAATGTAAATGCCTTTATGGTGCCGTTAAGTTGTTGTAGTAAATACGAGGCCTAGTTAGTAACGAAGCCTGTGACTTTCCTTATTGTGGATGTTACTTGTGATTTAGTAGGTCGAGTCAGCCTTGTGCCTATGTTGCGATCCTGAGAGTGATGACGAAGTATCTCATCCACAGTTGAGTGTTAAGTGTAATGCTGTACATTTGGGGTGCAGTGGGATGAATACACTATGTGCCTGTATGCAACGCACCAGCTTGTGCCTTTGTCTAGTTGTTCAGGGGTAATGTGGGGGCCTGGTCCTTCCAGGATCTATTGTTATCTGAGACAATGTTCTGATGCTGTGGTGTTCATTGTGTGGGTGTTTCCGAATTATAACAGATGCTGTATCTGTGTTTTCTCACCAGTTTTACCTGTTACAATCAATAAATGGCGATCGGAGTTGGACGGTCATCCTGGCTCTGAGGGTTTATTGAACACATGGTTATCTACTCGACTAGCGGTGCAACGCAGCGCACAGCGAGGCCGAGATAGTAAAAAGATACTCTTCTTAAAGCTCCCAAGAAGTCCTGCAGCCAGCTCTGCAGCCAGCTCTGCAGCCAGCTCTGCAGTCAGCTCTGCAGCCAGCCCTGCAGCCAGCTCTGCAGCCAGCCCTGCAGCCAGCTCTGCAGCCAGCCCTGCAGCCAGCCCTGCAGTCAGCCTGCAACAAGCAAGGAGCCCTGCAACGAGTCTACATTAAAATCGTGCTGCAAGCATCGCAGCATGGAAAGCCACAGTTCAGCAGGGAGAGATGCTGAAGAAGGTGAACCAAGCAATCCAGGATCTCCCATCCTGCCTCAAGAGGACCAAGGGAGTTCAAGGCCCCAGAGGGAGGTCAGGTTGACGCAACGGGTCTTGGAAAGCTATGAGGCTGAGAAACAGGACCTTGATGCCAGGATACAACGGGCATGGAACCGAGTTGAAGCAGATTTATCTGAAGCTTCAAATGCCTCAGACACAGTGGCCTCAATTCAGCGGGCCATCCAGCGAGTGAATGTGAGCAGCTCAAGCTACAAGCTCCTGGCAAATAGATACATCTCCCTCCTGATGAAGGTGAAAACAGATGAGGGCATTGAGGGAGTGCGCAGACAAGAGCACTTCCTCGAACTGCTCGATGATAATGTGCAGGCAGTGATACAAGATGCAATGGACCGTGTGGAGGGCTTAAGAGAGACACGATCTCAGCACTCTGTCTCATCCAGGTCCACCACAAGATCTAAAGCCACCGCACACTAACATATATAATCTACTGGTATGGCAGCAGCTCAGGCACGCGCCGCAGCAGAAGCAGCAAACGCCCGTATCGCCTACATGGCTGAAGAGGAAGCCATGCTAAATGAAAAGGCTCACATACAAGAAGAAGCAAGCATAGCAGAGAGTACATTAGTGGCTACCGCCACACGGAAGAAAATTGAGCTGGATGCTAAGTTAAGCACCCTACAACTCAAAAAAGAAGCAGCTGCTGCAAGGGCCCAGGCAGAGGTGCTCGAGGCAGCAGCCAACATGGATAAGGAAGAGAATTGGAGTGAGTTTGGCACTCAGATACCTGTCAAGGACCGTGATCAACTCACCAGAAAAAATATTTTGGACTGGTCGGAACAATGCATCAATGCTCCTCCACCAAACCATACTGAAGAAAGGGTGGACGTTCAGGCATTGCCATCTCCACTCCGAATGAACATGAATGCTGTCTACAGGAATGGTGGAAATGCATATCCCGCTCTGGCAGTTAGTCGCCAACTCAGCGTCGCGCACGTGGGGTCAGACGTGGATGTACCAAGTCAGACCCACATTCCAGACAGTCACATAAGGGGATCCAACCAACGTGATCGAAACCCTTTGGGCCCACAGTCCAACGCCATCGCAAATGACGGCATGCTAGGCAATACAGCCAATAATGCCGCCTCACAAGCGCCAGTATGGACACACCCTGGATCAGCAGGACTAGGAGACTTTGCTAGGTACCTGGCTCACCGCGAACTAATCAACACAGGACTCGTTAAGTTTGATGACCACTCTGAGAACTATCGAGCTTGGAGATCTACCTTCAGGAATGCAATCCGAAATGCAGACATCTCTGCAAGTGAAGAACTCGACCTGTTGGTGAAATGGTTAGGAAATGAATCTGCAGAGTACGCAAAGAGGATCCGGTCAGCAAACATTCACGACCCCGCCTCAAGCCTGCATGCGGTGTGGGAGAGGCTCGAGGAGTGCTATGGTAGCCCAGAAACCATTGAGAAGGCTCTCTTCAAGAAGTTGCAGAACTTTCCAAAAATCTCTGGTCGAGACAATAAAAGGTTACGGGAGCTTGGAGATCTTTTGATGGAGCTTGAATCAGCCCAGGCTGATCCCTACTTACCAGGTCTCATTTTCTTGAATACCTACCATGGCGTGAACCCCATCGTAGAGAAATTGCCATTTGACGTGCAGGAAAAATGGAGAACAGCGGGTTCAAGATACAAGTCAGAGCATCAGGTTGCATTCCTCCCATTCTCTTTTTTCTCAAAGTTTATCCGCAACCTGGCTAAGACTAGAAATGACCCGAGTTTCATGTTTGGCACCACGGGGATTTCCAGTCCAGATCTCCCAAAAATGGAAAGGACAACGGCGAAACGAGGAACAGCGAGAGTGCCAATTTCCTTACACAAGACTGAGGTCTCTCCTGCGGCATTTGCAAACTCCGTCCAGGCAACCACCACAAAGAAAAAGATAGAGGATCCAGAGAAGAAATGCCCATTGCATGATAAACCTCACTCCCTCCAGAAATGCCGTGAGTTCAGGAGGAAGCCATTGGAAGAGCGGTAGAACATGCTGAAATAATTTGGAGTGTGCTTCAAATGCTGTGCTTCTACTAACCACCTTGCAAGGAATTGCAAGGCAGATATCAAGTGCGAGGAATGTGGCAGCGACAAACACGCAACTGCTCTGCACACATTTTACTCGAAACCCAGTAGCACTAAGGCTTCCGATCTCGAAGCAGAGCACGGCGGGGAGCAAGGCGAGACCGCCGCACTCACTTCGTCAATCACAACCAAATGCACGGAAGTCTGTGGAGAAGGCTTCAAAGGAAGATCTTGCTCAAAGATATGCCTCGTCCGAGTCTATCCCAAAGGACATCCTGAAAGGGCAGTAAGGATGTACGCTATAATGGACGACCAGAGCAACAGGTCTTTGGCAAGGTCAGAGTTCTTTGATCAGCTAAGTGTAGGTGGGAATTCCTTTCCATACACGCTCAGAACATGCTCAGGACTGATGGAGACAGCGGGAAGAAGAGCGAGCGGCCTCATGGTGGAAACCATAGATAGCACCATGAAGCTAGCCCTTCCTACGGTGACAGAGTGCAACGAGATACCGGACGACAGGAGTGAGATTCCCACGCCCGAAGTTGCACGTCACCACCCACACCTGAAACCCATAGTAGAGTTCATCCCGCCATTGGATCACGCGGCACAGATTTTACTTCTGCTCGGCAGGGACATGCTGAGAGTCCACAAGGTTCGCGACCAACGCAATGGACCTCACGACGCTCCCTACGCCCAGAGACGCGATCTAGGATGGGTCATCGTGGGTGACGTTTGTCTCGATGGGACCCACAAACAAGACCACATTAGCACATTCAGAACGAGTGTGCTCACGAATGGACGCACGTCACTCTTCAAACCGTGCCCCAACCACTTCACGCTGGAAGAGAAACTCAAAGAGAGAAGTCAAGGCTGTACCGTGCAGACTTACAAAGAAACCACCACAACTTTGCACGTACATCCACCATCTTTGCTGGATTTTGTTCCTCCACGTTTCTCCAAGCCAGTCCTCACTGACAAGAGGAAGCCAAAGACGAAGCCGCTGCTCGTCGCTCTGCTGGTGGTCGTGGCGGTGGTTGCTGCGGCCGTGACCTCTTCGTTCCTAGACCCGGAGCTGTCGTCCGAGTGGGAATCCTGGAAGGAGTTCCATGGCAAGGCCCCACAACCGGACCATACCATCCCAAGGCTTGAGCTGTGTGGAGCGGTTCTTGCTACAGAGGTGGCGGAACTGATCTTAGACGAATTTGACGTCAAACTGGACGCGGTCAAGTTCTACACGGATAGTAAGGTCGTACTAGGCTACATAAACAACCAAACCAGAAGGTTATACACCTACATCAGCAACCGGGTGGAGCGCATCAGGAGATCAATGCAGCCGGAGCAATGGAATTACGTTCCAACTGACCAGAATCCAGCAGATCTCGCAACTAGGTCCGTCCCTGCATCTCTGCTGAATCAAACCATCTGGCTGACGGGTCCAGCTTCCTGTTACGACGTGACGTTGGCCCATGTACTACCAAGGAGACCTTTGGACTCTTAGAGCCCGAGTCCGACAAAGAGATTCGTCCTCTAGTGACAACTTTCGTAACAAATGTGCGACCAAGAAGTCCACTGAGTCCACACCATTTTGAACATTTCTCGAAATGGACGACGCTCGTGCGAGCGATAGCACATTTAACGCATATCGCAGACTGCTTCCATCGCCCGATGAGAGGCACCACTGGTAGCTGCAATGGATGGCATTACTGCACAGTGCCACGCACTGAAGACGAGCTTTCCAGAGCAAGGAAATCAATCTTCCGCTGTGTGCAACAGGCAGCTTATGCAAGTGAGATCAAGGCCATTAACAAGGGAGAAGACCTTCCTAGGGTCAGCACCCTCAGGACGCTAAACCCCGGGATGGACAAAGACGACTTGCTCAGGATCGGTGGTCGGCTAGGGAATGCAAAATTAGATGAGAATGAACGAAACCCCCTCATAATCCCAAGCCAGAGCCACATCGCAATCTTACTCGTGCGCCACTACCACGAGAAGGTCAAGCACCAAGGTCGGCACTTCACAGAAGGAGCAATCCGATCTGCAGGGCTGTGGATCGATGGAGCAAAGAGGTGCATCGCCAGCACAATCCACAACTGTATCCGGTGTCGCAACCTACGTGGAAACAGGAAGAACAGAAAATGGCAGACCTCCCAGTCGATCGACTCAGTGTGGAACCTCCCTTCACCTCTGTAGGGATTGACGTGTTCGGACCGTGGACAGTCATCTCCCGCCGCACCAGAGGAGGGCTCGCGAACAGCAAACGTTGGGCAGTGCTGTTCACCTGTATGAGTACACGAGCAGTGCACATCGAAGTCATCGAGTCAATGGACTCTTCGAGCTTTATAAATGCACTCCGGAGGTTCTTCGCCATCAGAGGGCCAGCCAAGCAACTCCGTTCTGATTGTGGAACCAATTTCATAGGAGCATGTAAAGAGCTTAAGATCAATACGGAGAATGTCGAAGATTATTCTGTCAGGAAATAGCTTAGTGACTAAGGCTGCACATGGATCTTCAATCCTCCCCACTCTTCGCACATGGGTGGAGCCTGGGAACGCATGATCGGGATTGCTCGACGCATTCTCGACTCCATGCTATGTGATGTCGGGTCCACACGGCTCTCTCACGAGGTCTTGACCACTCTCATGGCCGAGGTCTCAGCCATAATTAACTGAAGACCCCTGATCCCCGTCTCAACCGACCCGGAGTCACCATTCATCTTGACTCCTGCTACACTTCTTACCCAGAAGACAGATGTGCTCACAGCACCTACCGAGGAGGCCAGCACTGCAGACCTCTACAGACGTCAATGAAGACAAGTGCAGAGCTTCGCGAACACGTTCTGGCGTCGCTGGAAAAACGAGTACCTTACGACACTCCAAGTGCGCAACAAGTGGCAGTCTAATAGACCAGACATCCAAGAAGGCGACCTCGTCCTACTGAAGGACAACCAAGCCAAACGGAATGAGTGGCCAATGGGCCGCATCCTCAAGTCGATTCCAAGTGCCGATGGAAAAGTTCGAAAGGTCGAGGTTATGATTGCGAAGCAAGGTGTCGCAAGAACTTTCATCAGGCCCATAGTCTAGATAGTACTACTTCTCTCTCGCAAAGATATGGACAAATAAGTCGACCTGTTGAAGTTGTTATACACTTGTTTATGAGATAGGAAATAAATGGTGGTATCTCCTAGATACCAGACGGGGAGTGTCTTGCCTCACGGCAGATGTGGAGCGTGCGTTCACAGGAAGTTCCTGTTTTTTTATGCTAATGTTGGTCACGTGACCAGGAAGTGACGATGTTAGATTTCCACTGTACCACGCGGGCGTCAGCCATTGCACAGATAAGTCAAGATGGCGGCACGCATCGCATCTCAGTGAAACCACAGCCGCACTTGTCCATTGTGGGAGCTTAAGAAGCATTATCTGTAAGTTGTTTATATTCCTATAATATTGGAAATGCTGTTGTAATGTTGGAATGACCGTTATAGCAATGTAAATGCCTTTATGGTGCCGTTAAGTTGTTGTAGTAAATACGAGGCCTAGTTAGTAACGAAGCCTGTGACTTTCCTTATTGTGGATGTTACTTGTGATTTAGTAGGTCGAGTCAGACTTGTGCCTATGTTGCGATCCTGAGAGTGATGACGAAGTATCTCATCCACAGTTTAGTGTTAAGTGTAATGCTGTACATTTGGGGTGCAGTGGGATGAATACACTATGTGCCTGTATGCAACGCACCAGCTTGTGCCTTTGTCTAGTTGTTCAGGGGTAATGTGGGGGCCTGGTCCTTCCAGGATCTATTGTTATCTGAGACAATGTTCTGATGCTGTGGTGTTCATTGTGTGGGTGTTTCCGAATTATAACAGATGCTGTATCTGTGTTTTCTCACCAGTTTTATCTGTTACAATCAATAAATGACGATCGGAGTTGGACGGTCATCCTGGCTCCGAGGGTTTATTGAACACATGGTTATCTACTCGACTAGCAGTGCAACGCAGCGCACAGCGAGGCCGAGATAACACTAAATAAACTCTCGTAAAAAAAAAATTACCCACGTTGATTGGTTGGGAAGAACGGAGGCTGGTAAATTCAAATTTATAAAAGTTTAAGCAAGCGTGAGGTGATGATCGTCAATTCTGACATTTCCACCGTTGCCCCAAGGTCCCCCAACATATGTGAGCAGTCACCTTGCGTTGTTTGAGGAGAGATTGGCCGCTTTGGTTTTCCAGCCACTAATACAAATTGTCTGGGTTCATAAAAAAAAAATTCCATTTCACTCTTTATTACTGTATCTGTCTTTCCAATGAGTTACTTAAACATATCCACTCCTTTTACCATGTATATTATGCACACAATTCCCAGTCCTTAAATTGTAACAGAGGGAGAATCACTTGGTTGTGGGATTGGTTATTCAATATCCATGGCGCTCTTGAGGAATCTCATTTACATGACTATTGTTGAACTCTTGATATGGAAAACGCAGGGATGGGTATTGCTCACATTACACGGTGAAGATAGAGTCAGTGTCTGAATGTGTGTGTGTATGCATCGTCCCATTGTGTCTATGAATACGTTTTTTTTCATCGTACATACTGTAAGTATATACACTCCGTGTCCCCACGCAGCAATATTGGGTTGAGCCCAGTGGGGGGCTTCCTGATGGCGTCCCCAAAGCTACGAGGCCATTAAAATATATATTATCAAAGGGATTGTAGTGTATATAGATCAGGTTGTGAAGAATGTTTATTTTTGTCAAGGCATTTCCCCCACTCTAAAGCATATCTTGTGAGCAAACCTTCAAAGTCCAGGGCCGGATCACGGTCCCGTTAGGCCCCTGAGCACATGTCGTTTGGAGCCCCCCCCCCTCCGCTTTCCTATATGGGTGTCTTTCTTGCCTTCCTCCTCGCAAAATCGTTCACTAGACCGAAAAAATCTAGCTGTCTGACAAGGTCTGACTCTGTTGACATAAGTGACAATGAGCTGAGACGTGTTTGGCACATGCTACTCCGCAGCTAATTTTTTATTTTGCCTAAAAGGGGAATGTCCGCTCACCCTGGCAGTTTGTCACTGGTAAAGTTAGAAAAATCCGAAATGCCACGAAAACATTGGGGAACACTGACTGGAGATTAAGTGCCTGCAACGTCTCAAGCAATTTAGTTGGGAACTTCTCATCCTCAGAGTCAGACATGATAGTCTTGAATTGGATGAATTCGTTGGCAAAATCCATGTCCAGGTCTGATGGATATGCAGCGGAGAGTGCATTTACCTTTTCCATTATGACATCACTGTTAGACACCTGATCTGACAGAAATAGAACTCCAAAGAGACTGCTCAAACGCTTGTAAACATCCAAGCGATGTTCAAGGCATGCCACTAACTTATCAATGACTCTAGATTTGAAGCTTTCGTGACTGCAAGGAATCATCTTCTTAGGTTTTTTTTCGGTAAAGTCACGTAGAAAGTAAAATAAAATAAAAACAAAAATCACGACGTTTCGGAGGCAACACAAGTCTCCGTCATCAGGTGGGACCGTCACAGCCAGATTAGCTGTATCAAGTGAGGCAATGATTCAAGATGTAATCCCTTAAAAGCGAGTTGAGGGGGGAGGGAGAGGGAGGGGGGAGCTCATCAGACTATGGTAGCCAATGAAAGGAACGTATCGGGAGGGAGGGGGGGGGCGAGGCCAAAAGGGTGGGCGATGGACGTGGAAGCGCTTGTGCGCAAGCGGCCAATTACTGCACACGCCAACACAATGGAGCGATTGTGCGCAAGCGGCCAGCCACTGCACCCGCCAACACAATGGGCAGAGAGGAGGAGGGGAGGTCTAATACACATGATAGACAAAAGAACGAAAATGATGATGGGTACAAACTTAGGGGGAGCTCATCAGACTATGGTAGCCAATGAATGGAACGTATCGGGAGGGAGGGGGGGGGGCGGGGGGGGCGAGGCCAAAAGGGTGGGCGACGGACGTGGAAGCGCTTGTGCGCAAGCGGCCAATTACTGCACACGCCAACACAATGGAGAGAGAGGGGGAGGGGGGTCTGATACACATGATAGACAAAAGAACGAAAATGCCCATGTTTATACCAATGCTGGCTGAACAATGAAGAGAGTACTGTTAAAATAACTGGGGATGTTAACACTCGGTAAAGTACAGTAAAATAGTGCCTGTCAGATAAGATGGTCCAAAAAATTTGTGATTAAGTCTTTTTTGCGTGGTTGATAACATCTTTCCAATGATTACTAAGTTTGTACCCATCATCACGGTTGAAATTATGTCTGTGTTTGTATATTTGTATGGCTTCGTGTACAAACCTTTGATGGTAGCCGGGAGGTTTGCATAGAACCTTGGTCTCGGAAAAGACAATTTCATGAGAGCCCACCGAGTTGTAGCAATGATCGGCCACGGCAGAAGAATCAGTTCTGCCGTGTTTCAGATCTGACTTGTGCTCGCGGACATAAAATGTTTATATTTTGAACTTCTCCCTCCCCTCAAGTGTCACACCTGGCTCTGAGTTCTCATCTGCAAATGTTTTGCGCTTCCTCTTTCGCTGAAGATCGTGCTTATATGACTGAGAGAAACCTGTCACATTTAAGGCTGCCCTTTCAAAAGCCTCAAACTGGTCTCGCTGTCCTGCCACAAAAACCCTCAACGAAGAAAAACGCTGTGCTGCTACAGAGATGTAAATGTCACTTTTCTGTAGGTGCATGCTTGTTGCGTGGAACCGGTCAAGTGTGATGTCCCAGAAATGTGTCATGAACACCATCTCTCAGGTGTCCAATTTAACACATAGTCCAGCGGCCTCAATTTGAGTATCTCTTTTCTCATTATCATCATTGCACATAACACTGAAGGCCTCTCTAATGAGGGTGTAATTTCTCCACAGTGCCTTGGTTGACTCTGCCCGAACACTCCATTGAGTACTGGACAGCGATTTTAATGTCAGTCTGGTATCTGTCTTCCGAAAGACTTTCCTCCACCTGTGTGTGGATGAAGAGCAAAATGTATACAGTGACTGCAACATGTGAAAAAACTCGTCAGCATCTGGGCTACTGCCATCTAAGGTAACTAAGTTAAGTGAACGCGCTGCGTAAGGCACATACTCTATGAGAGGGTTTTTGAAAGAAATTGGCAATGAGTGGAACACTTTGAAGCAAAACTGCCCCTCTTGCCTCCTTTTCTTTTTTGGCAATCCTTTTGGAAGCACCACAATTCCAACGTTTGTGGTCCATATTTCAGAACGAGTTTGCTATTTATATGAATATATTTATAGCATATCTCAATACTTATTACATAATAATTGAATTAATATATATTAATAATGACAACACCCTTCAAATACTGTTGTTGGAAAATACAATCAAGTGGTAGTATTTTATAGTCTACTTGTACCTAAAGGCAGCTTTGAGTAGATAAAAGAAAAAAAGAAAAAAGCACATAAAATAAAATAACCCTAACCCTTAAAAAAGGCTGTTAGAATATAGCCCTTAGGAGGGATTGTTGATATAGCCTTTAAAAAGGCTGTTGGTTTAGAAAAGATGAAAAAATTATCTGAATATAATACTATATTACTGTGGTGTGCCAAGCAAGAGGCTCTCGTTTTAAGCATGCACTGTATGTACCAAGAGGCCCAGGTGTTACGCTCGATGTATGCACCGAGGGGTCTGGGGGCCCGAGTGGTCAGCTCACACTGAATGCACCCAGGGGCCCGGAGCCCTAGTGGTCAGCTCACTCTTTAAACGCCAAGGGGTCTGGGGGCCCTCACATTGTAAGCGCTGAGGGGTGTGGCGGGCCCTGGTGGCGAGCTCACGCTCTAAGCACCCAGGGGCCTCGTGGTCAGCTTGCGCTGTGCGCACTGAGGGCCCTGGCGTTCAACTTCATTCGGAGGCCTTGGGCCACGCCAGAGGCTTGGATGCCCCCTGGCAGTCCGAGGTCCCGGGGCACTGACCCCACTGGCCCGGTCCATAACGCAGCCTTGATTCAAACATCCTTTCAATTCAGCCTTTCCGGTTATCTGGATTATTTAATATCTACATATAAGTTGCGCTTTACATCAAAGTCCTGCACGTGGTCCAATGTTACGTATAATCTACGCACTAAAATGTACGTTACATTTTATCATGCATCCCACTTATGTACAGTTGTACATGGCAGTACAGTTTTACAAGGCTTTCATATCCAGTCTTCTTCTTCCGTGTGGCTGATGTTGATGCAGAGCAACAACTACAATTTCACATTCGGGTGGTCAAGCCAGATAACAGTGTCAGGCGCACCAGAGTGTATTGCTGTGATGTCTCATTCGTATTTGTGGATCGAGCATTGCGTCGTTATATGTTGCACGGTCTGTTCTAGATGACCACAGTCGCACATTGGAGAGTTTTTAATTTCCCATTTGTGCATCATCAGGTATCCGCATCTGCCACGGTTTTTTTGTGGATGCAATTAAGGGTGGTCCATGAGCTTCGTGGAGGATAAAACCCAGGTATATTCTGGGTTGGGTCTTTCACTATACACTGTATATGTTGAGGGAATTTGAGGGGGGATGGAAGATGGGTGGATCTAGAGAGAGGAGACGGTTTGATACAGATGTATCCATTGTCCAGTTGTGGATCACCCAGCCTTCTCACTAGCTTATTCAATTTCAATGGTAATGCATGAGTAGATGTGCATTATTGATAACTTCATGCACATTTCAAACAAACGTACTCTTGAGCAATAGTGTACCCAGTGAAAAAGAAAAATTCTTGATTTTCAGCCTTACTGGTCTAAGGTCATTAACCCACCACAACTAAACCCACAACATTAACAATAAGCAAAATGTCGTGGATTTACTCTCCAACACACCGGCGTGCTTAAGTAGTAACTAATTGGCACTTTTATTCACGTGACAACCCTTACTAACTGGCTGGTGATAGTGGGTTAACGACACGTTTTTTTTTTATGCGATCTATCTCAACAACTTTTATTATGAATAATATTGGTCGCGAAAGCCTCCGTGTTAAACTCGTCTAATGTCTTGCTGTACAGCATATGCGGCATTGCATAAGCATTCTAAATAACGCATTGTGCTCTACACAGACAACAACAAAGTGATCTGAGGACGCAGGAGTGAATTACTTTATTATTTTGCTTATGGGTGGTGTATGGCACCTGAAACCTGAAATGTACTTATCCTAAAGATATTTTCCAAAAAGTACTTCTTAAAAGTATACCAAATCATTGTTATTCCCCATACATGAGCGTTGCACGCGATTATGTGTTCATTAATGTAGTCCTGTTCTTGTTGCTGGAACTACATTTATACGAGTGATTCATAAGTGTTGGCAAAAGCATCCTATTTTAGATGCGCACCGACAAATAATGTAGTTGCACGGAGGTGGCCAGTATTTAAAACACAGCGATACAGTTTTAAAAATATATATTTCTTATGTTTTCCTACATTTATCATCTCATGTTTAGAACTCAATGAAACCCCATTCACACAATCCACAATCTAAAAGACACGAGGCAGCCCATTCTGATCACCCACCCGAAAAACCTCAAACAAACCCCTTCTGACCCCTCCCTCACGCTTGCCCTCAAGGGGAGCAATAGCAGAGCTCGCTGGTCAATGTGAAGCACCCCTCCCCAACCCCCAGAAACGTCCGGAAGCAAAAGAACACTCCATCATGAAGCTTTCTAAATCTCACCCACTTCCCTAGGGGCCTACCCCAACTATCCTAAAGGGGGCACCAAAGGAACTCTGGGGACAATTGGTGGTCAGGCCGAAAGTGTGAGCTCGTGGCGAAAAAGCCGGTGGTGAGGGTGTGAAAAATTACAGCATCCTCAGAGTGCACTCAAGAATGACTCAATTAATGAGAGATACGAGACGGGATCTGTGACCACAATGCTAAAACCTAACTGCAACGTGATAAAGTTGTAAAAGGCAAACGTTAATGGTGTGAAAACAAGTAAAAGGAAACATAAACGTGACTCAAAGATGGGAAAATAAACAGAGATCAGCATAACCCAACTACCGTGATCATACAATCAAATCACTAACACCGCATTGAAAACACAAAACACACTGGATTCACACTAAAGTCACGTACATCCTGGAGTCATATAAACCCTGAAGGTGAACTTAAATAATACAAAAACTGGGAAAGTTGAAGAGAAAAAGGTGATTTCGGCCAGTCTTTCAGAAGTGTCAGTGATCTTAGGGCAAGTCATGGCTGGAGTGGGATAGGTCAAGACCATGGATGTGAAACTCGGCAGAGTAGAGGAGCTGGGACAAAACTCCATTAATATACTTCGAAGTTTGTGCAGGGGAATAAGTGTAATTGAGCAAGCAGTTATCCAGGCTATGATGTCAGAAGTGATAGATATATTCCGACTGAAAAGTGCATGAGTGCCCTAGGAACGTCTAACTTTCATGAGATAGCTTTTGCGTTCACAGCCGATGTGGTGATAATGAGGATTGGACTAGGTGATGGTGGTGGTACTTTTCGATTTAAAGCTTTCGTGACTGCAGGGATTCATCTTCTTGGTTCTTTCGGTAAAGTCACGTAGAATGGAAATAATAAAATAATAAAAATAAAACATAATAAAATAATTCTCACGACGTTTCGGCCACAACGCAAACAGCCGTCCTCAGGTGGAGAACAGGTCTGTCGAGAGTATGAATGACTCTGTCTTTTCGACAGACCTGTTCTCCACCTGAGGACGGCTGCTTGCGTTGTGGCCGAAACGTCGTGAGAATGATTTTATTATATTTAATTTTTATTATTTTATTATTTCCATTCTACGTGACTTTACCGAAAGAACCAAGAAGAGGTGGGGGTACTGTAGTGGAAAGCCCAGTATCCACGCGAGTGAAATTAGAGCGGGGACAGTAAACCCTGAAGACCGTTGCACATGCAGAACACCAGCTGAACGCAGGCTACTCACCCTGCGTTTGCAAGCCTCACTATCAGGGCATCTCAGCGATGAGGACAGGGTGAAGCAACGGCACCACTACCCACTCCTCTGTCTCTCTCTCTCTCTCCTGCGACCTGTGAATGGAGTATCATCACCCGCTCATGCCCTTTTAGTTCATTTTACGTTTGTCCTCACCTGGTTTCATGTGTTTGTCTTTATCTTGGCCTTTGGTGATACGTCTCCTTTTATTAGCTACATTAATGACACTCTACGTAAATATCAAGTAACGCTATTATATTGCAATATTGTTAAAGTACTAAACGTTTAGTATGATGTTATATATGGCAATTAAGCTTAATGTTCGCCTTGCTGTCAACATAATGGCCATTACAGTATCGCTTTATTTGTTTTACTATTTTGTCTCATTATTACTCGACTGTGCACTTACAGTGGCTTTAAATGACCAATACATTCAATTACCGCTCCTCGCAAAATCACAGTGGTGCTCTGAACTTGAGCTCATAATATAGGATTATTTGGGTTAGATCACGTAAATATAAATGTGTCATCATGGGACCTCCTTTGCCAGAACCAAAATTTGAGAATAGGTTTTCCCCTTTTTTCTGGCAACAAAACTGGTGTTTAGATGTTAAAACACCAAACTGAAACCTTTTACAATAAATCATGTCTGCATTAACCACAACACTTGTGGTCAGAATGAAAAAAAACATACTCTGATAATATATGCATTGTCTTTGAAACTGATTGGTCCACACCAGAGACAGCTTTCTTTTGAGCTTCGTCTCAAACGGTGTTAGACCAGAGGACGCCAGATTTGGCTGTCTGCCTGACGATGCCAGTTGTAATTACTGGCGAAACGTCGTACTCAGATTGTAAATGTTGCGGCTTGGCTCTCTCCAACACACCGGTTAGTGCTGTACTAGTAACGAATTGGCATGTTTTGTTGACGTGACAAACCTTACTAATTGGCTGTGTCGGGTGAGGGCGGATTTAACGACACGTTTTTATATTTATACGATCTAACCCAAAAATAACTATATTATGGATGATATTGGTCGAGAAATTCTACGTGTTAAATTTGCGCTCGTTAACAATTTTCATAATCGCATGGCAAGCAGAGTGCAGGATTGTGCAGAGCCTCCTAATCTTTCCCTTTTCGAATTCCTTTGGGAAAACACAATTTCTCTACACCCGAATGCAAATATCAAAACAACAAAAAACCCGCAAAACATTCGTCAATACACTTGAAACAAGAAATGGTGTACAAGAGGCGATGTTTCAGGCAACGGCCCTTCACATTCACAACACGCAATATAACGTACCACAATGGGCTCCATGCATAGGCGGTGTTTGACTTTTATATTTGGGGGGTCAGGGGTTCGCTTTGACCCTTACATTAGGAATAGCGGGTGCATATAGTTAATTTGTCATCTCAATTGTAAACTACTGAAACTAAATTAATAAAGGTGTTCAGTTTTGGGGAGGGAGGGGGGAATTTCCTCCCCCCCAACTAACTCCGCCCATGGCTCCATGGTCAGTGTGTAATCTAAGTTGTCTTGTGGTTGTTGTTGTTGTTTGACTTGCATCCCACTGGGATTTTTGCACACAGCGTTGGTGTACGGTGCTTTTTTTCTGGAAGACTTTGCAGTTTTTTTCTGGATTTTTCTGTTTGCGCATAGTCACTTTAAGATGTTTTCTTATTCATGTTTTAGTTTTTTGTTTGTCGCGGTTGCGCCCGATTCAAGAGCCGAATGGCTCACAGGGCTATACCAAAATAAATGAAAAACTGAAAAAAAACTGTGACACATTTACAGCAGCTTGCTATGCTCAATACAAATGTACTCCTCAGCGAATTTCCACCGTCAATGGAAAACGTTGGTTGCAAAGCCTCTGAGGCCAGCCCAGAGGAAGCATCAGGCGAGGTGAGATTCAACACAAGGCCAAGCCAAGGGGTGAGCCCTGAAAGCACACGTGTGTGTGTGTGTTCGACTCAGCCTCTAATGAGTGCCTGGTGCGGTGTCTAAACATCGCCAACAGGGGAGACAAAGGCGGCCGGGCGTTGTGCCGGGCACCCATCCTGCTCGTGAGCCGCGTCGACCTTCGGAGGTGTTCTCTAACAGCACTTGCCCCATTCGTCTGTTAAGGCTATACGGGGGACCTTTGTCTTTGTTGTGGACGTACGTGCGTTGCGGAACCCAGCGACCTGCTTTTCGATTCCCACTCACGGCCAGCACCGGTGACTATTAACCTGAACCGGTCCGCTTGCCTCCCCTAGGTCGACTCAGCCTCAAATAATGAGCGCCTGGTGCGGTGTCTAAACATCGCCACAGGGGGGCAGGCGGGCGGGCGTGGTGCTGACCAACCCATCCGCCCGTGCTCCGTTGCCGGCCTTCATAGGTGCTACTCACTTGCCCCGAAAAGTCAGCTAAGCCCTATACTCTTAGTTTTTTCGGTAAAGTCACGTAGGTAAAAAAATGAAATTAATAAAAATAAATTGTATTAAATTAAAATTAATAAAAATTATTATATTTTTTTTAATTAATTTTAATTTTACCGAAAAAACTAAGAGTATGAATCCTTGCAGTCACGAAAGCTTCAAATCTAGAATCAGCTAAGCCCTCTCACGGGTCACCCCTCTACCTTTGTTTGCACGTACGTGCAGCTGGTCAGAGGCAGCGGAATCTTTGCTGCCGGGCAGCCTTCGCTGCGTGCCATCGCCGTTGCTGGGGAACCTGACAGCCTTGGTCAGGGGAAATTCCCCCCACACACACACCCACCCACAGCCACTGCCTCGGCAGGAATTGTAGGGTGTGCCACATCAGGACACGCTGAACCACTCAACCACCCACCATGCCATTTCAATAAATGACCACATCGTTATTTGGTGAATACGTGTGTGTGTGGGTCCAGAGAAAGTGAGGATGTTCACCACCGATAATTCTCCATAATGAAACTACATCTTCTTGGTTCATTCGGTAAAGTCACGTAGAAGGGAAATAATAAAATTACAACTAAATAAAATTATAAAAATAAATAAAATAATACAAATAGTGGTGTGTGTGGGGAATAAATGTTTTATATTTATTATTTTATTATTTCCCTTCTACGTGACTTTACCGAAAGAAGCAAGAAGATGAATCCCTGCAGTCACGAAAGCTTTAAATCGAAATTTAATGAAACTACAGTTATGGATTTCCCTTTACAGGCTAGTTGATGTCTCTAACCGTTACACACGTTGGTGCTTTGAGTCTAAAACAAGATAATTTGAATGTGTGTTGAACTTCTTGCGCACCGTACGTAGCCAACCGCGCTAATCGGATGTGCGGGGGAAGGAAAACAAACGAAACACAAACAACAGTTCTAAAGAAATGAGTTTTCAATCTAGATGATTTGAAAGTGCACAGCTCCAGTGTCATCTTAATATCGGAAGGAATGTGGTTCACTCAAAGGCATCATCAGGTGATTTGACCAGTGATCTCCAGACAGAGAACGCACGTGTTGGTGATGGTCTCGAGCAGCAGCAATAACACTCGGATGTTGTTGCTGCTGCTTGGTAGTAAGTGTTATTTCCTAATTGCTTATGCCTCAAAAGTACAGAAAATGGCTATTACTCCCCACAAACTTTGTTTTTGTGACCAGGGCAGTGACATTTAGAAATGTACCTATTTTCAATGCGAAAACGTGGTGTGCATTTGTGTCATTCCTTCATATAAAGTCCTGGTCACAAAAGCAAAGTTTGTGGGGAATAGCCATTTTATATACTTTTGAGGCATAAGCAATTAAAAAATAACACTACCCAAGGAACAAAAATCGTGTTACATATTGCATGATCTAGTCAAGACCCACAAACAGCATAATGCATCTGTGTCCTATGGACATCTGTGCAAGCAACCTGTGAAAAAGAGCTTTAGAGCTCATCGGATTCCTCTGGTATGAATACATATTCTGATTCTGTACGCATCTCAGGCTGCACGTGGGTCATATCTCATTCCTCACAATGGAACAAACAATATGCAACGCGGGCTTATCAGCGTATTTGATTGAATAGATACAATATATACACACCAATGGCTCGCGGGCTTTCCCATCGCGGATTTAACCATCCACGCAAAAAAAATGTCCTGCGGCTCGAACGTTCGCGGTTGATCGCGAGATTTCCTGCGGCCACGTCAAGAAGTTGCTGCACAGGAGCTTGCACGACTGCACTGCTCGCGACGATGCTGTCCCAAGCCACGTGGCGTTACCATTTCACTACATTGTGTTTTAAAAATCTCTCTCACCAACTCCATACTTATTTATTTTCATTTATTGTTATTTTACTTTTTAAGGCTTTCGTGACTGCAGGGATTCATCTTCTTGGTTCTTTCCGTAAAGTCATTTATTATTATTTTACTTTTTAAGGCTTTCGTGACTATTATATTATTATGTTTTATTTTTATTATTTTATTATTTTCCTTCTACGTGACTTTAGCGAAAGAACCAAGAATATATGATTTCATTTTTATTTTTTTATTTTTACCTACGTGACTTTACCGAAAAAAACCTAAGAGTACGAATCCTTGCAGTCACGAAAGCTTCAAATCTAGAATCCATACTTTTGTTTCCCTACTCACTATGTTTTCCCATTCTATGCATTTGCTGTACGTGCACACGTCATATTTACCACTGTAGAAAATATTAGTCATTTTACGGGAAGAAAAAAAATGCGCTTTCCCTTTAATGTTTGGTTTGATGTGGGGTGACATGAAACACAAAAGGAGTGGTGGGTGTCGTGTTCCGAACCGGGAACTAAACCCCGAGTTGTCCCGTTTCCCGTGTGAGTTTGCAGATCGCGGATTCGCCCGATTGCGGCTATTTTCAAGAACGTAAGGGGCCGTCCATAAATTACGTCACGCACCTGGGGGGGGGGGGGGGTCAGACATTTGTGACGATGTGTGACGATGGGGGGGGGGGGAGAAATGTGACGTCACATCAAAATGCGCAACTTTAAATAAATATATACACGTTCTACTTAAATAAATTGACTTTTTAATAAATATTTTCTCCTACAACATCAGAGTGCAGCGCCACATTAATGACAATAGTTTAAAAGTGATTTGAAGCATGTTTTATTTGGGGGGGGCAGATCATTGTGACGTCATATTTGAGGGGGGGTCTGACTTTTTGTGACGCCGTGTGACGAAGGGGGGGGGGGGGTCAAAAATCGTCAAAAATCGTAAAAAATCGCGTGACGTCATTTTTCGACGGCCCTAACCCCCGCGAAGGGCAAGGGTTTTGCTGCGTTTCGCGTTGTTATACAATGCGGTACGGTCATGTCCTGGCACCAGCAGTCGATTGACAAACAGAGGCGTGTTGTCTGTGCTGCATACACCGTGGACGAGTAAGATAATCACATACTATACACACACGTGCGTGAAGCCTCGGTCGTGTGCATTTTGTATGATGGGTGCCATCTCCTGCCAAATAGCCAGTATTTCAGCACTAAATGAAGTAACCATTTCTATTGACCTTACTCGACTTGTAATCTCGTGCCGCTTCAACAGCTCGTCCTTTTTCTTATGAACAACTCCGAAGTAGTGCACTATAAATGGCTAAAGCACTGGCAACAACAACACTGGAGAATGAAGAGAACAAAGAACATAACACTGACATCGTGTGTTTATAAATGACGTGGTAATGTTTGTAGGACTTGTTCCAGTTACAATGACAGCGTTGAAACCCTTTTTTTATTTAAAACGCTTTTTATTTAACTCACTCCGTCTGTTGTCGTATCCTCAAATGTTGCAACTCAATTTTTACCCACTTCCCAATGTGGCATCGACTGCAAACTTGGTATACTTATGTCATACTGACGACAAGACTATATTCGATCATTAAAAATAAAATAAATTTAAACAATCTTATTTTATATCTTACGTTTCGCCTTTGGTCTAATTGTCCACGCTCAACTGACATTGGCTGTAAATCACCACGGCCACTTACGTTATGGCAAGCTTCGGGGCCACTTCCTGGAGTCGTGGAGTTCTGCCATTACTAGTACGGTACATTTCATTAAAGCATGTTTTTAAAAAAGTATTCTTAAATATTACTTATTTATAATCACCTTGTCCTCTTAGCTATGGCCATTTTTATCCGTGACTCATTATCTGCACAAAGGCGTCAATGTTCCACATATATTGAATGAAAAAAACTCAACACATTTTGGTCAATAACATTGTCGTCAGAAGGGCAAACATAATAGGCAGCGTTTTGGGTAATTACCCTTAATCATTAGCAAATATTTAATGGATTGGCTCAATATTTACGATTTCACACATTAAAGGAAGAGCGTTAAAGAGTCTGGAGGAAAGCGCTAAACCCACACAATAACCGCGCAATTAAACTAATTATTTGGTGATCCTTGGTGGCAGTGGTGCAAAAGCAAATCACCTCAACACATTCGTCTGTAAGACTGTAATCTTAAACGGAGAAAATATAAATAGATCACGGGTAACTTGTTAGGCAATGAAGACGATTTGTGAAAGTGAACAAGAGTAGCATATGACAACAATGACTGAAGATTAATCAAGTCAACGAGCGTTAATGATGACGTTGGTTGATAGGTGCTAATTACAATGATGAAGAATAATGATTCAAAAATAGTTTTACGATAATAAAAATCACGATCATGAATTACGATAACAGGGATTATGATGATGATATGCATGACAGCAATTATTAGAATGATGATGGATAAAGATAATTATATTCTTGGTTCTTTCGGTAAAGTCACGTAGAAGGGACATTTCCCTTCTACGAAAGCTTTAAATGAAAAAGACAATTATGTTAACGATGGACGTTTGGTTATATGATTCAGCGCCTTCCAGTAAAAACGAAAGTTGTTGTCGTTGCCAAGTTCGCTGCTTTTCGTAAATTCAATCTATAATGAAGATTACCTTTGCCCCCATTTATCGTTTACCGCCACCAAGACAGCCGAGTGGCATTGGATTCAACTCCCAGAGGATGGCAAACACTTGGCGATACAAACAATCGTCAGTGTGGGATACGGCTAACGGAGTCAGCACCCCCGACGTTCCGTGCTGACACCGACTGTGGGATGGGAATAATTGTGACGATGATGACAAGGTTACATTGTGAAGATATGACAGTGATATTGGATGATGACGGTAATGATGATGACAAGATGACGTTCGAGTTGATGATGGTTGATGTAAATGATGACGGATGTCGACAATGGATCACATTAACGAGGATATCATCATTGAAGCTGCTACCACTGTCACTAATCATTGCCATGCCTACTGCAACCACGAGGTTTGGGTTAAATAAATTACGCGAAGCCTTCTTATCCTAGTAACATACTGCTTGCTAAAATAATCGCATCTTTAGTTGTTGTGGATAATACTAATGAGGATTTATTTCTGGAGATAATTGGACTCTGCCTACTCGACAGACCTGCTCTCCACCTGAGGACGGCTGCTTGCGTTGTGGCCGAAACGTCGTGAGAATTATGTTGTTTTATTTTTATTATTTTATTATTTCCATTCTACGTGACTTTACCGAAAGAACCAAGAAGATGAATCTCTGCAGTCACGAAAGCTTTAAATCGAAATTCGACTTGAAGCATGTTTTATTTTTTGAGAGGGGGGGGGGGGCAGAGCTTTGTGACGTCATATTTGAGGGGGGATTTGACTTTTTGTGACGTCGTATGACGAAGGGGGGGGGGGGGTCAAAAATCGTCCAAAATCTCGTGACGTCATTTATGGACGGCCCCTATGGAAATTACCCACAAACGGATGCAGTTGTGTATGACTGCTCTAGCAATTGTAATAAACCTGCATTAATAGCCGAAGAAAGCTTTTCAATGTGGAGTTAATATTTAGGACTTGCAGAAAAAAAGACGAGTTTGCAGAAACACGACATTCCAAGACTCATAGCATTAAATTGCGATTTAAAGCTTTCGTGACTGCAGGAATTCATCTTCTTGGTTCTTTCGGTAAAGTCACGTAGAAGGGAAATAATAAAATCATAAAAATTTAATAAAACATAATAAAATACAATTCTCACTAATTAAATATACGCTGCCAAGCTTGGTGGTGTTCATTCAGACGCTGTCTTTCCGACAGACCTGTTCTTCACCTGAGGACGGCTGCTTGCGTTGTGGCCGAAACGTCGTGAGAATTGTATTTTATTATGTTTTATTTTTATTATTTTATTATTTCCCTTCTACGTGACTTTACCGAAAGAACCAAGAAGACTCATAGCATTGCAGAGTACTCAACTTCCCACTGCATCACAGAGCTTCCAGATACAAAATCAGTTTGGAAGGGTTCTCAACTCAGGCAGGTATTTCCATGTACAATGTAAACACGTTTACATACTTGTGGGAAATATATTATCATTTTCCTCGTCTGGATTTTTGGATAGCGTAGCCCTATGGCAATGGGCAATTCGTTCATACGCAGTTCGATGCAGGTGAATGAGATGATTCGCTTGGAAAGTGTGCAGGTCACTTGCAAGAGCTGTAGGTGGCAGTGTTGTAGTACACTTTAGAAGACCACTCCCAACGTTTTTGGCATTGTACTTGACCGTTTGCAACGCTGTGAAAGGCGTTGCACATGTCCCAGTCGCCCTCATTCGCCTCCTCGACTTCTGCCAGTCACCATCGAGAAGATGCCGCGTCACGAAGAAGACAGCTTCACTTCGTGATACAACTCCCATGCATACATCGCCGAATACCCTCGCCATTGAAACGAAATAAAGATAAATCAAAATATTAATTCTAACAGGAGGAATCCAATGAGTTTTCAAGCTCCTTTTCACAGATATTCTCCAAATTAACTAAACTAATTTTTTTTTATTTTTGTCAGGAAAGGCCCACTGAGCGATACAGCTGTTTTTTTAGAAGCGACCTGGCCACAAATGATAGCTAATCGAAGTGGCGTTTCATGTGCACATTTATAGCAGTCAAATACTCTGAACGCATGTTGAATATAAATGTGAAGGGTAAAACCGGAGGACCCGGAGAAAAATCCATGCGACTATGGGGAGAACATGCAAAATCCAAATATACAGGCGCCGTGGTCGGGATTGAACCCACGACCTCCTGTAAACCAGGCGAGGTAATTAACAACTCACCACATTGAGGAATCACCCTGTACTGTCCTTGACCACGGTAAAAAAAAATACTCAAGGCCATGAACTACACAGCAAAGTTGCTCAGTCTCCATACGTCCATCGCAAGTACTCGCATGTTTAGCGTATCTTTATGCTGTATCCCACAGCGTGCAGTATAATTAATGCACAAACATTGTTCCGGTCAAGAGGTTTTTTTTGGTCTATTTTTCTTTCGTTATTCTGGCAGCCTTTCTTTTTTACGACAAATTCCAGCTTCGTGAGATTTTGCTGTATTCGGAATGATCAATTTAAAACCAAAACGTCAGCGTTATTCATATAAATACTGTGCTGGTTTAAGATTCGAAGAACACACAAAAACTCGTTACCGTTTGTACACTATGCAAGAATGATCAATAGTTCCTGAAGAAATGCACTGTGGTACTCTAGTCTTAAGTAATAATAATACTATTAATATATTTAAGTGAAATGTGACCAACTAACAGAGAGCGGTGAGACGGAGATAGATAACTGTAGACCGGTTTCGCTCTGATTATGAATCATCAGTACAGTATAGTCACCAATGCTCAACTGTTGCAGAGTCTGCCTCTGGAAACCACTTTCTCACTATGGGGCCAATTATTTGATTACTGTTTTAAGTGCACACTAACGCCAATTCGTGTGCATCTGTGGAGCTTACCTACACATATATTTCTTTTAGTTGGGCCCGTTTGACTCCAACATGCAATTTCCAGTGTCGTATGTATGCTGTGTAACCGTATCTAAAACTAAAGACGTCAAGTTAACAGTCTCCCGGTAATGACTGCTTCACTCGCGGACATCTTTATTACTATACAAGCGTTAAATAGCATCATTACATCACAGTAACAAAGCATCGCCTATTTAGTGTCCGCCTGTAATCTGAGAAAGTTGCCTTTAATTTTTAAAGTGATAACCACACCAACGGAAACATAACCCTCGTGTGCCCCTGTGCATTGTGAGGGCAGTATTGTCTGTGAATTGTAAATGTCACGTATCAATTTTCTCGGCAGGCATACGTTAGCATCTCGGCACGGTGGCTAGGAGATGTTAACTACCTCGCCTGGTGTACAGGAGGCCGTTGGCTCGATCCCAACCCTGACGTCTGTATATTTGGAGTGTGCGTGTCTCTCGTTCCGTGGTCGCGTGGATTTTTCTCCGGATCCTCCGGGTTTTCCCCTCCACATTTAGACACGTGCGTTGAGGGTATTTGGCTGCTATAAATGTCCACACGATAAGCCACTTAATTGGGCTATCATTTGTGGCCAGGTGGATTCTAAAAAAAGAGCGTTTTAGCTCAGCTGGCCTTACCTGGTAAAGCTAAAAAATTGTTTAATAGTTTTGAAAATGGTACAGTGAACATGCAGACTTATGGTGGCATGGGGCTGGACTGAGTGTTGACATTTGATCACAGCTTGTAATGGCAACATTTTAAGTCAATGTGCTGTGGGGTAGGAGGAAGGATTAAGTTTACAACTTCGGAAACATTTCCAAAGAAGATCATGACATAATTAGGTGGCTGCATGGCGTCCCTTGTACGCCATGAGCTTTGCTAATTATTATTTACACGCTTTCATTTAACTCACTCTGTCTGTTGTTGTTGTCGTTGTCGTATCCTCAAATCTTGTAACTCAATTTTAACCCAATTCCCAATGTGGTATCGACTGCAAACTTGGTATACTTATGTCATACTGATGACAATACTATATTCTATCATAAAAAAATGAAAGAAAATATTTTTAAACATAATTTTTTACATGTTATTTTTCGGCTTGGGTCTAATTGTCCACGGTCAACTGACGTTGGCTGTAATTGGCCACGGTCCCTTACGTTATGGCAAGCTTCGGGGCCACTTCCTGGAGTCGTGGAGTTCTTCCATTACTAGTAGGGTACATTTTATTTAAGCGTGTTTTTAAAAAAGTTTTTTTAAAATATTACTTATTTTCATTCCAACATACAGCGACGTGACCCCTCCACCGCAGTCCACGCGCCTGCAATTCTTATTCTGAACGGGGGTCAGGTGAATCTGCGAGTCACCCCCTCCTTAATAGTGGATTGGGCCTCCCTTGCTGTTGTCCACGGACAAGAGGAATAGAGCCACGAACTTGACATTTCCCACGAGCAAACGTTTTATTTCGATGGGCACATAACAAGCAACGCGTTTTTTTTTCTCTCCAGCCAAAGCAACTTTGATCTCGTCCGCGGGATCCACAAATAAGGCTACGTACAGTCTGGTCGAATTACCTCGCGGGCTATTAGGGTATGCTGGCGTGTATGCAGGGCTCCCATGTTGATCTGACTGGGGTAGAGCGCTTAGTCCGTCACTGGTGAGTGTCAAGAGTTGCAGAGGGCATCGAGGGGTTGGCGTGGTGGGGTGGGGCAAGAGGAGATGCATGAGAATGAGCAGATGGCGAGGGTTTGGCATCACACCTCAACCCCACCGTTGGTTGAGAGCGAATAATCTTCAGTCAGTCTCTGTTTTACCTCCTTTGCCAGCGTCAAAATATAAAAATAGGTTTTCCCCTTTTTTCTGGCAACAAAACAGGTGTTAAGATGTTAAAATACCAAATTGAAACCTTTTGCAAGGAATCATGTCTGCATTAACCACATATACTTGTGGTGAGAATACGAACAAAAAGCATTCTCTGACAGTGTATGCATTGTCTTTGAAACTGATTGGACCACACCAGAGACAGCTTTCTTTAGAGCCTAGTTTCAAACAGTGTTAGATCAGAGGACGCCAAAAGGCGGACAGCACAAAGACAATGTCACTATCAGAGCTCGGGGTGAGCAGCTACAATATGGGACCTCCTTTGCCAGTGTCAAAATATAAGAATAGGTTTTTCCCTTTTTTCTGGCAACAAAAAGGTTAATGCAGTAACATGATTCCTTGCAAAATGTTTCAGTTTTGTGTTTTAACATCTTAATACTTGTTTTGTTGCCAGAAAAAAAGGGGAAACCCTATTTTTATATTCAGTCTCTCTTTCTTTATTCACCCAATTTGGAACCTGCACTTAACCATTCGCGTTCTTGTCTCCTCTTTGCTTGTTTGTTTTGTATGTGCACATGTATGTTTAATTTCTTTCGCACCGTACGTAGCCGATGTATTTAATTATAGAGTGGCATGGCAAATGAGCTGAGCTTTAATGTTCGGGTTGCCGGGGATGTTTTTTTTAATGTCGATATCTAAGACTGCAGCTCATTTTTCGGCTTCTAGTGGATGTAAGTTGATGTGTGGAACACTCTTTGTCAAAAACAACTTGCAGACTTACTCGCTTGCTCCTGACTAACAAACTGATTGCTGCAGTCACCTAAACTGAATGTTGGAAGACCGGTAGGACAGAGTGTAGTCTCAGCGTTTGTTTATATCGCCCTGGTGTTGTTTAATCGTGTATTCCAAACGTTCTATTCCTGGGTTAAGCTGTTGACAATCTTAAATTAAGTGTATGAGGCGTGGAGCTCAAGTTGAGGAGCATATGAGGCAACTGTTTCATTAAAACACCATTGCATCGCTGCATTACTGACCCTTCCAGCAAATTGAACAGTTAAGTCGATTTTCCATTAGGTTCACTTCCATTCTATTAATTATTCCTCTGCCCTCTATAGGCAATTCTGTCGGTTATTTTCGCTTTTTATTACTGTATGTCTGTCTAGTGTTTAACCTCATGGATTTCACTGTTTGCCTTTATCCCCGTGCAGCTCTGGTAATGTAATTGTGTCGGCTGCAACTGACATACTTGCATATCTCTGCTAGCTCTATATTTTTTATAATAGAGGTTTTTGGGTTCGATCGCGTGAATATAAATGTGTCGTTAAACCCGCCACCACCTGACACAGCCAATTAGAAAGGTTTGTCGCAGCCAGTTATGATGATTTGCCAATTAGTATGTGACAACCCTTACTAATTGGCTGCGTCGGGTGGTGGCGGGTTTAACGACGCATTTATATTTATGCGATCTCACCCAAAAACCTCTATTAGGGATAATATTAGTCGCAAAAGCCTACTACGTGTTAAACTCGCTCTAATTTATTAGCAGATATGTCTGCTTTATCTTTATAATAAACTCTGCCAAAAAAATTGTGTTGAAACTTTTTGCGTCCATGCCTCCGTGCTCGAGTAGATAGGTTGTATTATTTCACAAATTGTATTTGATGCTGTCTTGTTTGCAGCTGAAGTTTAAAAACTACAACTCGACAACCTATCAGCTACACTCATATGCTGTGAACAAATTAGAAGAAAAGAGAAAAATACATCAAGCCTGTGTCCAAAAACGGAGCACGAATATACAAACGTATGATGTGAAAACATGCTCTTCAGATTATGTAACAAGGGCTTAAAATATATCTCCTACAATTAATTGGTTTGCCGCAATTATATTTTTCACGTTTTGATAGGATGTCTAATTAAACGATGTGACCATTGTCGCAATATCAGTTTGAAGCTGCCACCAACCTTTGAAAGTGAACGACTCCTCGGTTTGGTAAATTCACGGTACCAATCGTTTCTGCAGTGGCACGTGGTGAGCGAAAGCCCATCGGCGGCCCAATGTCACGTGAGGTCGTGGCTTTCCACGCACCACTTGGCGATGACTTGTAGTCAGGGATCGAACAAAGGGGGTCACCTGCTGTCTTGCCTCACGGCAGGTGTGGAGCGTGCGTTCACAGGAAGTTCCTGTTTTTTATGCTAATTTTGGTCACGTGACCAGGAAGTGACAATGTTAGATTTCCACTGTACCACGCGGGCGTCGGCCATTACACAGATAAGTCAAGATGGCGGCACGCATCGCATCTCAGTGAGACCACAGCCGCACTTGTCCATTGTGGGAGCTTAAGAAGCATTATCTGTAAGTTTGTTTATATTCCTATAATATTGGCAATGCTGTTGTAATGTTGGAATGACCGTTATAGTGATGTAAATGCCTTTATAGTGCCGTTAAGTTGTTGTAGTAAATACGAGGCCTAGTTAGTAACGAAGCCTGCGACTTTCCTTATTGTGGATGTTACTTGTGATTTAGTAGGTCGAGTCAGACTTGTGCCTATGTTGCGATCCTGAGAGTAAAGTTGACGAAGTATCTCATCCACAGTTTAGTGTTATGTGTAATGCTGTACATTTGGGGTGCAGTGGGATGAATACACGATGTGCCTATATGCAACGCACCGGCTTGTGCTTTTTTCTAGTTGTTCAGTGGTAATGTAGGGGCCTGGTCCGTCCAGGATCTATTGTTATCTAAGACAATGTTCTGATGCTGTGGTGTTCATTGTGTTGGTGTTTCCGGATTATAACAGATGCTGTATCTGTGTTTTCTCACCAGTTTTACCTTGTTACAATCAATAAATGACGATTGGAGTTGGACGTTCATCCTGGCTCCGAGGGTTTATTGAACGCAAGGTTATCTACTCAACTAGCGGTGCAACGCAGCGCACAGTGAGGCCGAGATAGTAAAAAGATATTCTTCTTGAAGCTCCCAACCAGTGCTGCAGCCAGCTCTCTGCAGCCAAGTAAAAAGATAGTCTTCTTGGAGCTCTCAAGCAGTCAGCCTGCAGCAAGCAACCAGCTCAAGCAGTCAGCCTGCAGCAAGCAACCAGCTCTCAAGCAGTCAGCCTGCAGCAAGCAACCAGCTCTCAAGCAGTCAGCCTGCAGCAAGCAACCAGCTCTCAAGTAGTCAGCCTGCAGCAAGCAAGGAGCTCTGCAACGAGTCTACATTAAAATCGTGCTGCAAGCATCGCAGCATGGAAAGCCACAGTTCAGCAGGGAGAGATACTGAAGAAGGTGATTTTAGCAATCCAGGACCTCCCATCCTGCCTCAAGAGGACCAAGGGAGTTCAAGGCCCCAAAGAGAGGTCAGGTTGACACAACGGGCCTTGGAAAGCTATGAGGCTGAGAAACAGGACCTCGATGCCAGGATATAATGGGCATGGAACCGGGTTGAAGCAAATTTATCTGAAGCTCCAAACGCCTCAGACACAGTGGCCTCAATTCAGAGGGCCATCCAGCGAGTGAATGTGAGCAGCTCAAGCTACAAGCTCCTGGCAAATAAATACATCTCGCTCCTGATGAAGGTGAAAACAGATGAGGGCATTGAGGGAGTGCGCAGACAAGAGCACTTCCTCGAACTGCTCGATGATAATGTGCAGGCAGTGATACAAGATGCAATGGACCGTGTGGAGGGCTTAAGAGAGACACGATCTCAGCACTCTGTCTCATCCAGGTCCACCACAAAATCTAAAGCCTCAGCACACTCAAAGACATAATCTACTAGTATGGCAGCAGCTCAGGCACGCGCAGCAGCAGAAGCAGCAAACGCCCGTATTGCCTACATGGCTGAAGAGGAAGCCATGCTAATTGAAAAGGCCCACATACAAGAAGAAGCAAGCATAGCAACTGCTGCCGCACGGAGGAAAGCAGAGCAAGAAAGTATATTAGCAACTGCTGCCGCACGAGAGCAAGAGAGTATATTAGTGGTTACTGCTGCACGGAAGAAAGCAGAGCTTGAAGAGCAAGAGAGTATATTAGTGGCTACCGCCACGCGGAAGAACATTGAGCTGGATGCTAAGTTAAGCACCCTACAACTCAAAAGGGAAGCAGCTGCTGCAATGGCCCAGGCAGAGGTGCTCGAGGCAGCAGCCAACCTGGATAAGGAAGAGAATTGGAGTGAGTTTGGCACTCAGATACCTGTCAAGGACCGTGATCAACTCACCAGAAAAAATATTTTGGACTGGTCTGAACAATGCATCAATGCTCCTTTACCAAACGATACTGAACAAAGGGTGGACGTTCAGGCATTGCCATCTCCACTCCGAATGAACATGAATGCTGTCTACAGGAATGGTGGAAATGCATATCCTGCACTGGCAGTTAGCCGCCAACTCAGCGTCGCGCACGTAGGGTCAGACGTGGATGCACCAAGTCAGACCCACATTCCAGACAGTCACATAAGGGGATCCAGCCAACGTGATCGAAACCCTTTGGGCCCACATTCCAACGCCATCGCAAATGACGGCATGCAAGGCAAAGCAGCAAATAATAGCACCTCACAAGCGCCAATATGGACACACTCTGGATCAGCAGGACTAGGGGACTTTGCTAGATACCTGGCTCACCGCGAACTAATCAACACAGGACTCGTTAAGTTTGATGACCACTCTGAAAACTATCGAGGCTGGAGATCTACCTTCAGGAATGCAATCCGAAATGCAGACATCTCTGCAAGTGAAGAACTTGACCTGTTGGTGAAATGGTTAGGAAATGAATCTGCAGAGTATGCAAAGAGGATCCTGTCAGCAAACTTTGACGACCCCACCTCAAGCCTGCATGCGGTGTGGGAGAGGCTCGAGGAGTGCTATGGTAGTCCAGAAACCATTGAGAACGCTCTCTTCAAGAAGTTGCAGAACTTTCCAAAAATCTCTGGTCGAGACAATAAAAGGTTACGGGAGCTTGGAGATCTTTTGATGGAGCTTGAATCAGCCCAGGCTGACCCCTACTTACCAGGTCTCATTTTCTTGAATACATACCATGGCATGAACCCCATCGTAGAGAAATTGCCATTTGACGTGCAGGAAAAATGGAGAACAGCGGGTTCAAGATACAAGTCAGAGCATCAGGTTGCATTCCCCCCATTCTCTTTTTTCTCAATGTTTATCCGCAACCTGGCTAAGACTAGAAATGACCCGAGTTTCATGTTTAGCACCACGGGGATTTCAAGTCCAGATCTCCCAAAAATGGAAAGAACGATGGCGAAACGAGGAACAGCGACAGTACCAATTTCCGTACACAAGACTGAGGTCTCTCCTGCGACATTCGCAAACTCCGTCCAGTCAACCACCACAAAGAAGAAGATAGAGGATCCAGAGAAGCAATGCCCATTGCATGATTAACCTCACTCCCTCCAGAAATGCCGTGAGTTCAGGAGGAAGCCATTGGAAGAGCGGAAGAACATGCTGAAAGAATTTGGAGACAAGTGCAGAGCTTTGCAAACACGTTCTGGCGTCGCTGGAAAAACGAGTACCTTACGACACTCCAAGTGCGCAACAAGTGGCAGTCTAACAGACCAGACATCGAAGAAGGCGACCTCGTCCTACTGAAGGACAACCAAGCCAAACGGAATGAGTGGCCAATGGGCCGCATCCTCAAGTCGATTCCAAGTGCCGATGGAAAAGTTCGAAAGGTCGAGGTTATGATTGCGAAGCAAGGTGTCGCAAGAACTTTCATCAGGCCCATAGTCGAGATAGTACTACTTCTCTCTCGCAAAGATATGTAAAAATAAGTCGACCCGTTGAAGTTGTTATACACTTGTTTATGAGATAGGAAATAAATGGTCGTATCTCCTAGATACCAGACGGGGAGTGTCTTGCCTCACGGCAGATGTGGAGCGTGCGTTCACAGGGAGTTCCTGTTTTTTTTATGCTAATTTTGGTCACGTGACCAGGAAGTGACGATGTTAGATTTCCACTGTACCACGCGGGCGTCGGCCATTACACAGATAAGTCAACATGGCGGCACGCATCGCATCTCAGTGAGACCACAGCCGCACTTGTCCATTGTTGGAGCTTAAGAAGCATTATCTGTAAGTTTGTTTATATTCCTATAATATTGGCAATGCTGTTGTAATGTTGGAATGGCCGTTATAGTGATGTAAATGCCTTTATAGTGCCGTTAAGTTGTTGTAGTAAATACGAGGCCTAGTTAGTAACGAAGCGTGCGACTTTCCTTATTGTGGATGTTACTTGTGATTTAGTAGGTCGAGTCAGACTTGTGCCTATGTTGCGATCCTGAGAGTAAAGATGACGAAGTATCTCATCCACAGTTTAGTGTTATGTGTAATGCTGTACATTTGGGGTGCAGTGGGATGAATACACGATGTGCCTGTATGCAACGCACCGGCTTGTGCTTTTGTCTAGTTGTTCAGTGGTAATGTAGGGGCCTGGTCCGTCCAGGATCTATTGTTATCTAAGACAATGTTCTGATGCTGTGGTGTTCATTGTGTTGGTGTTTCCGGATTATAACAGATGCTGTATCTGTGTTTTCTCACCAGTTTTACCTTGTTACAATCAATAAATTGCGATTGGAGTTGGACGTTCATCCTGGCTCCGAGGGTTTATTGAACGCAAGGTTATCTACTCGACTAGCGGTGCAACGCAGTGCACAGCGAGGCCGAGATACCTGCCATCGCTCGCTGTCGGATGTACTTCTACGGCCATCTGGGATGCTCTTCCTTGCGATATTAGCAAACCCGCGAATACCTTCTAGAATTGAAGCTTTCGTGACTGCAAGGATTAATACTCTTAGGTTTTTTTTTTACGTCCATGCCTCCATGATACAGCAATCGTGCTGTGACGGTTCCACCTGAAGACGGAAGCTTGTGTTGTTTCCGAAACGTCGTGATTTTTATTATATTTCTATTATTTGTTCTATTATTTTTATTATTTATCTTTTATTATTTCTTTTTACCGTGAATACCTTCTCACAAAGTATAAGGGTTCGAGTTCACTCTTTGGTTCTTTTGCTGCAGTCACGTAGGTACAAATTGAAAATAAATTCAATCACGACGTTTCGGGCGCAACACAAGCATCCTTCTTTAAACACCAACTTAGCGAAAGCACACCGCACGAAAGCACGCCACATTTAATCGGTGTACTTTCGCTAATTTGTCCTCACCTGAAAAAGGACGCTTGTGTTGTGCCCGAAACGTCGTGATTTAATTTATTAAAATTTTCATAAGAGTATGAATCCTTGCAGTCACGAACATTTCAAATCTAGAATTCACATAATTACTTCTGGGGTTCTTAAATTGAGGGTTACGAACGATAATACCTTGTTGATCTCGTCAAGGAGCATACACCATCACACGAACTTCAGGGCTGGCTTCAGAGTAGCGCAGGAAATCCCACCGCTTTTTTTTTACTTGGTGCAAGGAGACAGGTGAGAGACAGACACTGTGGGGGCACTGTGATAACAGATCAGGGGCTCACACTGCTTGTGCGATATGCACCCTTTAAACTGGCATGTGCATGCTCCGGATAGTTTACGTGCACCCTGAATGCTGGGTTTGCATGGGTGGCACGTGGCCTCTCCTCTGCGAAATGCCACGGGGTCCTTGGGTCGTGCAGGCAGCCCACCACAAATGCAGGTGTGGCGAGTGTCCTCTGTCCCCTGCATTGGCATCATGAGGAGGCTGCTGGTGTGGCACATGATCGTATCCATTGTGCATAGGCTAGTACACGTCGTAGGATATCGGCTAAAAGTTGTAGTTTTAAAATGATTCTCTAAGGTTTACAAGCCCCAGAGAGAGAGAGAGAGGTTGCATGCGATGCCACCAGTGTGCAATCGATGCTGTTGCAAGACACGTTGCTCTAAAACAAGGCAAGTCCGTGTGTAAGGCTTAACGTATTCACTGGGACAACTTGGGCTTTCACGATCAATTAGGGTCATGAATACTTGGAGTAAACAATGGATAATGGGAAAATGTTCCATTGTCCATTTATTTTTATGGTAGCATTTGAGTTTGTTTGCAAATAATAGAGCTTAGGTTAGGATTTCTACCGTGAAAAATAACAGGTTTGAAAACATAATAATTGCAAGCTTTGTTTCATCACATGTGAGCCAACCTATCTGGAAGTGGTTTGTTAGGGTTAACACATTGCATATGCTTCTCCAGTACGTTGTACACGTATAAAAAGCCAACTCTGTGAAACACAATTGGATAGCAGGGAAACCTTATGGTTATCTGATTATTTTAATATATAAAAGTGACATGATGGGTAAATTAATAATATTGATGAGGAATTTGACTTTTTAAGTATGGATTTTAATGTTGAAACTCCTTATTATGCGTAAAGTCACTTATCTAATACAAGCAGCCTCACTTTGTCATGGATAAGAGGATTTATATTGTAATTAAATGAAAGTAAAAATATCCTTTCAGACTAATCTTGATGCGTAACATGCAAGGACTATTTAATAAGGTAGTTACTAAAGGGGATTATATTGAAACTTTAAATTGAGCTCCATGTCCTCTAAGCCTTGTATAAAAGTACCCCCGAAACCTAATGCATACTGACGCGGTTAAATGACGGAGGGTCGATTAAATTGGATAATAATGAGAAGGGACAACAGCAAGTGGACTTCCTCCCGGTGAAAGTGGAAAATAAATAGCGGAGAAGGTACCAAAGAGGATTGAGAGACCAACAAACAAATAACGGAGGGATTAAGGGAGAAAGCATGTTGGCAAGAATTGGTAAATAAAGTAAGATGCTTTATACCCATACTCCAGTGTTGCTTGGGGGGAAATCTCGTACGGTATTTTTTATGCACCAAAGCATGCGGGCGAGAGTAAAATCTGCACCGTGTTCTTTGCAGCAACATTTTGTCCGTGTTGTGTATTTTAGGAGATACATTGTGGAATATGACATACAATGCCCCTGGACAGATTTGTGAATATTATTGCAAATTATTATTTCGGGCCACCATTATTTTGAGTTATATTGGATATATTTGTTTACTCTTATTTTTTATCGTTGCCGTAAATCTCTGATTTGTACAATGCGAGCCTTACATTTTAGTAGTCGCTTTTGTTGTGCGTTGTTTATTGCCTACCTTGTTACAGATTATCCATTAGCATTCCACTGCCAGGCTTGGCCGGCAAGACCTGGCAGAGTGGTTGTGTGTTACCCGGTTGTTGTAGAGGTTTCTGGTCCGATCCCAGCGGCCGCCCTGGTCAATGCTGCGGGGGTATTCATCAACGAATATGTGCCGTCCGCTGCACAGTGGACGTTAAAGATCCCGTGATGTAGTTTAAACAACAGGAGGTCATAGTATGCCGGCACTCGGGTTCAAATTGGCCAAATTATACATTTACCCACAAATTACCGCAAGACCATACTAAATCGAGTAAAACCATTGCTGGCAGACTATACCCGTCTGTGAAACATAGTGCCGTCGTGATGTACTATGATAATAATGGTGATAATTCTAGATTTGAAGCTTTCGTGACTGCAAGGATTCATACTCTTAGGTTTTTTCGGTAAAGTCACGTAGGTAAAAAATAAAATTAATAAAAGTAAAATTAAAATTACGACGTTTCGGAGGCAACACAAGCTTCTGTCTTCAGGTGGAACCGTCACATCACGATAGCTGTATCAAGTAACAGCAATCGTGCTGTGACAGCAATCGTGCTGTGACGGTTCCACCTGAAGACGGAAGCTTGTGTTGCCTCCGAAACGTCGTGATTTTAATTTTACTTTTATTAATTTTAATTTTATTTTTTACCTACGTGACTTTACCGAAAAAACCTAATGGTGATAATACCACATATATTACTTTGTATTTGGTACATTAGCATTGCCAAACACTGCCTTATACTGGAGTGTATGGGGGTGCCGTGGTGGCGAGATGTTAACTACCTTGCCCAGTATGCAGAAGGTCGTCGATCCGATTCTGACCCTGACGTCTGTATATCGCCACACTGATCAGTGTGGCTCAGTGAAGATACTCTCCTGACAAGGGGGTCCATCGCCACCAATGTGAGCCTCACCCACGACGTTGCCCAAGGGGTCACCAGGGCGATTGTTTTTAACGCTCATCCCATTATGGGCGGTAAAGTGGCGGTGAACTAAACTATTTTCTAGATTTGAAGCTTTCGTGACTGCAAGGATTCATATTCTTAGGTTTTTTCGGTAAAGTCACGTAGGTAAAAAATTAAAATTAATAAAAGTAAGATAAAATAAAATGAAAATCACGACGTTTCGAAGACGGAAGCTTGTGTTGCCTCCGAAACGTCGTGATTTTTATTTTATTTTATCTTACTTTTATTAATTTTAATTTTTTACTTACGTGACTTTACCGAAAAAACCTAAGAATATAAAGTATTTTTATTTTATTTTATCAGGTAAGGCCCAATGAGCGATGTAGCTCTTTTTCAGAAACGACCTGGACATCACAAATGATAGCCCAACGAAGTGGCTTATCACGTGGACATTTATTGCAAGCCGAATACTCTAAATGTTGATTCTAAACGTGGATGGAAAAAACAGGGGACCCGGGGAAAAATCCCCTTGAACATGCAAACTCCAAATGTACAGGCGTTCGGGTCGGAATTGAACCTATGATCTTCATGTATACCCGGCGAGGTAGTTAACATCACACCACCACAGCACCCAACTAGCTTCACAGCCAATAATGAGCAGTACAGAACGATTTAACGAGGCAATGAGCAATAACACGTGTTGTCTAAAACAGGGAGGCAAAACAAATGTTTAGGATTATAAAATCAATTCGCTTCCTATTACACGAAGATCATAATGCGCGCCTTTTGTGGATTATGAAAAAGGCACTTGATTCAGGAGAAAATGATGGGGTCATCCAAGCTCTCACAAACAAAGGTTTTCATCGTCTTCTTTCATATGGCGTTTGAGAAAAAAGAAACCGGGCTATGATTCTGTTTTTTATTTTGTCAACCATTCCGAAGCATCCGAGGTGGTCGCTGAGTGGATGTCTTCATGCGTACTATTTCGGTAACGCTTTCCAACATGTGTTTAGCCAAGGAAGTCTTTTTTTGTTATTTTCTTTGAACCTATCTACGTGACTTTACCGAAAGACCCAAAGAATACGTCTTTTTTTCTCTCCAATCTGTGAATAAAAGTGATGCAAGTGACTGATCCCTTTTATCCCCCGCTTATGTTACTGACCCGGTGAGTGACAAGAGAGATACCTACCATCTGTCGGCAGACGAGGAGGCGTATTGCATTAGCAGGGCAGGTGTTCGATGGCCTTTGAAAACCACTTTGGCAGAGAAGCAAGTTTGAGTGTAAAGAAAATGGTATTTGAAGCTGGAGTCAAAGTGATTTCCTTGCTCAAATGAGCGAAGAGGCGTTGCTAATCTCCCGTTTACAGCCATGGGTGGAAACTGCACGTTGCTATGGCAGGGGTGAGTCTATCCTTCGAACGACCACTGTTGATTGAAGCTGCAGTGTTATCTGTATTCACGGTATGTTCAGACAGCTCTATATGAATACTAAAACATGCATGGAAGTCGAGGCTAATCAACGCTGAAGTCTGGAAGACACAAAGTTTCAAGATTGCGCCTGGTTGGACAAGTGCGGGTTTGAGGAAGTCTGGTCACCGAGCGAGGCATCGGAGTGGCCTCCACAAGCCCTGGCCAGCACGGGGAAAGACCCAAGACCAAATAGTGGGACACTTTTCGATTTAAAGCTTTCGTGACTGCAGGGATTCATCTTCTTGGTTCTTTCGGTAAAGTCATGTAGAAGGGAAATAATGAAATAAAATAAAAAATAAAACATAATAAAATAATTCTCACGACGTTTCGGCCACAACGCAAGCAGCCGTCCTCATGTGAAGAACAGGTCTGTCGGAAAGACATAATAAAATAATTCTCACGACGTTTCGGCCACAACGCAAGCAGCCATCCTCATGTGAAGAACAGGTCTGTCGGAAAGACAGAATTATTTTACTATGTTTTACAGTGGGACACTGTTCGGGAAGATCCGGGAAGTCTTCCGTCTGCTGTGCAGCAGGTGTGAGATCTGGCGGCGGGTCAAAAACATTGGCAATGAGGCATGGGTCGCAACAACGGCGTTGGACACGATGACATCTTGATTTGCAGGTCCCCTACCATTTGCTCAAGGCTTCGACGAAGTTGCGAGTGTTCTAAACTGTTTGAAATCGCACAGCAGACACACATGCACCCAACAATGGACTTTTGACCGCCAGTCAGAGATGATAAATGGACACTGTACAAAAAGTGATGATAACAACTGCAGTTCGGTAGGAAATGAAACACAGATGGAAAGTGATAGAAGCTGTGGAGAAATGCTGCCACACAATGGGTTCGTTTCAATGAGTGAGGATTTTAGGGGAAAAGTCACCGTCAGCGGGCGTGGCCCCTGGGTAAAGGAGCAAGCTTGCATGGAGCTCGTGTGTCAGTGAGCGAAGGCTTCAGGCAGAACTGCAAGTTCTTAACGCTGGGTGTCAGAGGGATCGGTCACTTGTCTGTGTAGCCGCATGGTCAGTGGTGCCAACATCCACCTTGAACCTACTTGCACGCACAATTGCCCTACACATCAGAGGTAGAGATAGGCCTTCCGATTACACATTCCTGCGGAGGGAGCTGGTAGGAACGTTGGGTTGCTCGGTCAATGGCCAGGGTCAACGGCGGCGTGGTGTATTCCACAAATATGCCCGACTGTGAGGGTGGGCACAAGCCGGCGTGAGTAGGTAAAACGTTGAGTTTTATAAGGGCACCACGGGGTGACCAGCCCCTCCCCACCCAGCCCCACCCCTCCCACCCCCCACCCAGCCCCACTCTCCCCACCCAGCCCCTCCCCACCCTTCCCACCCAGCCCCACCCTCCCCACCCAGCCCCTCCCTGCACGACGGACACAATAATCCCTTGTGGGCTGGTGTAACCAGGAGGTTCCTACCAGTATTATTTAAGTAGTACAATACTAATTACTCAATTACTGTGCAGGATATTCGGTTGCACAACGAGCCAGTAATTGGATAACACAAAAATAGTTTGAAAGAGGTTAATTGCATATCTTTCACTGCTGCTGATCGGCCCGCGATCGCAGATATTAGAAGTTAAACACAAGATGAGTTACATTATATGAATACATTATTATTCTGTAATGTTAATTTAAAAGTAGTTTTTTTCTAGTCAATGCAATTATCGACGTTTATGTATTTTTTGGGTTAGGTTACATAGAATGTTATGCCATAATTCGCACCATTAATAGCAATAATTGTGGCCTAACCCAAAAACAAATATGGACCACACTATGATGTCTTTTTTTCGCAATAAAACGTCATTCATTCTAAAAATGCGACTAGTTTACAAGTCGAAAACATTTTGTGCATGATGTATCATAAAAAACACGTACAGGCAATAAACTGACATTTATTGACACGAGAGGGCCTCCTGCTAAAGAATACTTCAGGACATTTTTTTACTTTCAAACTAAAACACTAACATGGTACAAGTACTATAACAGACAGCCGAAGTTGTCCGTATACTGCATAGCAACACAACGCCATTATTACCTCTTCTGGATATAAAAAAAAACACACGGTTATTATGTTAACAGTCTAACCTTCATAATTATTTGTCAGATATGGAGGTAAAAAATAATAATTCTAGGTTTGAAGCTTTCGTGACTGCAAGGATTCATACTCTTAGGTTTTTCGGTAAAGTCACGTTGAATTAATAATATAATTATAATATAATTATTTTATTTCTATTATTATTTCAATTATATTTTTATTTTCTTGGTTCTTTCGGTAAAGTCACGTAGAAGGGAAGTAATAAAATAATAAAAATAATTTTTTTATTTTATTATGTTTTATTTTTATTATTTTATTACTTCCCTTCTACGTGACTTTACCGAAAGAACCAAGAAGATGAATCCCTGCAGTCACGAAAGCTTTAAATCGAAATATATTTGTATTACTTATTTTTTACCTACGTGACTTTACCGAAAAACCTAAGAGTATAAAAAAAATAGCCAAAGTAAAATAATACTGGATGTAGCATTTACTCATGTGGAAATTGTTATGCAACCATGAAGGCAGTACCGTGTTAGTGCACAACTCGGACTTAAGTGTACGTTATTGGACCATAAAAGGAGTTTTTCACATGACACGCATTATTTATACATATATACATACATTCTGTTTTCACAGCAGCCTCCATAAGATGTCTTCTTTATCTGCGGAGGTATGAGTATCTTTCTTACGATGCATGCCTGCAAAGTCGTTGTGTGTTCACATACGTCCTGCCAGCACAAAGTGGATGCCATCGGAAAATAGAAGGAAAAAACACCCATTTGTACTGGTGCCACAGTTGTTCACATACACAAATCCACAGAGAGTGAACACAGACAATTCAAGGAGTGAGATACCACTGTTTGCTAGAGCGACTGCTTTTGATGTATAACTGCACACATCTTTCGTCACAACATCATTTTGTTTCCCCTACATATTCTATACTGTAGGGCACTGCCACGTAATGGCAATTTGATCATTACTCTTAATCTTGCAAAATGAATGACATAAATAGAACGCCGCTGTGTATAACAGTCAGATAAAAGAGTATGCTTCGTAAAACCAAAACAATACGGTTTTTGTTTTCATAACGTGAGACTATCTTTGAGAGATTGCGAATTGCGCCCGTTTACTCTGTTGCTGACATAACCACAGAGGCATGATGAATATTGCCAGAGAAGTCAATCGTTTACTGCTTATCGTGGGTTTTGACAGGTATACAGTATTTACATCTTCATTTCCATGCCTCTGTGCATACAAAAATATAACATATACACAAACATGCCCATCTGCTCCTTACATAACCACAAAAGAGACAGCTAGCCTGAGGGATATAGAGACACAGTAGGCCCTATTTAAACTCTTATAACGCATAAGTACTCCTCATTTCCTTTAGATTCCTCGAATAGTAGAATGTGGCACTTAGCTGATTTGCATGAAACATTTAAATGCATGTTTATATTGGCCATAATAAGCTAACTTTACATTTTTAATTTTACTAGGTAATGCGCACAGAGCAATACAGCTCTTTTTCAGAAGTTACCTGGCCACAAATAATAACTCAACGAAATGACTTATCGTGTGGAAATCTGTGAAACAGATCATCAAAGCTCATCGGATACCGCCAGTATGAATACGTATTCTGATGGTGAAAGAATATTCTCGAATGGAGAAACTGCGTGGCGATTGAAGGGGAGGGGTGTGTTTTTGGCATGGTGACTTGGTGGCTGGGTTTGCCGGGCAAGCCACCTGCCTGAAATGTCTTCCGATAACACGGTCATTAGTAGTGCAGGCACAAAGAAGCCACCAGCCAATTAGGGATCACGTTGTTAGGGAACAAAGGCGGTGCTCTAAATAATTTACAAGCGCTCTTCATGTCAGTGTAACGTGATATGTCACACCAATGGAAAGTAAAGGGCCTCTGCCACATCAGAGACTACTTTCATGTGCGTGCCTATGGCTTTTAGCAACGGTATGTTTTAACTTTCAAAGCTTTAGTTAAAACGCGTTTTGAGTTCAGGAAAACTTGTCTTGGAGTTGTGGAAGCAAAAAATAAGTTGCAATGCATTACAAACTTTAGTCATTCGCACTGCAAAAATATATAGGCAGCGTGGCAAGGAGTCAACGCATCACAAATTGGATTGCTGAATAAAGAGCGGCTTTGCTATTAAGATAAATGAATTCCACAAAAGGAGATTAGTGTGAACAATGTTGGCAGGAGGCAGTATTCGTAGTATGCGCTTGCGGGCTGCATGCAGAGCAGTGAACGACACTTGGGTGAGCTGAATTACAAGGCGTGTAATAGAGCAGCATCAGAGGGCACATGCCTTGCCAAAGATACGCCATATCAGTCGGGGGTCATAATCAATCACTACAAATCTGAGTGTTTTGTAGTTACATAATTACAGGTGAAAATCGTTAACGCTGTCAAGCCCCATTACCAACAGCTGAACGACTGTAGTTCCAACGGAAGTGTTTTGAATTAATTCATATCCACACGTTGCTTACATAATAACTAAGCATAGACCAAAGACAACAAGTTGTGCAATTTCAAATCACGGTCAGAGGAAGATGTATCCTCTTATCCTCGTGGTGGATAATATGAGAACCACTTTTGTGAGGAAATGGCCCTCGTCATGGGAATGTGGATTTTCCACCACTGGCTTAGGGCTCCCAATGGAGATGAGCACTGCCCAAGGCTCTGAATGTGAAAACACCTTGACTTTTTTGTGTGACTGAAGCTCATAAGCGAACAACTATTGACAGATAGCACAGCACAGGAATAACAGGGGAAGATAGGAGAGTAAGAATGGGAAAGATGTGGAAAATGATGGGAAAGGAATGGCAAAAACATCCACCTTGAACCTACTTGCACGCACAATTGCCCTACACATCAGAGGTAGAGATGGGCCTTCCGATTACACATTCCTGCGGAGGGAGCTGGTAGGAACGTGGGGTTGCTCGGTCAATGGCCAGGGTCAACGGCGGCGTGGTGTATTCCGCAAATATGGCCGACTGTGAGGGCGGGCACAAGCCGGCGTGAGTAGGTTAAACGTTGAGTTTTAAAAGGGCACCACGGGGTGACCAGCCCCTCCCCACCCAGCCCCACTCCTCCCACCCCCCACCCAGCCCCACCCACCCCACCCAGCCCCTTCCCACCCTCCCCACCCAGCCCCTCCTCACCCTCCCCACCCAGCCCCACCCTCCCCACCCAGCCCCTCCCTGCACAACGGATGGACGGACACAATAATCCCCTGTGGGCTGGTGTAACCAGAAGATCATAAGCGAACAACTATTGACAAATGGCACAGCACAGGAATAACAGGGGAAGATAGGAGAGTAAGAATGGGAAAGAAGTGCAAAATGATGGGAAAGGAATGTCAAAAGGGGGTCCATAGGGTCAGGAGGGATGAGGATGGGGGCGGACGAGTCGACATCGGGCCCTCGACGCCGCTGCTCGGGGGAGCGAGCGGCGTGTGTTGTCACAGTGGGCGGTGCCATGCAGATGGGAGGGATTTAAAGTGGGAGGGGGGGCACGTAAAAGTCACGTGGTTTACGGGAGGCTTGACCCGATCTAAAACACGCATCCTATATATATATGTAACAGTTCTCAAAGTTCAAAGTTCATTTATTAGGTATAGCCCTGTGAACCATTCGGCTCTTGAATCGGGTGCAACCGCAACAAACAATAAACAAAAACATGTGTATACAATCGTGAAACTGAGTCGTACATTACAGCTAAATGTTGCTTCGACGGCACCCTTTGCGCCGCACCGCTTACGAAGCCGCTGCACGCAGTTGCCGCTCTTCGCCACCATATACGACAGATGGATGACACAAGCCAATGTAGTTAAGCCCACACAAGCGTACGTGAGCACATGGGGTTTCAAACAAATTATTTGTCTTTTGCTGTTTATTACAACACATTTAATTTGCTTAAAACCTCATGTGACCACAATTGATCATGCATGGCTGGCTACGAGCTTGCTTCACACCATCCTGTGGGCTTAAGACTTCTATCGCAACCACTGTTTCTTGGCATCGTAAAAGGCAAGCTGTTGTTCGGTTTGTTTTCCTGTAGGGATATAAGGCCATAAATTAAAGTACAGAAGTAAACTAATGACATTTTGTGTTCTTTAAAAATTAAGTGAATGGGCTTTAGCTTCTTATGTAACCTGTGCTGTGTGCTTCAGGCTGTAAAGTCAATGAGGCCAATTCAGTTGTTGCTGATGATCCACAAAACGCCAATACACAAATCCCAAACCAACCCGCACTCTCCTTGTCATCTCCAAATGCCAACCAACATCTGACATCCAACCCCCTTTGCGACGCGGACCTTGCCTCCATACAATGCCGGATTGAAACTAGTGTGGGGCCTGTAGCATATTTACCTATAAAAGTAAATTGTTGTCTGTCTGTGTGTGTGTCTGTCTGTGTGTGGACGAATCTTGCGAAGGATTTGACTCGCGAACCGTGGGGTTTACGGTTAGAAAAAGCTCCCATGTACCACGCGATAAGCCCCGTGAGCCAGCGCTCTTCCGATTTCACATTGGTCAACTTTTAAGTAGTTAAATTCACAATTTAGTACAGTTTATTATTGTAGGGTCAATAGATACTACTATACAGTCAATATATACTACTGTAGAGCCAGATACTACTATAGAGTCACGAGATACTGCTCACTCTATTGAATGTAGGGTGTGTAGGTATATATGCCTACCAGGGGGTAAACTTATTTTTTAGGGGGGAGGGGGGAGGTCGACAATTTTCGGAAACTTTTTAGATCAACTATTTACCCGCCAATTTCTATTACTTTTTATTTCAGGACTTCTTCAAGCCTCTTGTAATTTTGTTGATGGACAAATGGACAGACAAACGTAACGCCGGGCTTTCACAAGAGTGTAGTACTTGTGGATGTATGTGTTATGTTTTTAAGAGAAGTTTTGAAATATATTTTTCCCCCGGGCAACGCTGGGTACATCCCGCTAGTATGTTATAAAGGGGCCCTAGAAAACCACGTAAATGTTAAAACACACATTTTTTACTTACACAGTAAAGTAATTGTATTTTTTCATTTGCGAAACAACCAGATAATACGACGAATCGCTAACCTTAAACACCCAGTCGTGCATAAAAGTTGAAGGCAGTCTAGTACTATCGTAATATAGAGCAAGTGCAGAATCACTGAACCGGAATTGATCGCTTGAAAGCATTTAGCGCGGGGTGCTTGAAAGTGCGGAGACGTAGCATATGCAGCTACTTTTGCTACAAGGAACACATTCCTGTGGAGGGAGCTGGTAGGATCGTTGGGTTGCTCGGTCAAATGCCAGGGTCAACGGCGGCGTGGTGTATTCCGCAAATATGCCCGACTGTGAGGGCGGGCAAAAGCCGGCGTGAGTAGGTTAAACGTTGAGTTTTATAAGGGCACCACGGGTGACCAGCCCCTCCCCACCCAGAGCCACCCGTCCCACACCCCACCCAGCCCCACCCTCCCCACCCAGCCCCTCCCCACCCAGCCCCACCCAGCCCCTCCCTCCCCATCCAGCACCTCCCCACCCTGCCCTCCCCACCCAGCTCTTCCCACCCAGCCCCTCCCCACCCACCCCTCCCCACCTAGCCCCACCCTACCCACCCAGCCTCTCCCCACCCTCTCCTCCCCACCCAGCCCCTCCCTCCCCACCCAGCCCCTCCCTGCACGACGGACGGACGGACACAATAATCCCCTGTGGGCTGATGGAACCAGTGGGTTCCTACCAGTATAATCCGGCACTGCCTCCATAGCACTTCATTACAGGCGCGCACAAGTCACATCGTGTGCAAAATCACACCCTCCAATTTAAGGCTGAATCGACCTAGGGAAGGGTCAGAACGGGTGCCGCTGATGTTTGCTGCAGTTGAAGCTGTGACCCACCCCATCCCCACCCACCCACCCCCATCCCCACCGGGAGTTGTTCAGTGTGTGTGTTTGTCTTTGTGGGGAGCGGTGGTGTAGCGGTTAGCGCGCTGCTGCGCTACGAACCCGGCGACCCGAGTTCGATTCCCGCTCACTTGCCAACACCATCAGTGACGATTGTTATTTTAACCGGTCCTGGGCATCCCCTAGGTCGACTCAGCCTCAAATGAGTACCTGGTGTGGTGTGTAAACATCACCCCTGGGGAGACAAAGGCGGTCAGGTGGGGTGTTGGCCACCCATCTCCTTGTACACTGTACCGGTCTTCGTAGGTGCTTGCGAACAGCACTTACCGCGACAGTCTTTTTGTATATATGTGTGTGTGTGTCATTACATTAGTCGTACACGTCTATGTAGTCGAGTCATTGGTGCAGTGGGTAAAAAAATATCGCTGAAAAGACGCCAAGTTTGCCTTAATAGGCGCTTGCTAACTGCGCTTTCCCCCATTTGTCCTGAAGGCGATGTGAATGTCCTCCATGTCTGTATGCGGAGAGCGTAGTGCCTTGTGCACTGGGCAATTAACTCGGTGACCTGTGCCCAATTCCCAGCAAAGTACTGCGGATCAAAACCCGTCCTCGGCCTCCCCTAGGTTTGCTCAGCCATAAATGGGTGCCTGGTGGGGGTCTGTGTGGATATTGGCTCTTTGTTGAAATCTGGAAGTGACAAGAAAACTCACGACAACAGAAAATAAACGGCCGGTGTGGATGCAATGCACATCTTTGTGTTGTTAAGAAAAAATGCCACTTGTCCACGCCTGCCATTCATTGCTTTGGAGCAGTGGTTCTCAAAGTGTGGTCTCTGGACTGCAAGTGGTCTGCCACGGACCTCCAGGTAGTCCATGTGCTGTGATTAGAAAATAATGACAATGTTTATACCTTTGTTTCGAACAGTAATTCATCTTTTACTTATGATGTTTAGTAAAAAAAAAAGATAAGTTAGGTAAACTAACCTGATTAAACTACCTAACCCTAATATCTAAATGCCCCCCCCCTAAAAAAAACCCTTTAACTACTTTACATGTATTTTTGTTCATGTTCCGGTAATATGAATCATGCTGTATTAGTGGCATTTAGAGAGAAGCGAATGCGTTTTGTCACCAGGAGTGGGGGGCTGAGTGGTCCGTGGGCCAAACAGGTTTGAGAAACACCGACGTAGAGGCAAAGGTTGGTGGATCATGTCAGGGGCGAGTCGAAACATAGGACACTCACTCACGACTCCCCCACAAATTGGTACCTATTTTATCGCTCCTGGGGGTGGGTGGTGGATGATGGGCTGAGTCACCTCCCAATCAAGATTTGAACTCAATTCTGATTGTGAGCTACTCGCTCTACCGCAGAGGCACGTGACTAGACTGCTTGCAAATACTTTTGACAATGCTTTTGTGATGGGGGATGGCAATGGCGCTGAGAGTCCTTCAACCATAGACAATGACTGATGATGATGTTGTGTCAGAGAGTGTACAACTGTGCGTATTTGGACAGGGTGAAGCTATCGAGTGGGGATTGCATGCCGTTCATCATCCATCTGTTGGGGCGCCACGCTTGGTATACAGGAGGTCGTGGGTTCGATCCCGACCCTGACGCCTGCTGCTGTATATTTGGGGTTTGCGTGTCTCTCTCCCCGTGGTCACGTGGATTTTTCTCCGGGTCCACCGGTTTTTCTCTGCACAATTAAAAACATGCGTTTAGAGTACTTGGATTCCACGTGATGGGCCACTTCGTTGAGCTATCATTTGTGGCCAGGTCGCTTCTGAAAAAGAGCTATATGGCTCAGTGGGCCTTACCTGGTAACAAAATAAAATGGTTCGTTTGTATGTGTTGCAGGTGATAGATGAGAACCACGTAAATTGGTGCCATAACCAAACAGTGCCACAGTCGCCACCAAAGCTGATTCGTCACGATTTTGATGCAGTCCCTCGCACTCTGGTGTCAATATTCAGTTAGTTATTGTCTGTAAATTAAGAATGCAGATATAAAGAAAAAGTAAACACAAACTTGAGGTACGTAACTCGTGAAGCATTTGTTTATCCAAACATACACGACTGTATTCTGTCTTATACTAATTTACATTCAACTGTTTTCTCATTATTTGAACAGAGACTCTATAATAGAGGTTTTTGGGTTAGATCGTGTAAATATATGTGTCGCTAAAACCCGCCACCGTTCGACACAACCAACTAGTAAGGGTTGTCACGTAAACAGAACGTGGCCAATACGTCACTAGTACAGCACACCGGTGTGTTGGAGAGCCAAGCCACAACATTTACAATCTGAGTACGACGTTTCGCCAGTAATTACAACTAGCTTCATCAGGCGATAGCCAGATTTGTAGAGAAGTCTTACTGGTTCGTTCCTTATATAGAGGCGTAGATGTGGTGACCACACTTCTGCGCTCTTGCACAAAATTTCGATAGATAATCTATTGAAATTTTAAGAAATCAAAATAACGTTAACCGTTCTGATAGCTACCGCCTTAGTGCTGCGTGGAAGTGAATAATCAAATAAGAGATTATTTAAATGCATGCCTACAAAGGGCAGCGTACTTCAATAGGGATTACCGTTGGTAGGGCTATTTTAATAAACACAATAGACAGGAAGGACAAGTTGAAAGGGCTCGCAAAATGCACATGCATAATGTACGTTGCCTCAGAAATCCCCCCCCCCCACATTGTGCACAAGAGTATATGTTCACACGTATAAAGCCTATGTGTGAACATTTTCTCTCGGGTTTTTTTCACAAATTGTGTTTTTGCGCTACTTTTATACGCATCAGAATTTTTTGATGGATTTCTGTCAATTGAAGTCTCCTGACAGAAATGACTCGTTTTCTCCCCATCAGGCTCGCTCTTTGTGGCTGGAAAGTCACCCCAATTCCACCCTTAATGGACATCTGTGACAACGAGTTTCATAGCTCATCGGAGTCCTCCACAATAAATAAAGATTCCGATTATGAATTTCAATTCATGAAAGGCTGTTTCTTCCAGGAGTGATCCTTGTTGTGCCATGCCCCTCTCTCCTACCACGGAACGGATCAAAGCCAAAGAATTGAGCACTCCAGTGGCGGAATAATACAAATTTTTTTCCCAGGTAAGGCTCACTGAGCTATATTGCTCTTTTTCAGAAGCGACCTGGTCACAATTGATAGCTTAAGGAAGTGGCTTATCATGTAGAAATTCATAGCAGCCAAATACTCTGAACGCACTTTGATTATTAAATGTGTAGGGAAAGACTTAAGGACCCGGAGAAAAATCCACGCGACCACAGGGAGAGAGACATGCAAACTCCAAATATACAGTAGGCATCAAGGTCAAGATCGAACCCAAGACATCTTGCATACCAGGTGAGGTAGTTAACATCTCGCCATCGTCGCGCCCAGGATATAATTCTACACTTTGAGGCATGAGTAGTCAAGGGTTTGCAGAGTGGGAGTAGCAAACTGTCACGTGTCAGAAAAATGCAATAGAATTATGCCAAGTAGTATCGTCCAAAAACGTATAATGATGCAATATGCCCATTCTGGAATTGCTACAAAGGTTCTGACAAGTTTGGTCAGTTTATGGTCAGGGGTCAAATCCCAGTCAGGGGTCAAGTTGGTCCACCATCAATATCATCATTATTGTCACTATCCGGTTACAGTCGCATCCCCGATTAGCACGGTTGGCTACGCGAAATAAGTCCAACACTCATACATGCAGTCGATAAAGTATATAACACCACTTTGTGTGACATCCTGTGGGATCAGATGGTTGTGTTGCTTGGCGGTTGTGTGCAGGTTTTTAAGATTTGACAAGTCACCAAAGCAGGCATTAAAGTGACACCAAAGTGTGGCCGAGCACGGTGGTCATGAACGCTGTAATCGCTGTACTTGGAGGTCAAATGGTGAATTGTGCCACAATTGCAACATCAGGAAGGAAACAAGTAAACCCGTAAAAACAAAGTTTTTCACTATAAATCCTTTATATGCGTGGCGGCTAGAGTCCTCTCGTCCTCTGGCTTGAGATGGCTGCCACCTATGGGTCAGATGATTGTCTGCCACCATTAAGCAATTGGTAATTAAATATTTAATTTGTTTTCCCTAAACAGTGTAAAATTTAGGAATTTTTTTTCACGAAAATTAATTGTCACACACAACGAGTCTGTGTGGAAAATGTCAGCTCGATTGGATCACGGGAAGTGGGTTAAAAAACGAGCGAAAGATTTGCACGGTCCTAAGCAAGCAAGCGAACTTAATATAAAGGATTTAAAAATATATTCGCTTGTGGAGGACGCGGGGATCGATCCCGCGACCTTTGGCATGGGAAGCGAGGGCGCTACCAACTGCGCTACTCCGCCACGGCCTGTGGAGGGGTTACGCTCTGGGCTCTTACACTGTGACGTTCAGCCAAAGCCATGAATGAGTTCTATTTGAATATATGTAAAATAAAAAAAATTTGACTAAAAAGTGTAAAATTTTGGGAATTTTTTTTCACGAACATTAATGGTCTCGCACAACGAGTCTGTGTGGAAAATGTCAGCTCGATTGGATCACGGGAAGTGGATTAAAAAACGACCGAAAGATTTGCACGGTCGTAAGCAAGCAAGCAAGCACGCAAGCAAGCAAGCAAGCGAACTTAATATAAAGGATTTAAAAAGAAGCAATAGTGAGGCGTGACGACATTGGCTGTGCTGGCTTCTTGGGCTTTATTGACCTCTTGACTTCGCTGTATTTATCCAAGTGCACAGACACGCACCTTCACTCGGCAGTGGATTGACGAAGGGCTGCAATCACGCATGTTGTATGTGATCGGGAGTGCAGTTGCATGCCACTACTGCAGATCTCTCTGCAGCTCTCTCAACCTCCTACGCAAGCTGCACAGTGGCTTTAGAAAAGGTGCAAGGCCACCCAAGGCTTTGCACAATGACTCTGCCATTGCAGAGAGGCTCTTGAGGCAGAGCAGCCGTTAACACAGATAGAATCACAATCTGTATTTATGCTGAAGGAATCAGATGAGCTATAAAGCTCTTTTTCACAGATGTCCAGTAGGGGTGTATCAGAACGTTACAACAACAAACAAAACAACAATACGACAGGAGTGTAAAGTATAGGAAAGGTAAACAAACGACTTAAAAAAGAATACACAAATTAAAAGATACTATATATTTTGAGCTTACCAGGGAAAGCCCACTGAGATATTAGCTTCTTTTTTCAGAAGCGACCTGGCCGCAAATGATAGCTCAATGAAGTGGCTCATCATGTGGAAGTTTATAGCAGAAAAATAATAGTTTCTAACCAACCGCGTGTGCTTGAGTGTCGCACGGACCAGCGGTAACGACCTTGCCGCCGGTCGGTGCCGGCAGGTGACAGAGCCACAAGCTCAAACTTACATTCCGATTGTGGCGAATGGTAGTGCATCCAGTGGATACGGGAGCTACTTGAGAGCATTACAAACAACACACGCCGAGCGACAAAGACGTTGGTTCTTAGTCGATCAGTTGGGTGGATTACAAGCCTCGGAATCGGGATGAATTGGTTGATGAAATTATTCATCATTCCATCACTTTGGGGGCTCCTGTAGAGTGCAGTTCTTCATCTCCAAGTCAATCTACCACATCAAGACATCGCTGTTCCCTTGAAGAAGCTGATACATTCCTGGCTGGAATGTTGTGTTTCTGGGTTAATTAACACTGGCAATAAGCGTTTCGGTTATTAAGACGTTTAATAGGGCATTGATATAATATGATTGTCTACGTGTTTAAACTCGCGGAGGGCTGTGTTCATCTTCTTTGATTGACATGAGCCAGTGGTGGAAATGTAAATTGTGTGGTTTTTTTTTGGGAAGGATCATCTTCTCCGCAGGACAACTGCCGGGCAAAAGTAGAGTGCTCATTTTATTGACCCTGGGCTGAGCTGGAGCCCGAATGGAATTCGACACGAGCTGCCTTTCGAATTGTGAAAATAAACATTGGGAACAGCACAACAAATTGCGTATACAGTATGAAGGAGGGGTAAAACAGATAACATCTAAACAGTAGCAAAGAGCAGCCGTAGAAGAGGTAATAACACACCACAGGTATCCCATTACACTGTAAACACTCATTAAAGGCTCCTCTCCCCTTAGGTCTGTTTGGGTAGCTTGAGTCTGTGCGCGTTACCCCCCCACCCCCGTCCGTGTATTTACCGTGACTCCACTGATGTGGGTTTCGTGTGTAATACGAGTGACCGCATGATGACACATAGATCTGACATGGCACACCCTATTCCACCGACCTCTGTGTATCCGCAGTTGGATATGTTGTTGCTGAGTTTCTTAAGATAAAAAATTATCATCCCTGTTTTTATATTTCATGCCTACTGCATTTCACACCACTGCACAATCCCCGACACACGCAGGGGCATATATATATTAAGATGTTTTCAGTAAATTAGTGTTTATTCGGTAAAGTCACGTAGAAGGGAAATAATAGATAAGAGGTAAGCTAGTTCTAGACAGAATTCGTTTCGCATTAGAAGAAGTTACAGCAGCAGAGGTGAGTGTCTAGAACTAGCTGAGGTCTTATCTATTATTTCCCTTCTACGTGACTTTACCGAAAGAACCAATAAGATGAATCCCTGCAGTCACGAAAGCTTTAAATCGAAATTTAGTGTGTATTCATTAGCAAGAAAGACGAGTGAATAACATTAGTGCCAACAAAACAATCGGTATAAATACAAGTGCTGTGCACTCTAAACGTGTTTTTTATTGTATACATTGTTCTCGTGTTCATACGAAGAACGATGTAGTGTTCTTAGCCATCGGCAGCCATTGGTTGAAATTCCAGGAGGGGCATTTATTGCAGAAGTGGCCAATTGCAATATGGACAAAACGCTGCTTGGCTTAGTATTGGTTTCACATACACCCACGTGCTTAGACATTCATAACAAGTTGCTCGGTGAGCCAGAAGCGCGATGCAGTGACCGTCTTTGCTAACCATCGAACAAAGACGGCCACCGCATCGCGCGGCGCTTTCTGATGCGCTTCTGCGGCCATCTGGAACGCTCTTCCTTCCGATATTTGGATGCCACTGGAGCTATGCACTTTTTAATCTGAATAGAACACTAATTTTTTTAGAACTGCCTTTTGCGTTTATTTTGTTGTCCTTCTCCCCAGCACCTCCGATTAGCACGGTTGGTTACGTACGGTGCGAAAGAAGTTCAAATATACATGCAGTACATACAAGCAGAAGTTAGCACTCACATTTTAGTCACTGCGGCTCAACATGATTCTTCCGTGGGCTGCTCCACACAGCAACAATGCTTTGTCCATCAGGGGATGCTTCATGGGCTCCCACACTGTGCACAGAGGTACTGCCTGTAAGGGCATCAGAGGCCAATGACATTGACCTTGCACAGGCGGTTGTCAGTTGGACCACATTGAAGGTATTGCCAAGATACGGGAACAGAAGCTATCCCTCGCAACTCCATTTTAAAACCAAGTTAAATCTTCAATACTAAATAAGAAAAATGTAAAAAAAAAATGGTTGACAGTGAATAAACTTTCAAAGGAGAAATAGTACATTCTGAAGGAATTCAAGCGGTTATGAACGAAAAAATACGCATTTCATGTTCAAATCAGAATAATTACAAAACGGTGAAATATAAGAATTTCCCCTCACAGACTATTAAGTTAAAACATGTTTTTCTTTCTCATAAAAAAAAGAATGGAATCGTTAAATTGAGCGTTTTCCGATGGATACGTCTTTAAATAGATAGAAGGGTAAAAAAACAATTATATTTTTACTGGCAAATGAGGTTCCAATGGTGTTAAGTCAAGCTGTCAACTATTTTGGGATTTTTTTGGCAGAAAAACCAATTTTTTGAGTAGTTGTTCGTGTCTGCTCGTAAATATAAATTGTAAATAAAGAATATCAGGTCCATTATTATATTTATTGAAAACTTTTGCCTGGCAAAGGCAGGCTTCATGAAGGCAGGCTTCATGAACAAACAAGAATCTACGTCTAATGCAATTGCAAATAATGTAAGGTTATCGAAAGAAATCTAAAGTTCAGAGTGAAGGGAGTTTGTGTGTCTATGCAGTTTTAAGTTAAATCAGTGTAGGCGAACATCTGTTCAGACACAAAAGTCAATCACGTTTGGATTTAGGATGTTTCTATTTCCGTACACTATGTCCTTGTGTCTCTATTGCATTCATGTTGTTCTTTGTTCACATTGTATTGTAATGTATTGGTACCTTACTTTTCACGATCATGTTCAGTTTTAAAAAAGCACTTCACCACGCTCGATCGCGGTCTAAATCCAATAAATGTGCTGGGGTACACGTATTCTTAGTTTTTATTTTTCTCAATTGTGTATCTCCAATGGAAATCACCAATTCTTTAAATCTTGATTTAACCAATTTTTTTAGCAAACATGCTACTAGGGTACGAGGTGCCACGCTCTCAATACGATAATTCAAAGTGCAATTCGAAGATGTTTTCCCAAAATCAGATTGGGAAAACCAAGACGTATTTTTTTTATTTTTATGGAGAAAACGTTACCCACCCCAGATGTGCTGAAGTCGTCGGCATTATGTTGCCCGTGAGATTGAATGGTGGCAAATGCACAAAGAACTCCATAATGCAGACTGCAAACTCATGCCCAAGATAAATACGGGCAACACAATTATTATGTACTGTGTTAAAACTACATACCAGAAATCTTGACTTTCGTGACTGCAGGAATTCATACGGTGTTGTGGTCAGCACGCTGGACTTCCAATCCAGAGGTCACCGGTTCTAGTCAATATCCCAGTGTGGCAGTTAAAATAATGTGGCACCTTCCTGAAATTTTCCCGCAGCTGTCCACCCAGCGTAATAAACAGGTACAACATCACAGTCTCGACTATAAGCTTTCGTGACTGCAGGAATTCATATTCTTGGGTCTTTCGGTGAAGTCACGTAGATCGATTGCTTGTGTTGCGATCGAAACGTCGTGATTATTAAATCCTTTATTAAATCCTTTATATTAAGTTCGCATGCTTGCTTGCTTGCTTGCGTGCTTGCGTGCTTGCTTGCTTACGACCGTGCAAATCTTTCGGTCGTTTTTTAACCCACTTCCCGTGATCCAATCGAGCTGACATTTTCCACACAGACTCGTTGTGCCAGACAATTAATGTTCGTGAAAAAAAAAAAATTCCCAAAATTTGACACTTTTTAGGCAAAAACAAATTATTTTACATATATTCAAATAGAACTCATTCTTGGCTTTGGTTGAACGTCACAGTATAAGAGCCCAGAGCATAACCCCTCCACAGGCCGTGGCGGAGTAGCGCAGTTGGTAGCGCCCTCGCTTCCCATGCCAAAGGTCGCGGGATCGATCCCCGTGTCCTCCACAGGCGAATATATTTTTAAATCCTTTATATTAAGTTCGCTGCCATGCATATAAAGGATTTATACTGGTAGGAACGAAGTGGACCAGACCACCAATAGATTAATGTGTTTGTCCGTCCGTCCGTCCGTGTATCAACATCGCCCCCTACTGCAAACACTTGGCATGACCCTGTCCGACAAGATGGCCGCCCGCTCCCCCTGCGATCTGTGAATTAAACAAGATGGCCGTCGCTTCCGGCGCATCACGGCAAAACTTTAAACTTCGCTTCAAAATTACTTTACTGAAACGCAGCACGTTTATTTTAAAAATTACTTTACTGAAACGCAGCAGGTTTTTTTAACACAGAGACAAGAAACATTTATTAACACAGAGACGAGATACATTTAATCGCCTTATTTGTGCACGAAAAGCATGGCACGAGGCCTAGTGTGGCAGGCTTCGCGAGGCCTAGTGCGGCAGGCTTATTAACACAGAGATGAAACGCAGCTCGTTTATTTAAAAAAAAATACTTTACTGAAACGCAGCACGTTTTTATAACACAGAGACAAGAAACATGTATTAACACAGAGACGAGATACATTTAATCGCCTTATTTGTGCACGAAAAGCACGGTGCGAGGCCTAGTGCGGCAGGCTTCGCGAGGCCTAGTGCGGCAGGCTTATTAACACAGAGATGAAACGCAGCACGTTTATTTAAAAAAAAATTACTTTACTGAAACGCAGCACGTTTTTTTAACACAGAGACAAGAAACATTTATTAACACAGAGACGAGATACATTTAATCGCCTTATTTGTGCACGAAAAGCACGGCGCGAGGCCTAGTGCGGCAGGCTTCGCGAGGCCTAGTGCGGGAGGCTTATTAACACAGAGATGAAACGCAGCACGTTTATTGTTGTTGTTGTGCATATTGGCAGTGGTGCCTGACTCGGCTGAATCTGCTGCCCGGCAGCGGCAGAGCAGAGGCAGCGAGAGGCCTCGTCGCTGCTGCTATTCACTCGCTTATAGTTCTACCGTGTTCACTACATCTCTGTCGTGTTCACTACATCTGCTGTGTTCACTACATCTCTGCCGTGTTCACTATCATCTCTACATCTCTGTCGTGTTCACTATCATCTCTACATCTCTGTCGTGTTCACTACATCTCTGTCGTGTTCACTATCATCTCTACATCTCTGTCGTGTTCACTATATCTCTGTCGTGTTCACTATCATCTCTACATCTGTCGTGTTCACTACATCTCTGCCGTGTTCACCACATCTCTGCCGTGTTCACCACATCTCTGTCGTGTTCACCACATCTCTGCCGTGTTCACTACATCTCTGCCGTGTTCACTACATCTGCTGTGTTCACTACATCTCTGCCGTGTTCACTATCATCTCTACATCTCTGTCGTGTTCACTACATCTCTGTCGTGTGCACTACATCTCTGCCGTGTTCACTACATCTCTGCCGTGTTCACTACATCTGTTGTGTTCACTACATCTGCTGTGTTCACTACATCTCTGTCGTGTTCACTACATCTCTGCCGTGTTCACTACATCTCTGCCGTGTTCACTACATCTGTTGTGTTCACTACATCTGCTGTGTTCACTACATCTGCCGTGTTCACTACATCTCTGCCGTGTTCACTACATCTCTGCCGTGTTCACCACATCTCTGCCGTGTTCACCACATCTCTGCCGTGTTCACCACATCTCTGTCGTGTTCACTACATCGTATTCACACGCAAGTATTTCTACTTGTGCTGCAATCTTTGATTATTTAGCTGCTGGCTGCATGTTTGGTGGCGATGCTACCGTTATAGCAGCACCAACTGCGGTTGGTTCTAGGTCCATGGAAACGACGCTTTTCACTGCGAGTTTGTAAAGGGTTCCAGCAGCAAATGCGGTCTCTGTTTCAGCAAGCATCTTTTCAACGTGGGCGTCCAGACAACCATTGGGGTCTTCAAAGTCGTGGTTGTTTTCGGTATCCATGTCGTGCGCGCGAATAAAAACTCGAAGTGCCAAACAAACACTGCTCAATGTAGTACTGTTATATGAATATGCCAAACGCCCGTTTATTCAACTCTATGTAGACGACATAAAATGCACCAAGGTGCCGTTTATTCCCTCTATTTTATTTCACCTTTATACTAGTAAATGCATTCGAGTTTCCCCATCTAAGGTCAATTAATCTCAGATGTGATCGTTTGGAAATGAAAGACTACGAGTCTTTAAATTTCACAGCGTTTCTTGTCAAAACAAACACTTTTAATTAACGTTACACTAGAATACAGTAATTTTTTCTTTAACTCCTCTATACCCGGTTGATATCCCTGTACCGGTACTAAGTATTATTCCTACCAGCCCACCCCGCAGGGTCCTGTTAGTGAAAACTTTGTTTTTACGGGTTATACTTATATTAAGTTCGCTTGCTTGCGTGCTTGCTTGCGTGCTTGCTTGCTTGCGTGCTTGCTTGCTTGCGTGCTTGCTTGCTTACGACCGTGCAAATCTTTCGGTCGTTTTTTAACCCACTTCCCGTGATCCAATCGAGCTGACATTTTCCACACAGACTCGTTGTGCCAGACAATTAATGTTCGTGAAAAGAAATTCCCAAAATTTGACACTTTTTAGGCAAAAACAAATTATTTTACATATATTCAAATAGAACTCATTCCTGCCTTTGGCTGAACGTCACAGTATAAGAGCCCAGAGCGTAACCCCTCCACAGGCCGTGGCGGAGTAGCGCAGTTGGTAGCACCCTCGCTTCCCATGCCAAAGGTCGCGGGATCGATCCCCCGCGTCCTCCACAGGCGAATATATGTTTTAAATGCTTTATGTTAAGTTCGCTGCCACGCATATAAAGGATTTATAGTGAAAAACTTTGTTTTTACGGGTTATACTTATTAAAATTAGTTTTCTATCTACGTGACTTTACCAAAAGACCCACAGAGTACATACCAGAAATGTACTTAAATAAGATAATTTAACATATCACCTAGTTTATCCGAACATATGCTTGCTTTAAATTTTATTTAAAACTAACCCCCCCACTCACCCTCTCCTTTGTATCACTCCTCGCATTTTTCGATTTAAAGCTTTCGTGACTGCAGGGATTCATCTTCTTGGTTCTTTCGGTAAAGTCACGTAGAAGGGAAGTAATAAAATAATAAAAACAAAACGTAATAAAATAATATAATTCTCACGACGTTTCGGCCACAACGCAAGCAGCCGTCCTGCTGCTTGCGTTGTGGCTGCTTGAGTTGTGGCCGAAACGTCGTGAGAATTATATTCTTTTATTACGTTTTATTTTTATTATTTTATTACTTCCCTTCTACGTGACTTTACCGAAAGAACCAAGAAGACACTCCTCGCATGTTTCATTTTAAGAAAGGAACGGCCAATCCTGTAAAATCTCCAAACCGAGCCCTGCAAATAATGATGTGGACGAACTGTAACGGCGGGCATGTGTGGGTATTTTGTTGGAGTGTACCGTCCATTGGAAATGTTAATCAAGAAATATTGAAAAAACTTTTTTTCCAACATTGTGTCTTGGCCACCATCACGAGCTTGTGTACAGTAAGGGAGAGGGGTTAAGCAGGGATGACCCAGCAGAAGTTGCCATGAGCAACCCAAGCGAAAGCTTAGGGCCACAAGTAGCTCAAGGGGCCTCGATTTTATGAAAAAATTGCAGGGCTTCAAACATCAAATTGAAATAAAAAATAAACGTAAGCTGACATACAAAAGGCAACACATCTCTCTTGCCTGCATCTTTTTTTGCTCATCTCACTACATCTATATTTTTGTCTCCATTTCTCTTCTCGCTTCAATTACATATCTCTTTTCTGTTTCTCTTCTGCCGTGTTACTAACATTGTATTGATTGAAACGGAAGGCTCACGTATTTTTTTTAGCACGGGCTGAGTCCATGGAGCTTCGATATTCATTGAGCATTCGAGCTGCTCGTTAAGGTTTTGGCTGCCAGTTTCCAAAGAAAGTGCGAACAAGGAAGCTGTGTCATTAATTTCACTTATATAGCCCCCCCCACACCACTGCTCTGATGAGGATATTTGTAATTTGACGTTGTTTGAAAATGCTTAGAGCAGCACTCCCAAAGACATTACATGCAAACTTTGTTAAGTTTTAATGGAGCCATCAGCGATCTGGCTGAGATCAAACTCACCATATCTGATAACCGTTGTGCTTCGGGCGCAGGCTTGGGGCTGATGCTCAGCATCTCTGTGAGGTGATGGCTCATTGTTTTAATTGAGACATTAGCCCCCCCCCCCCCCAAGCCTGGCACTACCACCTCCCCTTGTTAGTATTCTTCTCCTGGTTTAATCGTAACTGTAGCAGCAGTCGGCCCTCAGGTGGTGTGATCACCATACGAATCCAAATCTCACAATCCTCAGCCATGGCCCCGAAGTTGTGTAATGGCTCCAAATCATTAAAAATACACGGTTCAATTGAGAGAACGTGCAGCTTTATGTCTCATTAAACATAACTACAATCTATTCTTAGTTAACACAAAACAATCATTAGCGTCGCTGTGGAGAATATATGGAACAAAATCAAGCAGGCAATATATCTCCTTCAAATATCTGGACATCCACACAGAAAATAAAATTTATATCTTTCACACTTTTCATGAACCTACATTGGCCTTCCGTAAGTACACAAGTAAACGTGGGTCGGTTTCAACATGCATTGTCTCAACAGCAGAGTCAGGGCTGCATGAACCAACGCTGACACACTGATAGATGTCACAGGCAAGGACCCTCTCCTTGAAATATGAGTCCTAGTTCGACACAACACATTCCTGTTGAGGGAGCTGGTAGGAACGTTGGGTTGCTCGGTCAATAGCCAGGGTCAACGGCGGCGTGGTGTATTCCCCAAATTTGCCCGACTGTGAGGGCGGGCACAAGCCGGCGTGAGTAGGTTAAATGTTGAGTTTTATAAGGGCACCACGGGGTGACCAGCTCCTCCCCACCCAGCCCCACCCCTCCCACCCCCCACCCAGCCCCACCCTCCCCACCCAGCCCCTCCCCACCCTCCCCACCCAGCCCCTCCCCACCCTCCCCTCCCCACCCAGCCCCTCCCAGCACGACAGACGGACGGACAGAATAATCCCCTGTGGGCTGGTGTAACCAGGAGGTTCCAACCAGTAAAATATAGACTGTAATCTTGCGTCGATATTGAACCCATACTCATTGCTGCATGCACATGCAAGACGATCGTGACTAACCCATTGCGTGACACCAAAGATGACTTACTCCAAAGTTTGAAATCATTGATCGTGTCTCATGGCTGCATAACTTATTGAGACGGAATCTATATACCGTATATACACAGGAACAAATACATTCGTTATTGCCTCATGGGAAAAACAAACAAATGGTCATTAAAACTCCACGAAAAGTTATAGTTATATACAGGGTATTCAGAACTGACTTTAATACAAAAGTATGAGCAACAATTAAAGCTTTTGTTTGTCCTTATACTGGTGTTCCTGAACCAATTGTAAAACAACCATTACTTCCCAAATTTTGAGTAATTTCGTTGACTGCATACATGATGACGGGTTGAGTTGAATACCACCACGACTGTAACTCGTAACTTCCTAATTGTTCTGAAAAAAGTGTTTTTTAATGGGAGTACTGGCACAACACGACTGTGTTTTCCTATTGTGGCATAAACCAAAGGTAAGAAAAAGCTGAGAAAAATAAACAAATAAATAAACGCGCACGTAAATAAACTCCAGTGGCAATATCAGCCAATCAATCCCTTTGCAGTGAAAGCACGAGGGGCCAACAGGGAGATGCCATGATCCATTGTGTGGTCCCCCGGGGTTCGTGCTGGGGAGATATGCTCTTTGAAAAGGACAGCGTTCCGTGGCTTCTCGGGACAGGTTTATTTGAAATTTGTATCCTGGATATAAAATGCGAGCCATTTTCCCTCGGGGGATTTTACAGCATCCCTTCCTTGCTCGCTGATTTAATGTCTCCTGTGCCTTCGTTACGAATACTGTAATGGTTGGGGGCTTGCTACCTTGCATCTCGCATAAATGGCAGCTAATCGTGGATTTACTCAAATAAACATTACAAAGAAAGTGTGTACAAGCATGTGGAGTGTTGTGTATACATTTTTGATTGAATCGTTTTTAAAAGTTGAAAGTGTGCGTGTGTTTTTTTTATTAACTGCCACCAGATGGTGAAATATGGCACGAGAAATTGTATTTAGCGTGGCCGCGAATGGAGCGCATGGACTCATATGCAGTCTGAATTACGCTCCCTGTGAGATTTTATTACAATAAGCCCATTGCGAGAGCTGTTCCTGGGCAAAGGATTGTTGTGGTATATTGTGCCGAGAATTCTACAGAGCAATATACATTATGGATGAAAAGACTATACGTGAAATATGTGTTTTCTAATGAATTTGGCTAACAGATTTTGCGAAAATGAAATCTCTCCCAAGGACGGGAAGATTATTAGTCTCAGGAGCATTGTAATTCAAACCTCACTCACTCACTCCCACTATTATTGCCCGCCATAATAAAACACACATGCACACACACGCGCAAACACAAAGATTCCCCGCACAGCCTTGACAGACTGCTGGTGCAAGTGCTGTTAACGAGCCCGTGAAGGCCGGCACGGCACACGAGGGGGGGCGAGTGGCCAACACCACGCTCGGCCGCCTTTGTCTCCCCACCAGTGGCGACGTTCACACACTCGTTTGAGGCTGAGTCGACTTAGGGGGTGCCCAGCACTGGCTCAAATTCGTAGCGCAGCGCGCTAACCGCCACACCACCGCCCACCACCCCCCCGCACCACCACCCCCCCGCACCACCACAACCACCACTCCTCCTCGCTCCCGCACAGCGCATTCAGCGAGTGACTTGGCAGCGTCTCTCACGCCAAGCCAATTGCAAGCGAGGCACCCACGCTTCCCCGACAGCGGTGGTGGTGATGGTTTGGGGGGGAGCTTTTGTCTCGTCAACGTCGTGAACGAGTGGAGGTGCCCAGCCGTCCAACCCCGCACGCCCGGTGCATGCGCGCGCGCGCGTGCGTGCGCGTGCAACGTGAACGCGCTTTCGGCCACACGGAGCAGCGTGCAGGTGTAGCAGTAGCAGCAGCAGCGGCAGGGAGGGCAAGTGGCAGCAACAGCGGCAGGAGGCAGAGGACAGCACCATCGCAGCACAGACCGGCCGGTCCGTGGCACGGGTGTGAAGTGAAACCAGCTCGCCGCGTCTTCTCTAACAATGATCTTGAGTGAGTATGACAACTTTCATCGTCAAATGTCGTTTTTTCTTTGTGTGTGTGGCACCGTGAAGATACTCCGGGCAACAGCATCGGAGACGGCGTTGTAAAGTGAAGTGTTCATAATACAGGTTTTTTGTGTTATTTAGCTTGAATATTGGGTTAGATGGCGTTAATATTTTCGCGATTTAACCCAGAATAATACAGATATTTTTGGATTAGAACGCGTAAATATTATTAATGATATTGGTCACGAAAACCTACGTGTTAAACTAAGCGAAGTGTTGCTTCGTCAGCGTTGTCAAATAAAGGATTATAACGTTGCAAAACATAATGGTTTATAGAATGGTTTCCTTATTGCTGGTTTACATCATTGTGTAAATCGGAATATATCTGTCATCAAATACACGATATTCATATAGATATGAGATATATAAAATAATCTTGCAGAGTTGAGTCAATGCAAGGCACGCTCTATTGAATAGGAGCCATGTACAGTTTAATTGTATACACACAGACGTAAAAGTGGCGAGATCTAACTTGATATGCCGAAGTTTCTTTAACACAAATATGCTTGTGGGGACAGCTGTTTATAATTTGAAACATTCTTGATCTGTGGCTTTTTAGTGGAGCATGGAAAAGGACAAACTGTGGAAGGCGTGCCACTTTAATGTAGAACAGGAGACACGGTACACACCCGTTCTGGATGACTGCAAAACCACGGAAAGTATTTAGAAGCAATTTAAATTGCTGCGTTTTTTGTTGTTGAAGTAAATTTAACCCTCGTAATTTGTAATGACATAGGAGTTAATGGTGGATCTAAGCTGACCAATATACAATGTAATTCCGCAACATTACACTGCATTTAAAACACTACTTTTTGTGCGTACACACATCGTGTATATTATATGCGCCGCGTTGGCGAGATGTTAACTACCTCGCCGAGTGTGTAGGAGGTCTGTGGGTTCGATCCCGACCCCGACGCCTGCTGTACATTTAGAGTTTGCATGTTCTTCTTGGTTCTTTCGGTAAAGTCACGTATAAGGGAAATAATAAAATAATAAAAATAAAACATAATAAGATAATTCTCACGACGTTTCTAATATGTTTTATTTTTATTATTTTATTATTTCCCTTCTACGTGACTTTACCAAAAGAACCAAGAAGATGAATCCCTGCAGTCACGAAAGCTTTAAATCGAAGTTTGCATGTTCTCGCCGTGGTTGCGTGGATTTTTCACTGGCTGTTCCGGTTTTCCCTCCACATTTAGAAACGCGTGTTTAGAGTATTTGGCTGCTTTCAATGTCCACGCGATAAGCCACTTCCGTCGGGCTATCGTTTGTGGCCAGGTGGCTTCTGAAAAAGAGCTACATAGCTCAGTGCGCCTCACCTGGTAGAATAAAAATAGTCAACAGTTAAAATATGCACATGTTTTATTTTGCCAAAAATTACACTGACGTGTGATATGTATATATACTTTACATACTCTCTGGTTATTTCGGTAAAGTCACGTAGATAGAAAAATAATTACGACGTTTCGGCCGCAACACAAGTGTCCGTCTGCGACTGAAACGTGTTTTATTTTATTATTTTTTTCTATCTGCGTGACTTTACCGAAAGAACCCGAGAGTATGGATGCCTGCAGTCACGAAAGCTTCAAATCAAGATTGTATATACTTTCACCATAGGTACATGTTAGACAAGATACTGAAGTTGGCTTGACAAACGTGTGTTGCAAATGTACACATCAAGCGGCCACATTCCTAAGTGTACAAAGTGCAAGTTTTCAACTAAATTCCTGTGAATATGCATTTGTTTCTGCCTTTGATGGACTTACATTTGACTTAAACACTAGGAGCGATCGTCAACGTACTTAAGCACATGCATACGTTGATTTGGAATCTATAAAAAATGAACCTTTCCTAGTTTTAAACCCTTTAAACCTGTTTTTAATGGGGATTCCAAAGGGTACAATTCTCACATGTCATCGACACATGCACACACATCTATACAAAGCCTCTGGCATTATCGAGTCTGTCTTTTGTGTGCTCCACATGCAAAATGGATATAACTGGAAAAAACTAGACACAATCATGTGGTAAAGAAGCACTGCGGGTGTGCAGATATTTACATTGATGTGGTATTCAGACTTGGACGACTTACATCGCCAATGTACCGTTTGCGTGGCCAGAAGTTTCAATGCACACGAGCTACCACTCTATCGTGTGTGCATGAAAAACAGTTCGGAACGCGCAGCTGATGAATGTATGAAAATAGATGTTGCCCTTTCTGGCAATAAAACAGGTGTTAAGATGTTTAAACACCAAATAGATACCTTTTGCAAGGCATGTTTCCTTGCAAAAGGTTTCATACTTTGATACTGGCAAAAATGGTCCCATTTTGTAGCTGATGAATAATTTGCATAAACGGCCATGTGTCAGTTTAATAAAAATAAAATTGCTAAATGGTTGTAAAAATGTTCATATGGAGTATTGGCACTTCTCATCTACACAATAATTACACACACGCGGATAAATGTACTGTATATGTGTTTACAATTGTAGTGTCCATCCTTAATGTAGCGTTTGCTAACACCACACAGTATTTGTTTGTGACATATAGAAAAGTAAGAGGGCTTGGGTAGGATGCGTCGCAGAAAACACGATGGCCGATGGTCAAGCCTAATGATGGAGTAGAAGCCAAGGAATGGAATGCGTCCGAAAGAGAATCACGTCCACAAAGGAGATGGAGCTATTAAATGAGCTCATTGCGCATGTGCTAGTTGGATCACCACATCCCAGGTTCGTGAGGGATGGCGACGGCTCGGTGAGGCCTTCATCCAGCAGTGGATTGACCATGTCTGATGACAATGAGGATCATCAGCCATTGAGCCTACATTCAAGACATTGAAGCCATTCTCCCATTGCTCTTGTTAAGAAGGGAAATAAACGTACGAGCATTAGAAACAAATTTTCCATACCACTCTAAGGGTAATCCGTATACATTATATATTTCATCACTACTACAGCAGGGATTAGGTCTCGCATGTGTGAAATTTCCGCCAGCAAAGCGTATAATTGCAGCGAGGTTTGATGGTCGTGGCAAAATGTGTAGATTATTGGCCCAGTTTCAGTTAAATTGAGTTTATGTATGGATTAAGTAGACTTTCAAATTACACGCCATAGTTCAGTTACATATATATGCTAATTAAGTTGTGTGGTTGGTCAGATTTATATTTGAAACATGTTTTTTTTAAATAATTATCCGTGTAAATAATTTGGCTTAATTTATGAAAAGTCAATTATTGCTGCAATTTATTTGCACAGGAAATATTTGCCGGCCGTAGATACGAGTCTATCTGGCTCATTGTAGCACCGACAAGAAAGGCCGTGTTAACGAGCACTGTATTTTAGTATGTAGGACAAGTGTGGAATTGAATGAGGACCGTGGCTCCTTAACCTCCCATGCCTGGCATAACCACATTGGGATTCATTAGGCTGTGAGTATACCACTTGATACACCCACGGCTTGTCTGCAGTATCGTTTGTGTGCCTCGCCTTCACTCTGTCCACTGCAACAGTTCGCCGGGAACCAAAAAAAATCTGCATTCACTCACAAACCCCAGGCAAAGCGTTGTGCGACAAAGATGGTGTTGTGGCCATGAGTCTTAGCTTCCTGTTCGTGACGATGGTACAAAACATGTGGCGCTCGCACGAGACGTGAGATAGTGACTCCATTACAGGACTCCATCTCGGCAACATTGTTGAAAATTAACCGCGATATTGTAAATTAAAACGAATTCATTTACGTTGCACTCATTACACACAAAGTGCTTATCATAAATGAACCACGATACCTTGCTGACCTCGTCAAGAAGCATAAACCATCACACGAACTCTGGTCATCCTCGCAGCGGCTTTTGGCTAGCCATTGAACAAAGACGGTCACTGCATCACGCGCTTTCAGATGTGCTTCTGTGGCTGTCTGGAACGCTCTTCCTAACGATATTAGGAAGCCACTGGAGCTATGCACTTTTAAATCTAGATTGAAAACTCATTTCGTTAGAATTGCTTTTAGTGTGTAGTTTGTTGGTTACGTAGGGTGCAAAAAAATGTCAACATACATTCGTACAAACTCTTTTATTCTTTCGGTAAAGTCAAGTAGGTAGAAAAACACATATATAACCTCTTGTTGTAACAGATCTCTCGCTGATTCAGCAGTTCCACTGCCGGGTGATTTTTTCCGCCTGAGGACGACCGCTTGTGTTGCGATCGAAACGTCGTGATATATTATTTTCATTTTGTTTAATTTGTCTACCTACGAGACTTTACCGAAAGAACCAAAGAGTATAGATTCCTGCAGTCACGAAAGCTTCAAATCATACATTCGTACGTTTATGAGGGCAGTCGGGCTCAAAACATATAGGTGGGGCACCTGCTTGGCTAGTTCATGCTGTGTCCACCTCTTGGTTAAAGTGTCTCCCTGCTCGTCTGTATGTTGAACTTATTTCGCACCCTACTCAGACATGTATGGTGAGACCCTTGGGCAATGATAATAAAATCGAATTCTCATAACGGTGGTCAGTCCACCTACGAGATTACCTTTTTTTTACTTTTCACAAAATGGTACTCCGTTGGTACCTTCCAATATGTGAGTGAAATAGCCTAACCAGTGTCAGCTGCGTCGTATGTACTTTACTATATCATTCACATTTCTGCGTTGCAATATTTTTACCAGTTTATCAAACAACGTTAATGAAACGTTCATAATTGCCGTTGCCTTAAATGCTTTCACCGATGACAATTTAATTTGTTTGGCTGTGTAGGGTGGTGGAGGGTTTACATGACAAAACTTGGGCAGTTTCACTTTCTTACCTACCTAAACAATAAATTATTAATAATAATAATACAGTAATGGCTGTGAAAAACCACATTGTAAGTTAGCGAATGCATGGTTATAGAGTATAGTTAACAATCAGCAATATAACAGTCATCATTTATCAAGTGTGTGTCTTATTTTTAGTTTTTTTCGGTAAAGTCACGTAGTTAAAAAAAGAAAAGAAAACCAAAAATAACTGGATTAAATCACGACGTTTCGGAGGCAACACAAGCTTCCATCTTCAGGTGGAACTGTCACAACAACAAAATGTACCTACGTGAAATTTCGATTTAAAGCTTTCGTGACTGCAGGGATTCATCTTCTTGGTTCTTTCGGTAAAGTCACGTAGAATGGAAATAATAAAATAATAAAAATAAAACACGTGACTTTACCGAAAAATCCAAAGAGTATGAATTATTGCAGTCACGAAAACTTCAAATCTAGAAGTGTGTCTACGTAATTGGTATTTACATACACTGCATGTTACCCCATTATAGACGTGGATTTGGGGTTGTTTAATGAAACGGAGATGTGTAAACATCACCACAATAAGGCGGCTGCAGGATGTAGTACTGCAAGTAGGTTCCAGGCCTTGCTGTGCGAAGTCAGTGCATTCTGTTTGCATGATTTTGTTTGTTCAAGGCACTCCACTTTCCTCTAATAGCCAAAAAAATACTTGATCAGTCAAACATCTCAAGCAACACACTCGGGGGGGGGGGGGGGGAGATCATGGGAACTCAACGAGGCTTTACAGGTTAGATCAACAGTGATAATTATTAGACACTAAAATGTGTCTTGCATTGTGGCTTATTGTGTTATACGCTTCTAAACGCCATCGCAGTGGTGAGCACATTACAGGAGCAACCCAACGATGCGTGTTTCAGGCCACAGGAATCGTCAGTGGCGAGTGATATCTACAACCAGTCCTGGGCCGCCCCCTTTTCAACCAACCTGTAACTAAGCCATCACGGTGAAGTAACATCAAACACCCCTCCCCCCCGATGATCGGCACGGCTTAGAGAGGCTTTCATCCGCCAGCCGATTGACAGAGGCCTATCGAGGAGATGTTTGGCGAGAACCATACAACAACTGACGAGCCCACGCTTACGGTGTGATCGAGCGTGACATGTATCAATCCCTGAGTTGATCCCGAGTCCAAGCCATGCATAGAACAGCCGCCTCACCGCATTCCCACATCTCCCCACCACCACCACCACGTGCCCTCCCGCTGCCCATCATCCCAATCGTCTTGTCGTCTCACGTGTCTGTCTGCCTGTCTGCCTGCCTTCCCCCCCAGACCTTACCGATCGGCTCCACTCGGCAGGGTGTTTCCCCGAGTATAATTAGAGAGCCCTGCCTCAAAGCACGCAAGTGACCTGTCCTGCCTCGTGGCCTCAAACAGTTGGACAGTGATGGATTTGTGGCCCACATTTATATTCCAGTTCAGCGGTGAAGTGTGCTGCAATAAGCTACTGCACATGGGGCCGCATTATCCTATAGCGCCTACGAGAAGTAAAGTGCCTCGGGGAAAAAATGTGACCGTGTTTTTTTGGATGTATGATGCAAAAATATAAGCAATATATTTTCTTGAAGAAATGTATGTATATAGCAAGGATAGGCAGAGTGTTTCAAATTAAATCTGCTTATCTGCGGCACACGGCGCACTCCCGTCGAATTAAGGCCCGGACTGAATAATGAATGTATCAGTAACGACATCTGTCCAGCAGCTGGACGACGTAGGCATGAATCAAGCGGAGTGGAGGCGGCAGTAGCAACACGGGGCAGCAGCAGCAGCAGATATCACTGAAGGCCTACGAAACAGAAGTGCCTAGGGGCCGACAAGAACCTTGATCCGGCCTTGTCTGCAGTAGTGAATGAACGACCTGTTATCGTTTCTGCCTCAATTTCTCCACTTTAAGTCGGCAGACTTATTTACGTGCAGCTCAAATTCTCTATAATGCAATGATCGAGGAAAACGCGAGTGTCAAATCTCTTTGTTTGGAAGGTTCCCAGGATGTTTTGGCAATTCTTTGTCGAGTATTTTTTTTTGGTAGTGAGGGGAAACATGAATGCAACACTACAAAACTGTACAGACAGGTCAGTAGTCTGATTAACACGTAGGCTTTCGCGACCAATATTATTCATAATCAACGTTTTTGGGTTAGATCGCGTTATTTATAAATGTGTCTTAATTAGCTTTGAGCTGTCCTGGTAAAGTAAAAATCCATATTTCAGTCTTGTGTATATGGTACACACCTCGGAGGTGTTATGAGGCGGCTCACAGATGACAGGACAGCAAATAGACTACTGACGAATTGCCTGATGATGCTGGATGCAATTACCAGCAAAACGTCGTACTCAAAAATTGTAAATGTTGTGGTTTCACGCTTCAGCACACCGGTGGGCTAAAGCAGTGAACTATTTGTCTTTTGTCAACGTGACACTTTTTTGCTGATTGGCCGTGTCGGGTGGTGGAGGGGTAAACCTTCTCCCATGTGCATTGTTATTGTTGAGCATAAATATGCGATGCATTGTATTCCATTTGACGTCTGCGTATATTTCACGACCATTATCATTGGTATTTTACCTTCCACATTAATATTGCACGATCGTTTTTTTAGCTCATACGCATTGTTTTTTGTATGCACCCATTGATATGTTAATATAGATGTTGACGCTCATGATATATGCATTGAATTCTGCGTGTGGAATCAATTATGTATGATGTTTGTACATTATTTACATGCAGTAATCTAATGCGCGTGACCAAATCACCCATAATGTACCCAATAAGGTCAGACCTGGGAAGCTCAGCGGGTTTGAGCCTGAATGGTGCTTGCGTGGCTGCCCACCGTGGGCACAGGGCAGGCGTGATTGGCATTTTTGGCAGTAGAGGGCAGTGCAGGAAAACTGACTGTTGCACTGCCATTCTGTCACCAAGACAAAGACCCCCCGTGTAGCCTTAACAGACTGTCGGGGAAAGTGCTGTTTGCGAGCACCTATGAAGGCCAGCACTGTGGAACACGAGGGGGGTGGGTAGCCAGCACCATGCCCGGCCACCTTTGGGGCCGTCCATAAATGACGTCACGCACCTGGGGGGGGGGGGGGGGGGTCAGACATTTGTGACGTCACATGAAAATGCGCAAATTTAAATAAATATAGACAACACGTTCTACTTAATTACATAGACTTTCTTTTTTATAAATGTTTTCTCCTACAACATCAGAGTGCAGCGCCACATTAAATACGCACGACAATGACAATAGTTTAAAGCGATGTGACGTCATATTTGAGGGGGGGGGTCTGACTTTTGTGACGCAGTGTGACGAGGAGGGGGTCAAAAATCGTCCCAAATAGCGTGACGTCATTTATGGACGGCCCTTTTGTCTGAAGTATCTCCAAATATCCCTCAGGGCTCACAAGGCATGATGAGGCCCGTCATCCAGTCGCAGCAGCGGATTGACAAAAACAAGCTATACATGTAGATAGGTTCAAAGAAAATAACAAAAAATAACAACGAAAAACTACGACGTTTCGATCACAGCAGCAGCGATCGTCATCAGGAGGAATAAATAGGGGGAAAGATGACGATCGCTTGTGTTGTGATGGAAACGTCGTAGTTTTTAGTTATTTATTTGTTATTTTCTTTGAACCGATCTACGCGACTTTACCGAAAGACCCAAGAATATGAATTCCTGCAGTCGCGAAAGCTTTAAGTCAAGATTTAGGTTATACATGGACAAGCTAATGCTACATTAAGGCTAATCGAGTAAACAAACTGCACATATACGACGGAACAATTTTTAGAAACAACAAAAATGAAAGGATAAAAAAATATAATGAGGTAACAATGGTGATGATAGAATACCGTCAGAAATGAAAAAAACGTCCTACGCCGTTGATCTCGGCTAATGCGTTTGCTTTCTCCTGTAGTGTAGACAATACGGCATAAAGATAATATCACTGCACTAATAATAATTTGCTCTGGACCCTGTAATCCTGTGAACTATAATGAAGCCGCGGCGCAATAACATTGCCTGTCTAAAATTGTTGCCAGGCAGCTCAACGTGAGTTAGGACATGCATCCTGTGCAATATAACGCTTGAGTCCTTTGTAATGAAATATCCTGGTGACAGCTCATGTGTGATGTTGGCACGCTGGTCACCCAGGCCAAAACGTGTCGTCGTGGTGAGCGCTCCGTGTCACAAGGCTCACGCCGTGCGGCGCGTGAGACAACACATTTCGGATGAGTTTTGGACGTTTTGTACGTTAAACTTCGTTTGCACCTCATGTAGCCAACCGTGCTAATCGGAGGTGCCGGGGGGATGGACAGCAAACTAAATGCAAAAAGTAGTTCTAATGAAATGAGTTTTCAAGCTAGATGACTTAAAAGTGCATTGCTCCAGTGGCTTCCTAGGAACGAAGAGCGTTCCAGACGGCCGCAGAAGCGCATATGAACGCCTTCGTTCGATGGCCAGCCAAAAGCCGCTGCGAGGATGACCGGAGCTCGCGTGATGATGGTTTATGCTCCTTGACGAGATCAGCAAGATTTTGCGGTTCATTTGTGTGCAAGCACTTTGTAATGTATTCATCCAGCAACCGGAGGCCGTGCAGCTCAGCGGGTATGTTGCACCCACAGAGACACGTTCTAAAGTTAAGATTACATACAGGCTGATACATGCATAGTTACCCCCCTAACATCACAGGGGGAAATATCGGCACAAAACGTATTTTTTTCTTTAAAATGTATTTTCTGTAAGTTAATGAGCCGTCATTTTCACAGCACGAAATCACCTGTTGAGAAGAAAGTAATTGAGTCGTTGGAAATCCGTTGCGCATCTACAAATGGATCAGCATGTACACCGTCACTGATTTATATTGTGCGCCAAAACAAATATCCATGCTCAAATGAGAATGGTTATTGGCAGCCCTACATCGTAGGGCAAACGTTCCAAATACGGCTCAGTCTTGTAGATAGACAGGATTATTGTGGACTTCTCAGAACAGTGATACACATTTCAATAATCCCGAACGCATGATTGGCTGATGCGATTGCCGGCTAGTATTTTATTTTACAATCTTCCAATTAATTATGAGTCGTGGTCGGTGCCACAGCGCCACCCAGCCTGATTGATGTGTAGCTCTCTATGGGGCCGTCCATAAATGACGTCACGCGATTTTGGACGATTTTTGACCCCCCCCCCCACCTCGTCACACATTGTCACAAATGTCTGACTCCCTCCCCCCCCCAGGTGAGTGACGTCATTTATGGACGGCCCCTATACCCTGTATAATAATTATTAAACCTCTCTAGTGTATTATGAAACTGTAAGGCAATACACAACGAGGAACACAAACATTAGCCTGTGTGGTGGTGTGGCAGATATTAAAACTGACTTCTCCAATATACACTGTGTATTATAACAGTACAGTACTGTGTTATTCGTGCAAAGAAGACCCAGTAATACTGCACGCCAGTGTCTCGTCTCTGCCAAGGACTCTTGCTATTCGGCAGGGGAGATGTTGTAGCTGTTATCCATCTCCTTTTAGCCAACACAAAGACCAGCAGCTCTGGGCCAATAAGATGCCATCACGGCTTTAAATTAGAAGACACACAAATGCTTGCTTTCTGTTCCGAGTTGGAAGAGGTGGAGAAAAAAAAAAATCTGTCTTGCACGGAAAGTGAGGGAGGTCAAAAATAATGGTAGCATGCCATTATAACTAGCTGAGTCGTGAAAATAACAACGCAAGGTCTTTTTCAAATCTCGTTGCCGAAAGATTCCGAGTAGAAAGGAAACAGTCAAGCGTTTGTAGTTTGATTGATCTTGACTGTGTATAAATGTAACTTACGTGATAAGCTACTGTTTCCAAAAGAATTCACTGTAAATACAATAGTGTGTATTCAAAGCATGCATGAAGGTATTTGTTTTACCCACCATGCCTTCATCATCTACAGCGAGGCTCAATGGGAGAGATGGGGTGGACGCGGGAGGGAGCTTTGGAGATGTGATTGTACGAATGATCAATTACCATCCTGAAATAATTTTACTTTGTAATTATAATTCGTTTATACAAGTGTTTTTGAGTAATCAACAATTCAAAGCTAATTGCTGCATTTTTTTCTGGCGAATGTCTAGGATTCACAAGGGAATGCAATGAGATTGAAGCTCATGGCAAATAGCTCACAAGGATATTTAGAGAAAGCAGAGCTAATTACAATAACAATGGCATGCCAACAGGAACAGCTGAGCGAGGATTTAATGAGAAGAGATTTTAAAGTTCCTGGTGGATTAAAGACTTGAAGTAGAAGACGGTAGACATCCACTTTAACGTTTCATTGTGTCATGAAAATAAGACAAAGAAATGTTAAATTAATAAAAATAAAAAACAATATTTTATTTTATTTTTATTAATTTTTATTTCATTTTTTACCTACGTGACTTTACCGAAAGAACTAAGCGTATGAATCCCTGCAGTCACAAAAGCTTCAAATCTAGAAATACAATGAACTTTATTTTTCTAAAGCATCTGTTGCAGACGCATAATAAAAAATTAAAGGCGTAGAAAATTATTATTTTTACTTGCAATGTCTTCATCATTCTTTGAGAGAGAGAGAAAGTGAGCTTTGTGAGATGTCTTCTGGAATTAATTGTAGGCCAATTTTTCTTGGGTCTTATTTGAGTTCTCGATTACCATTCTGAAATGCAATAATTTGGCAGTTCCAATTTGGTTTGTGAGTAGATTTCTGGGTTGTTGAAATGCGCGCAGTATTGAGATATTTGTTTTTATTGTGAGGCCCTGGCTTCTGTGATGAATTCGTTTTTCCAAGTATTGAATGAACGATGGATTTTGTCGATCATTTATTATAGTTTTTAGGGTGTGTGCGTGTGTTTTTTAAACTGTATTTAATACATATACCTAAGGATTTAAAGTAGACCAGGCAGTGACCATATCCAACTGTCAAGCCAACAGTTGGTTATGTGAGTGAGGGTTAAAGAGGTGTTTCTTTTTATATACAGCAGTGACATGACATAGCATTGGATGTGAGCGGATTCTTGCCACACCATCATGCATTCATGTGGCTGAAGAACCACCCATTTGTTTCAGAGCAGGACCTTGAGAGCACATTGTTGGTCATGTTGACAATGAGTGTACACCACTTCAATGCCCAGTCCACGCAGTTCCTCCTGATTCCAGGTTACCAAGTGTCGGTCTTATCTGAAGCTCGGTCACACCTCAAAAACAAAGATCCCCCGTATAGCCTGTAACAGACTGTTGAGGCAAGTGCTGTTAGCGAACGCATATAAAGCCCGGCACAGCACACGATGGGGTGGGTGGCCAGCACCACGCCTGGCCACCTCACCCCCTGCTCCCCACGCACCCTCAAAACTGGCTCCCTCCCCTCTCTCTTGGGGAAGTCACGTTTAGGTGGCTCAAAATGCAGCGGTAATTTATAAGCATGTTCCATCTGCTCTGCTTGCTTCTACCAATAAGTAGACGTGGACCCCTTCAACTTAGCCTGCTTCCTACTCTGCTCTTCCCTATTGTGCTTGACACACAGCTTTTGATTAACTTCCTTAGCCGTGTCTATGTCTTTTCTTGTTTAAAAACTTATTCACTCATCCTTCCTCCGTACTAGCAGGGCCTAGAACCTCTGCTGCTCTCTCAACTCTGTGTGAAAGCCATCCAAGAGTGTATCTCCTTCTGGCTATGACGTCCCTCTTCTTTTATAAGGTTCACAAGGACTGCAAAACCTGCCTCCGATGCTCTCACCTGAAATTGTTTTGCCGCACTCTAGCGGCCCCTCTCTCTTGCCGTGGCAAAACTAAGTCGCGGGCCCTCTCTCTTGCTTACTCCACAACGTAGGGACTTTATGTCATGAGGCAGCAATGCCCATCAGGGATTGTGAGGAGGGGGGGAAAAGGCGCATTGCTTTAGCAGTGCAGGTTCTTTGATGGACTATGGAAAGCACTCTGAAAGAGAAGTTGAGTCTATACGGATCAAAGTGCTTGACCCTACGTATGCCAAAAATAAGTTGTTGCCATTTGAGCACAGGTGTCTGAGATGGATGCTGGGAATTTCATAGCAAGACATGATACAGCAATGAAGAAGTCCAGGCAAAAACATGGCAGGTCAGTATTGAAGATGGGATGATACAAACAACATTGCGCCGGGTTGGACGTCTGTGTAGGATGGAGGAGGGCCGATCGCCAATACGGGCATTAGAATGATCGCCATGAGTCTGGTGCCCAAGGGGAAGACCTCAGACCAGATTGTGGGAGACTGTTCGGGCCGATCTTCGAGGAGGTCGACTGTCTTCTGTGCAGCAGCTGCCGAATCTGGCAGAGGATAGAACGATCTGGTAGGACGGATCTGCCGGAGAGAACGGATCTGCCGGGTCTGACAGAGGATATAACGCCTTTGGCGAGGTGTGGTGGCATCGATGCCTTTGGCCATGATGATGATGTCTTGCTATTGAAGTCAGGTCCCGAATGGATATAATGAGTCGATGCGATACAGTATTATGCATGCAATGTAGATTTTAATCGGAGCAATTTTAGTTACTACTTTGTACAAGGCAAATACCGTAAAATATTTGTTTGCGATGCATAACTCACATTTCTTTTAAGATTCATTATAAAGTAGCTAAAAGGTCAAATCCATTGCTTGTGGGTTTAAATAAAACGTAATTTTAATAAGCAATAACCTTTGCAGCTGATTTAGTTGCAGTAATTTCGCAATACCTATGTTTAATATATTTTACAATTAGAAGCACTACAGTTATGGAAATATGACTGACATTTACTTTCACTTGAAATAAGTGCTGTGAGTAAATGTCAGATGCAGATCATAATAAAGCATCTGCTTACGTTGTGCGTTTAACCAAACCTCTTTGAATACCAGTGACAAACAAACCACGGTACAGACCGTGCTTGTAATTGAACGCTCCCATAGGCAATGTGTGCTAACACGTAACTCTCCAATGTAATAATAATCTTTTAGCACTATTCACTGCCTACTGCCATGGAGATTTTAGATTTTGTAAGTACATAGTTTATGGGTATATTTTTTTGCCTGCTTTTTACATGGATAGTGATTATTTTACTTTGCAGGGTATTTTATCTTGAATTGTCCCTTGTAATTTAAATGAGTGGTTCTTCTTCTTAACCTGGGGTGCACCACCTCCCTGGGGTTGCGAGATGCCCTTTCTGGGGGTGTGAGACATGGGGCAGATTTTTTTTAGAATGTAAATCATCTTCTTGGTTCTTTCGGTAAAGTCACGTAGAAGGGAAATAATAAAATAATAAAAATAAAACATAATAAAATAATTCTCACGACGTTTCGGCCACAACGCAAGCAGCCATCCTTAGGTGAAGAACAGGTCTGTCGGAAAGACAGCGTCATTTAGACGCTGTCTGAGGACGGCTGCTTGCGTTGTGGCCGAAACGTCGTGAGAATAATTTAATGATGTTTTTTTTTCCCTTCTACGTGACTTTACCGAAAGAACCAAGAAGATGAATCCCTGCAGTCACGAAAGCTTTAAATCGAAAGGTAAATTATTGTAACACAAATTAAGCATGGGCACGTAAGTACAACTACTTTGTTTCATCAAACCCTGTGTTTATTAACATTCGTGTTTTTACGATTGAGAACCCAAGGGGTGCAAGGCTGCAGTAAATGTTAAGAACCACTGATCTAAATTGAGACTACTTTGGTTTACATGCAGTTAATTATGTTGCACACTCGAAATGAAGCGGAAAAGCTGCTGAGGCAGGCTGTTTTAAAAGATTGGAGGTTTCAAAACAGGCTGCCTCAGCAGTTTTTCCGCTCTTTTTTCTCCTGATGACGATTGCGTGTGTTGCCATTGAAACGTCGTAGTTTTTTTTGTTATTTTCTTTTAACCTATCTACGTGACTTTACCGAAAGACTCAAGAATATGAATTCCTGCAGTCACGAAAGCTTTAAGTCGAGACTGTGATGTTGTACCTGTTTATTACGCTGGGTGGACAGTGGCGGGAATATTCCAGGAAGGTGCCACATTATTTTAACTGCCGCCCTGGGATATTGACTAGAACCGGTGACCTCTGGATTGGAAGTCCACAGTGCTGGCCACGACACCCTCTGTAGGCCTGTGAAATGTCCACCAACATATCTCGGAACCTCCAATGGAATCGAGTTATGCTCATCGCTCATTCGTGGATGGGCGCACTTAAACTCTTTAATTGCCGTGAATGGTTATTAAAGTGTAGTGTGAGTAATGCGTGTGTTACGGTACATCTTGCATGCTGTTTTTCTTATCATATTAACGCGTACTCAGCACCATGGAACGTTTGCTGCATTGAAGCACTCACTGCCCGCCATTGGGGCTGATAAATTGCCTGGGAACAGCTCAACGCCTTTTGGATGTGACCCAAAAGCGGGAATCACTTGGCCAAGATGCTAATAGCATCTTGCTTGTTTATGTCTTTTAATTAAAAAGACACTGGACGTGCTCATTTGGCTGCTTGCGAACCCAGTCCTCATTCAATGAATATTCCATGCATGGGATTTACAGGGTAGGGACACACTTTCCTGTCATAACACAGCAGTCGTGGTCTCGCCGAGACGGATACAGGGCAAGTTCCAAACTTTGCTCGACTCTAAATTAAGTTTGGAACAAATAAAGCGCAGCTAATGTGGCACGCATGACAGCAGCAGCAGTGCTACCTGGTATTGACCTGCAATGGAGCTACTACTATAGTTCTAAGATCTAATTTACATTTAGACACAACAATCTAATTTGAGGCACACGTATGGCTTACATAGCATCTCCACATTTGTTTTATAGTTGCAAATTGAACATCCCCGTTGGAAATTGTAACATACACAGTACTTTTTCCGTTATGAGCTTCTTCGTTACGAAAGCTGAATTCTTTACACATCTTTGTAGTTTGTAGAAAAATATAAAATGCCGTTGAGATCAAATTCATGTTTTTTTTTGTAGTGTGCACGTATACAATATAGCGTATGCAATGTGCACGAGCGTCGCAACATATGATGATGACGGTGATGACTGGTCACAAGTCAGAAATGAATGTTGTGAATAGAATTTTGCCGTTGATTGAAGAGGGTCAGTGACGATTGAGTAAATGCGTTTCACGCTTCACACATCCCGTGAGGCGAAAGTTGCAGGATCACTGAGGTGCTGTTCAGGTTTATTGCATCTCCCACCTCCCCTTCCTTTCTCGGGAATAATTCAGCACGAAACTCAGTTGCATTGACCTGCCTTTTTTTCGAGTGGTATGGCAATAACTCTGAAAGCGGCCTACAGTATTTACAAAACTTATAGTCGAAGCATCTCTCTGTACTCAAGAGAGACATTTTGCAGCATTCGGTTTCATTGCTGGCATTGAGCCAGTGGTGGAACACATTCTTCATTTCTATGGTTATTATTTTGTATGGTAAGGTGCAATTTGCAATGAAGAATGTGTATATTGAGGTTATAGGGCCATGCATTAGCCTTTGTAGAGCCTTGATGGTTGACGATGATATTGAATCGGCAGCGAGGGGATGGCAGTGCTGGATCATGTATGTGTGTATGTATGTTGAATTTCTTTCCCACTGTGCTAATCGGAGATGCGGGGGAAGGACAACAAACCGGCAGCGCAGGGGTCAGAGTGTGGGATCACGTGACCCATGGTCTGGCTCTGGTTAACCGCAGCAGTCACATTGCCGAATGTTTCTCATTTTCCATCAATGATGGAGGTGACCGCATCTTCCGTTGCCCTGTTCTGCAGCTGTTTCGGGTTGGGTAGATCGAACTCGGGAAGTTCCATGGCGTGAGCCAGTTTTTCTCTTTTTAATACTACCATTGGAATTCGATGGAGGGATGACAGCCCGAGTTAACCCCTGCATCAAAACTGAAGATGCGCTGGTCGTGAAGCACTGTCAGCAATACACAAGTGAACAAAAGCCTTCTCTTTAATCCCGAGTTTCCGCTAAGATCAATGATTCATCAGAGCATTTGTTTTCGGCAGGCACATTCTGGACTGGCTTCAACCTCCTGGGTCTCATCACCGGAGCCAGGCTTTCTAAACCAATGTTGCTATATTATGCCAGATGTTATAAGTAGGAGCCGTTCGCCAACGCTGCAGGGTACGTTTAGCACAAATCAAAACACTGCATCAAACTAGGGTTGTCAAACGACACACGGCAACCGTTTTCTGGATCGATTCCCAGTTTCGAAAGACGGGAAACGGTGTCCATTTCTGGTGCAATTTTTAATAACGAGTGGAGTCATCCATCTTCGTTACCACCAGCCAGCCAGCCAATGTCTACACTGTAATCATCGTCGTCCTGCGTCTATCAAGGTGCATCACCCTGATCATCATCAGCCAATGCCTATAATCGCTATCATGATAAATATATTCTCCGCCACCATCGGAATTAATATTTTAACGTCACGGGCTCAGTATTGGGGAGAGAAGAAGTCATTTACATCATCATTGTCCTTGTGCAAATATCTTTGAAACACCACATTGTAATTCGCCAAGAGACGATCGACCGTTCTCTCCACGAGGCCAATCCCGTACGGGCAGTCCTCGACTTACGAAGACGATTAGTTCTTGAGACAGTTCGTAAGTTGAACGGTTCGTAAGTGGGGGAGCCTATAAGCACGGGTGTTTGTAAGTCGAGGACTGCCTGTATTTGTAAATGGGTGAGTGGCTTGAATCGGCCATTTAGATGACAAGAAGTGTCCCAAATCAATTCTCGTCGATTTATTTAATCGATTCTATTGGAATTTGCTACTTGTGTTTTCATAACAGATGTTTTTTAACTACTGGATTTCTTTTGTTAAATATTAAATTTCTCTAAGGAACAATGTTTTAAGTGTGGTGCCAGCTCCAACGTCCCAAACAGACCAGCCACACATGGAGATGCAGAGTTCTGCGCATGTAATTCGTAGATGCAAAAACAAAAATAGGTGGCATACACGATTTCAGCCATATGCTAGAATTATGCTATAAGAGCATGTTGTTTTTGGGCATTACATGAACACCAAAACCACGAGTATAGGTGCTGACACATTGACACAAACTCAAAAACACATATACAGGATACAAAAGACAAAGACCCCCCCTCCCCCCGTTTAGTCTTAACAGAATGTTGGGGCAAGTGCTGTTAGTGAGCACCTATGAAAGCCGGCACAGCACATGAGGGGGTGGGTGGCCAGCACCACACCGGTCACCTTTGTCTCCCCAGTGTCGATATTTACGCACTACAGCAGGTACTCATGTTGAGGCCGAGTCGACCTAGGGGAGGCCCAGGACCGGTTCAGATAACAGTCACTGATGGTGGCTGTGAATGGGAATCGAATCCGGGTTACTGGGTTCATAGCGCAGCGTGGTAACCACTACACACACAAGTAATAAAAAAAAAACCTTGCATCCAGGCACATACGGAATAATTATTTCTAAATGCTGAAATACACAGCAATTAATGCAACACGCAATTATATACACAAGCATATGTACATGCGTGCATTTAATCCACATGCATGCTAGCAAATGTGCATACATAAATGTACGCATTAACACACGCAAGCCTACACGATCTTTTAGCGATGCAGGTAGGAACGTATGAATGCAGTTACACGTTAATGAGGGCACGGACCAAGTGCACAGTAAAAATATGTATGTGTCGGCACGTGCCCACGGTGAATTGCATGGGCCTGCTTGCGCGCACAGACACGCACACCGACGCTTGCAGCGCTCACACGTCCCCAACATTCATTTTACTGCCTCCCATTCTCAGCTGCCAACGGAGTTCTGGGCAGTCTGCCCGGCTGGCCAAATGGTGTGTGGGCTATAGCCTTGCCTGCCCGGAGAGAGAGAGAGAGAAACACGGTCATGAAAAGTAGTGTGTTAGCGGTTTTAATGCCATCCATAATATTGACATTGTAAAAAGAAAAAACATTTGGACAACACTAATATAAAATTGTATTTGCAACTATGGTGTATATATATGTATACCCAGATAGAAAATGGGAATATGAGCATCAAGTCAAAGTGTATTTCTGACAAAAAGATAAATAATAGTTTATAATTTCTAACGTGCAGTTTTCATTCTCTCAGAGAGATAATTATTTCAGAGGTGCAGCAAACCAAAGACAAGTTTTAAAGCAGGCAGAATTGCTTTCAACAATTGCCCGAGCTCTGCGGTCCTATATTGGGATATTTGTCCATCTCCATTATTCAGCGTTTATTCACATGGGAGGAAACCGGAGTACCCTGACAAAGCCAACGCATGCGAAGGGGCGTTGGGTGGGGTGGGGATGGTAACCCACAATCCCCCTGCTGACGGAATTCATTCCGCTTGCTGTGCATCTCTTGGCAACTCAGGAGATGCCTCTTTGCCAGGGTAATGTGCAGTACAGCATCATGAAGCTTGAACAACGACAGTCGCTTACAATTGCATTGTGTTCATCTGCCCCACTCCTGCCCTAGCTGGGGCGTACCAGCCAGGCGGGATGCCCGCGGTGGTGCGGGCTCACGCGCCAATGCTGCGCTCCGGCCTCGCGATGAAGCCCTTCTTCAACTTCCCGCTTGCGTCCCTGGGATTTTACAGCAACTTCCACGCCGTGAGTCGCACGCCAGTCAACAACAACAACCGCGACCGGCATTCGCCACTAAGTGGCGGTGACGCGAGTCAATGCGCGTGTACACCCGTGCGTGCGTGCATTGCACCAACGGCTACATGCGCAGTCCGTTCTCCCATAATGCGTGTGGTTTTCATAAAGCGAATTGGATAGAAACGGGATGAATTTATTAGAGAACAATTTTTTTCATAACGCCGATGTCAATTGGATATAACGCGATTGAGCGAACAGAATCACGTCACACTGAGCAGGAATAAGCGGTTGTACGGCTGTCTGGGCGACGCATCATTACTACAAGGCGGGATGCTGCTGGATGCTTGTAGATGCTACCCAAGCGTTTCAGTCTTTATTCAGCCTGCATATGCATCTGCCGTGTTATCGCGGACTGCGCTTTACCCTATATTATTAATTATTGCTTATAACGCGATGTTTCCATAACTCGGTGTTCTTCAGGAGCACAAACTGCCGTTATAGCAGAACAGAGTGCATGTTGAGCGCATGTGGGGGTTCGCAGCTGCCAACACGAGCCGCGTAAATGATTGTTTGTTCATTAGCATTGCCGCAAACAAAACAAAGACAAAGATTCCCCATATAGCTGTAACAGACTGTTGGGGCAAGTGCTGTTAGAGAGCACCTGTGAAGGCCGGAACTGTGGCACACGAGGGAGTGGGTGGCCAGCATTACGCCCGGCCGCCTTTGTCTCCCCAGTGGCGATGTTTACACTCCTCACCAGGTACTCATTTGAGGCTAAGTCAACCTGGACACACACACACGAACACACACATGTACACACATATAAACACCTATAAACACAATGAAATACCGTCATTCAACTTCATAAATGAAGGAGAGTGCTTCCTCTGAGAGATTGGTATTGCCTGCATCACACCAGGCAACCTTTGTCTTCACAGATGCTCATTTTACTGGTAGAAACCTCCTGGTTACACCAGCCCACAGGGGATTATTGTGTTCATCCGTCGTGCAAGGAGGGGCTGGGTGGGGATGGAGGGGCTGGGTGGGGAGGGGAGGGTGGTGTGGGGCTGGGTGGGGAGGGGAGGGTGGGGAGGGGCTGGGTGGGGAGGGGTGGGGAGGGGCTGGGTGGGGAGGGGTGGGGAAGGGCTGGGTGGGGAGGGTGGGGAGGGGCTGGGTGGGGAGGGTGGGACTGGGTGGGGGGTGGGAGGGGTGGGGCTGGGTGGGGAGGGGCTGGTCACCCCGTGGTGCCCTTATTAAACTCAACGTTTAACCTACTCACGCCGGCTTGTGCCCGCCCTCACAGTCGGCCATATTTGCGGAAACACCACGCCGCCGTTGACCCTGGCCATTGACCGAGCAACTCAACGTTCCTACCAGCTTCCTCCGCAGGAATGTGTTAATCCATGTCAACAGAAAGCATACCCAGAATAAGGTTCACTATCCTGATTTACAAGAATGTGCATGTATGTATTTATATTGAACTTCTTCTGCACCGTGCCTAGTATTCACGACGACTCTGCACATTCGCACATTCACATACATACATACACAAAAGAGACAGACTCCCCCGCATAGCCGTTAGCAGACTGCTGGAGGAAGTGAAGATCACCACGGCACACAAGGCGCTGGGTGACCAACACCACGCCCATCCACCTGCCTCTCCAGTGCTGATGTTTATGCACTGCAGCAAATACTCGTTTAAGGCCGAGTCGACCTAGGGGAGGCCCAGGACCGCTTTAGATATTCGCCACTGATGCTGGCTGTGAGCGGGAGTCGAATCGGATCACCGGGTTCATGTCGCAGTGCGTTAACCATGACACCACCATTGCACAGACACACACGCTCGCCTATGGTTTTGTATAATTGTCATACAATAATGCAAACCTGCTCATTAGCGCATGCACACACAATTTATTATAGGTTCACATAGATATAATTGTGCGATTTCATCGTGTTCCAATTGCTTTCAATTAAACGTTGGTTTACAAATGCTCACGATGCTGCTTGTTATATAAGGAGCCTGTAAACAGTAACGGTAATACTGTAACAAAGTTTCCCTTGGATGTTCGTGCATTTCTTACGCTGTGATGCCTTTGATTTAAAATCTTTAATGTTGAGAGCTAAACATTGGACACAGACCTCTGAAACATTGAGGCCCCAAAATATAAACACAGCAATACCCCGATTTACGTCTCCCCTTTTAAGTCGTTTCGCAAATACGTCGTCACTTTATTATTAACACCGCTACCTAATTTGCGTTGCCTCAATCCCCACAATTACGTCGCTGACAGCATCGTCCGTCCTGTCTCGTTATCCGTTGCCTCTCAACCTTCCCCTCCACGTACTGCCCTGCAAATCGCTTCGATTTACGTTGTTTCGATATTCGTCGTCGCGCCTTTCAGGAACGCATCCCGGAAGTAAAAACTGGGGTATTTCTTTAGATAAAAAAACACACACATGGTGTCAGACGTTAGTTAACCTTGCAGCAGCAAATGTCCTACACATGATGTCACCCCAATTCTGATACAGCGGTACACATGTCAATCCCAAAGGGGTCAAATCAATGAGACCCTTCCTGTTAAAAAAACACTTGGAGAAAAAAAGGCAGGAACCTGAGACAAAAAACCCCCAAGAAACTGAGAGTAAATTCCAAGATATTGTGGCACAAACTGTCAGACAGGTAAGGGGGAGTTCACTTTTTGAGAAAAGGGGGGTGAGGTTACTAAATGAGTTTGCTCAGCAGCAATAGGTGAATGCACACCACTTAGAGAAACCCCCACAATAACCTTGGGTAGTTTGTATGTTAACTACCTCGCCCGGTATACAGGAAGTCGTAGGTTCGATCCAGACCCTGACGCATGTATATTTGAAGTTTGCATGTCTCTCTTCCCCGTGGTCGCGTGGATTTTTCTCCGGGTCCTCCGGTTTTCCCCTCCACATTTATAATCAACGTGCATTCAGAGTATTTGGCTGCTGTGAATTTCCACGTAATAAGCCACTTCGTTGAGCTATCATTTGTGGCCAGGCCGCTTGTGAAAAAGAGCTACGTAGCTCAGTGAGCCCTTACTTGGTAAAATAAAAAATAGTTTAGTTTTTTTGTTTAGTTTTCCTGCTTTTGTCTCATAGAAAGGTTGTGAGTAAAGACAGCACTTTTCCGCAACAGCCGCTGGTGCACTGCGGCAAATAGGGGCCGAGTGAGTTATTCACAACAGGTAAACAATAACAACAAACACTGTGAGAATCGATAGCATGCCCATGAGATGCTTAACATTGTGAAAGAACCATGAGCCTCAAGAAAGACTTAACATGTGTCCCGGGGGAAATATATAATATTTAACTTTATTTGATTTGTCTACACGTATGTATCATGTAACATTTAAATGCTAACAAAACATTATTTAATGCAATACACACTTTAGTAAGTAATACCGGAATGTATGTATTTTGAACTTCTTTCGCACCGTACATAATCAATGATACTATTCATTCATAGGTGCTGGGGAAGGACAACAAACTAACCACAAAAAGCAGTTCAAAAGAAATTAGTTTTCAATCTAGGTGATTTAAAAGTGCATAGCTCCAGTGGCTTCCTAATATCTGAAGGAAGAGCGTTCCAGACGGCCGCAGAAGCGCATCTGACAGCGCGCGATGCAGTGACCACCGCATTTGTTCGAGGACCGGAGTTCACGTGATGATTTATGCTCCTTCACCGAGAGCAAAATATATACACACAGTACGCATATATTGCGTGATTTATGTTTCAAAACGGAGATTACGACCCGGGGATGTGTCTTCATGAGTCTTGTTAACACAAGCAGCGGGATGTTGTTGGAAGATTACGCTGGAGGAGAGAGGAAAGAAAAGCCGACGTTGCCCAGCGAAGCCATCAGACTCACGCCCCAATCCCCACTCCATGGACTGCTTCTCTTGGCCATCCCCATTGGCCATATTGCCGCTGCTTCATACACTTCAAGTGGGAACTGCCAAGGACGTGATGTCGCGGTGTGTATCAAGCAATGACGGAAATGATGTTGCTTACAGCCGTTCACGACGTTGTCCCAAGTGCATAATTGCGTATTTTTCGTGAAATTGTAATCCTGCAACTCCTCAGCGTTGCGAGGACACTGCACTTTGATTTGAAGAGGTATTTGTTGTTGAATAATTCGTGTGCCATGCACGTGATTGACGGGAGACAACGTGTGATGTTTGCCTCTGATGTCGATGCATCATGGTTACTCATCACGGAGAGTCTTCGACTTCACGTATTCTCCTCCGTATAGATATGAATTGGGTAGAAACTATAAATGCAGCTGCTGTCTTCCGGGCACACTTAGAGAATCTCACGGAAGCGTGGTGCATTCATTGTACTGCACACACAGCGTGGCAAGCAATCATGAGAAACATTAGCTCGTTGTTTTTTTTTTATTCCCGTGAGTTTAAAACATGTTTCTGTGTCATTACGTCTTTGCTACGTACGTATCACTCAACACCCTGGACACCCTTGCAAACGAAGATGCTCCATCTCCAGGCGAAAGGTTTTAATTTGTAAGAAAATAAATAAAGCAATTACAGCTCTATCATTATACCTCCTTTGCCAGTACCAAAATATAATAATAGGGTTTTTCCCCTTTTTTCTGGCCACAAAACTGAAACCTTTTTACAAGGAATCATGTCTGCATTAACCACAATACTTGTGGTCAAAATGCAAAAAAAACACTCTGATAATATATGCATTGTCCTTGAAACTGATTGGTCCACACCAGAGACAGCTTTCTTTTGAGCCTCGTCTCAATTGGTGCTAGACCAGAGGACGAGGCTCAAAAGAAAGCCATCTCTGGTGTGGACCAATCAGTTTCAAGGACAATGCATTTATTATCAGAGTGTGTTTTTGTTTGCATTTTGACCACAAGTATTGTGGTTAATGCACACATGATTCCTCGTAAAAAGGTTTCAGTTTTGTTGCCAGAAAAAGGGGAAAACCACTATTATCAATTACAGCTATGTGTGTGTCCTGCCTGTGCACAATACCGCCCTTAATAGCAAATGAGGTCTAATTTTTTTCTATTCGTTCCGTAACCGCATTCTCCTCTTAAAGAAGTAATTCCCAGCATTCATGTTTTCCATGAGCACTGCTTTGTATACTTTTTCAGCGCTTGTTCTGTATTTCTTTGTCGGTGCCCATGTTTTCAATTCATATTTCAAAGCAGGTAATATGCAATTATTGAAACCATCCCTCTTTAGGCACATAGCAATGTTGCTTTTCAGTCTCAAATTACATTTTTAGAATGTGCTCCAAGCTGCACTCTCATACCCCTATCTTCATGTTGTCATTAATATTATTATTTTATCCCAGTCCAGAGTAAAATAATGTCCCAAGACATAGGGATGTGTTGCATTGTCCCTCCAACAATGAATTCCTGTTGTTCAGCGAATTTGTCACGTTTTTGGTAGATCACGTTTTCGTCACTCGTGTAACATCTTTAGCCCAACTTTGCAGGCTTCTCTATTAGATTATTTAATCATTCCCTGCAAGTGAATTTAGAACAACAACAACAAAAGAACGTGAATGCATGGTAACGGTTGTAATATGCGTGACAATGTTAAAGTGTTACTGCTTGCTAAACAACAAATGTGAACATTAAAATATTTTTTTTTAAATAACACGGGATACAAGCATTGCATAAAATACGCAGGTGCAATACTTTTTCTATACTGTACATTTCACAATTTGTTGTGAAAGGTGTGAAATGTCACCACTGGAATCTCTTATGGACAACTTATAAGCTTGAAGATATTGCTCCACCAAAAATCGCTTTATTTCTTTCTTAACTTCGTTTAAAGTTTCTCATATTGGATTTTCCCCCTATCTATGTTTTTACCTTTTTTGCCATCGTTGTCGTAGCCATAATTGACTCGTGCAGTGAAACTCATATATAATATGCATCTCGGTAACACATGGTGTGGTATTTAAAAGGTGATGTATCACAGCTTCATAATTTAATGTTTATACATTTGGATAACTTTTCTTAAGCTTAATTTATTTTATTGTACCTATCATCTCAGTCTATTTATGGATTGGCAAATCTAACAGGGATTGAGTAACTTATTATTATTTTTCATCTGCAGCCCCGGTGGTCTGGAACAGTTTTTTCCACATGACGTCTGCTCAGTCCTGACGATCGGCGCTTTTAAGAGCTGACCTTAAAATAATTAGTTTCTGTTCTCATTAACTTGATTAAAATTTTTATTGAAAACTTTCGTGACTGCAGGGATTCATATTCTTGGTTCTTTCGGTAAAGTCACGTAGAAGGGAAACAATAAAATAATAAAAATATAAAACAATAAAATTCTCACGACGTTTCGATTGCAACACAAGCAATCATCACCAGGTGTAAAAACTACGGCAAGAAAATTTAAAAAAGTGGCGGTTTTTTCTTAACGTTAAAATTTGAAAAAAGTGGCGGTTTTTTCTTAACGTTAAGAAAAAAACGCCACTTTTTTCAAATTTTCTTGCTGTGGTTTTCACATCTGATGACGATTGCTTGCGTTTCAATCGAAACGTCGTGATCATTTTATTGTTTTATATTTTTATTATTTTATTGTTTCCCTTCTACGTGACTTTACCGAAAGAACCAATAATATAACTTGATTTAGTTAAATATTCTCAACCCCATCCGCGCTTCCATCTCAGCCTTTTGTTTCTAAATTTGGCATGTGCATTACAAATCTTGGATCTATTGATTGTAAATGTTTTAGCTTCAGGGCTGCAGCGAAATCTTAAGAGGGGCACAATTGCATCAAGCTGTGGTTACTGCGCCATTGTCTCTGGCGTGGATTTCCAATGGACCCTGCGGGTTGATTTTAATTAATTATCAAGACCAAACTGCCGTTGCTTCAAAGTTTGAAACAAAAACTCGCTTCTTTCCATTTTTTTTTTGCGTACTTCTCGGTAGGAAACGTTTGTCTCTCGGAATATACACACTGAAAATGTTCACCTTTTATCGCGTGACTATGCGGCAGAGGTTGCAACCGGGTACCCAATACCCGTACCCGTACCCGGCTGGGTACGGGTACCCGTTTGCGACCCTGGTGCGGCCGGGTACGGGCAGGCCGTGAGTCACTGGCGAGTAACTGTTTGTCACTCATTTCCCAACGTCTCGTCTCTTCTCACAATTCAAGTTCCTAGAATCAACCCACCCGCTCCTGCAACATGGCTTCATCCCAGAGGTCGCAATCAGGTACCCGATACCCGTACCCTACCCGTACCCAGCCGGGTACGGGTAGGGTACGGGTACGGTCGGGTACGGGTACCCGTTTGCGACCCTGGTGCGGCCGGGTACGAGTAAGGAATCAAAACCCGTTTGCGACCTCTGCTATGCGGCTCGAGGAGACCGCACTGACCGTGTTCAAGCAGCAAGGCAGTGTTGCTGAGATTCAGTGCTCGCATAGGCGGAGTTTGACTTCTATATTTGGGGCGGGCAGGGGTTCGCTTTGTCCATTGCATTAGGAATCGTGGGTGCTTATAAGTAATTCATGTATTTTTTATGTTAACGGTAAACTACTGAAAATAAATTAATTAAGGTGCCCAGTTTGGGGGGCATTGCCCGCCCCCCCCATGACGCCACCCCCCCCTAAACTCCGCCCATGAGTGCTCGCATCCTAAGTCAGTCACGAATTATGCACTTTTAAATCTAGACTGAAAACTAATTTCTTTAGAAGCAACATTTGCAGGTCCTGCACCAGAGTTCAGGCTTATTCACTCTATATGTTTTTTTTTTACCAAAATCTTAAATGTAAGTTAAAGAATAATGAAAGTTTCAATTACCCTTTGAAACATCTCCATCTGTTTTGGATATATACATACAAATGATGAGTATAAATAATGTATTTTGCTTCAGTATATAAAAAAAACACCAGCTTCATTCACATTACAAAATAGGTCTTAAGTAAAATAATTTTTTAATAAATCCAATTGGATGCAAAGACATTAATCTTGATGATTTGTGAACATTTGGACAGGTAAAGGCATTTCCCTGCCTAAATATTTAATTGCCTTGAACAATGAATTGTCTAAATGAACAGTCATTGCATTTGCTGTCTACATTATCCACCACACATTATACGTTTATTTGTTTTTGATTACGTTCCTAATTGTCAGGCTCTTGAGAGCGATTCTTGTTATGGAAATACGGAATTTATTATTTTCAATAATAATCAGCAAGCAATATACAAGATACATTGGTTTTCATAAGCGTGTTTGCTTATTAGTGTTACGGGCGACTGTAACAACGTGAAATATGCAGCAACTGTCCAGAAATGCAGAATGAAAAACGCTGCATAAAACCCACCACAGCCTGCTAAATGATCTCTATTCCATGAATTATGCTATTACCGTGATGTCGAGGAATTTGCCGGTTAGCCTGCTCGTTACCGAGCGAGCCCACACTTGTTTGGCTGAAAATACTTGCCAAAAATATGTATTTATCCTGGAGGTATCTGATGAGCTATGAAGCTCGCAGATGTCCAGTAGGGGTGGGTAAGAACGTTCCAACAACAAACAACACAAAAACACGACAGGAGTGCCAAGTACAGGAAAGGTAAACAAATCACCCAAACACAAACAAATACTAAACCATCCCCATCCTCGTCTTCTTGGTTCTTTCGGTAAAGTCACGTAGAAGGGAAACAATAAAATAATAAAAAGAAAACATAATAAAATACAATTCTCACGACGTTTCGGCCACAACGCAAGCAGCCATCCTCAGGTGAAGAACAGGTCTGTCGGAAAGACAGCGTCTGAATGAACACCACCAAGCTTGGCAGCGTATATTTAAGCTGGGTTGGAGGGGGAAGAGCGCCTTGACATCCCCATCCTACCAAGCAAAGCTCACCTGGCCACAAATGATAGCTCAACAAAGTAGCTTATCATTTGGACATTTATAGCAGCAAAATAATCGAAATAGTCTCAACGCGTGTTTCTAAATGTGGAGCGAAACACCGGAGGACCCGGAGAAAAAAATCCACGCGACCACGGCGAGAGAGACATGCAAACTCCAAATATTCAGTCGTCAGTGTCGGGATCGAACCCCCACGACCTCCTGCGTACCCGGCGAGGAAGATAACAAACCAGTTAGATGATGACTGTCCAAGTCTACAAGTTTTTGAACAATTCCTCACAACAGCCCGTTTATTGTATACAAGTTAATGCGAGTCGATTGATTGTATACAAGTTTCTGTCGAGAAGACATTCAGACTGTTCTTCACCTGAGGACGGCTGCTTGCGTTATGGTCGAAACGTCGGGAGAATTATTTTATTATGTTTTATTTTTATTATTTTATTATTTCCATTCTACGTGACTTTACCGAAATAACCAAGAGATGTATACAAGTTAATGCGAGTCGATTTAACCCCAAGCAGGTTTACACACAAAGATCAAAAACAAATCGAAGCAGCCTGGTTTTAGCATGACGGGTTTAGACAAACCCGGGTCTTTTAAACGCATTCACTTTCCTCTTGTGTAAAACGCCCTAAAGACAAAAGTTAAAATTTGACTTTTTGTTTGTTCTGTGTTGGGGCTCAGCATCCCTGTGGATGATACCCAATGCTAAAGTCGATGTAAATAGCTTCCACAATGAAACAAGTGACTTGGAAAATAGACAAGGGGATTTATGTTACTATTAAAACTATATATCTTATTTAATCGTATAGAACCAATAGGGATTTTTTTTTGTATAAATATATTCCAGACACTTTCACATTCATAAATGTTTTCATGGAGAAATTCATGCCTCATTGTAACCACGTCTGAGAATAAATCATAATATAAATTGATACAATATTAACCATTTCAGGTATGCATGACATTCATTACCACAACTAATCGAAATGACCTAAATTATTGAAGAACTTCACGAAGGAAAATACAAAGTGAGGCTCGAGAACATTAGGAACAAACTAATGTCACGTACAACAAGTTCACAAAAATGTACAAACTCATAATCTAGGAGTGTGTACATCGAGAAGAGTTGGTGACCTTGACTTAAAGCTTTCGTGACTGCAGGAATTCATATTCTTGGGTCTTTCGGTAAAGTCACGTAAATAAGTTCAAAGAAAATAACAAAATAACAAAAAACTACGATGTTTCGAGCGGTCGTCGATTCCCGCTCATGGCCAACACCAGTGACGAGTATCTGAACTGGTTCTGGGCCTCCCCTAGGTCGACTCAGCCTTAAATGAGTACTTGGTGCTATGTGTAAACATCACCACTGGGGAAACAAAGGCGGCCGGGCATGGTGCTGTCGACCCACCCCCTAGTGTGCCGTGCCGGCCTTCTTAGGTGCTCGTTAAATAGCACTTGCCCCAACAGTTTGTTAAGGCTATATGGGGATCACTGTTTTTGTATTAGTGTGGTGATGTAGAGTGTACATGTGCCATGTCTTCCAAGACGTCTGGTCAGCATGGAAGAGTAGGCCAAATACACTCTCTAGAGCAGCCTCTAGTGGAGGTTCCTCCGATTGCAGAGGTATGAGTGCACACTTTTGCAGGGCTGCACCTTTACCTTCATGCTGCCGTGCGGTTTATATGTCTGCATACAGTGCAAATCACTGCGTTCATAACTAACATTTCGCTGGAAACGCTTACTAGTTTCTGACTGCCGATTCTGAAAACGGTTCCTGGTTTACTGGCTGGGTGCTTTTGCTGCCTTACCGCTCCTCTGTGGTTCATCGGTGCGGCGGTGATGTGGTTAGAGCCCTGCGCTACGAAACCCTGCGGATCCAAGTTCGACTGCAGACCAGCGTTAACGAACCGATCCTTGTCAACCTCAAATAGGTACCCGGTTTGGTGCGGCAATGTCAGCAACTAGGGAGACAAAGGCAGCACAGCATAGTTGCTGATCACACCACGCACGTGTGTGCCATGCTGGCCTTAACGTGTAACCACTAGGAGCACTTGCCTGAACAGCCTGTCAAGACTATATGGGGGCGGGGGGGGGGCGGCTTTTGCTTTTGTTATCGTGAGTATCATTGCGTCCATGCGGTTTTTGTTGAGATAATTTAGGATGGAGGGTTCACCGGTTCTTCGCTCCACAGCAGAGGCCCTGTAAACCACGTGGGCTTGCCACGAGGGTAATCAGCCAACGATTGCAAGCGTTTCCCAGAGGGAAATGCTCACACAACCCACCAGTGTTGCCATCTGGCGCAACAGGAAAGTGAGGATTAGTGTGTTTTTTCTGCCTTCAATGTGATTTTGCCAAAGAACAAAATACTGAAAATGTAAATAGGCACGTGCCAGAGGTCCTGTGGAGATCGGTGTCCGTAACAGCCCCTAGCCCAAGCCCTTTTGGCAGAGCCAGGGAATTGAAATTCCCCACTCAGAGAACCTCCAGAAAGTATAGGAAAATTCCATGGGTATCAACAAGGTAATGTCTGCTGGATAGGAAAGGCTGTTGCTATTCCTCTCTATGTATGTATGTATGTTGAACTTATTTTGCATTGCACGTAGCCAACTGTGCTAATCGGAGGTGCAGAGTTGGACCTTTGTGGAATACAGGAGGTCTTGTGGACTGGTTCTAGCTCCTGTACTCTGAGAAGGATAACATCAAACGTCAGGGGGCAGAGTATGCAGTTGATATTTGGAGGGTTGTGTATTCGTGGCTATGAACATAAGGTAAGGAATGTTGGCAGTGGTTCTTTATATCCCCAAAGAATATGAATATCCATGAACGAGCAAAGCTAACGAGTCATATGCTTTCAATAAACCCGAGCTTTAGGTGTTGGCAAAAGTAACCCCACCGAATAAAGTCACATTTTATTACTTTAATACCAGCCTGAGTCATAAACATGAGAACTTGGGTGGGTGTGTTGGATAGGGCACAGGCAGTGCTCGGTCTGTTGTTGGTGTCCGGCCTACTGCCTGGTGGTTGCCTTCCCAACTTGCCCGTGGTATTTCACGCCTCTGAGTCGTTCTGTCTCTTTGAGAGTGAGCGAATTGCGTTGCGGCGTGTTGCAAGTTGAAATTATGGTCGCTGTACGTATTAGAAAGGGTGAAAAGAAACTAGTGCTGGCACGTGCTGAGACAGCTTCCAGCTGAATTAAGCCCCGGTTGTAATTGCTTACATTACACGCTTTTACATTACACGCTTTTACATTACACGCTTTTACCAAGTGTGCTGCTCAAATCGGGTGTTTTTTGCCAAGCTATCTTGTGCTTTCAGCGACCGTTGTAACTGCACACATTATACATTCTGACTGATATATTTTACAAGAAAGCTAAATTCATTCGTCGAAAAGTGTTATTGCCTGTGCATCGCTGGCAGTTCACTGTGACCAAATACATAGATTTATTTTACACACGAGTCTGGCTGGTGTATTCGGGCAATATCTTTCTTTCGCATTGTTGTTGCATTATTAATACGTGATATATTCGTACAAATATACGTGATGTATTCATACAATAATTACATATACGGTTATGTATTCAATATATGATTCACTCTGAAGTTCAGTCATAAACCAACACGATTGACTAAGCTATCCTGTGCTTTGATTTTTTTGACACATGCCCTGATCTCATATGTATGTTTATGCATGTTGTCTTTTTCATTAAAGTGAGGAAAAATTACAATATTTGGGAGACTATGCTATGACGATATGCTCTTGTCATGCTTATGAATTATAGAACAGATGGAGCATTACTTTTGAAACATACATACTCTCAATTGCTCTTGTCAGAATTTTTTTTCAGTAAAAGAGTATTTTGGCTTTTACGATTTCAAAACGAATTGCCAAAACCCTCGACATATGCCACACTTTCAAGAAAGCAACACCAAGTGACTCATGCAACCACCTGCCATGCTGTGTTGAAAGCGCACTGAGGACGCTTGGTATAGGACTGTTTCCGGTAAAGGGATCGGCCTCCAAATCAGTTAGTGAACATGTCACTAGAAAAAGAAAACATGAATAATATATTAAAGCTGTACCGTGCTGCTGCGCTGGAGCCTAAGGTGTTCAACTAACATTTGAAATGCTTTGTAGGTGGTAACTTGCCTCGGCTAATAGGGGTATGCAGTGCAGTACTGTATATCTTAAATATCTTCCGAGGGCATTAATCTTGCGTGTGAATTCACTTTGTGATGTACCGGCGACCCAGTTCCATATGGAGGACGCTCGGAATTGAACAGTCGGATAGGGTAATAAACTTGCAATTTTTTAAAAGTGTAGTGACATATAATCGGTCACTTAGCAGCATAGCGCTTGTTGCTGGCAGGGAAAGGGGATCTCTGTAGTTACAGCAGCCCTGACTGACAGCAGGTCACGTGATAGACCAGGGAGAGGGATGTCGGGGAAAGGTTACGGTAGGGAGGCGTGGATGGGGGCAGAGCCAGGCCACGCTGGCAGTACAAGAGGGGCCCAGGGAGGGGACCTCGGGGCTGTCGGTTGGAGTGGGATCTCCGTCGTGCTGCTGCTGGAGTCTTCGTCACCGTCTTCACCGTCCCGCCGTCGCCAGTCAGGCAGTCTGCCAGCTGTCCTGACTGCGAACCGTAGTTGCTAAAGTGTGAACTGTTAAGGCCGTGTTAATAAACAGAGTGCCTCCTACTCTTAGTGTCTCTGAGTCAGTCACTACAAAACAACCAACAACAGCACTGGCCATGATGACCACGTGATGAAGCACTGAGCAATTATTACTATTTTTATTTCAAAAAATAATTTTACCAGGTAAAGGCCACTGAGCTATATAGATATTTTCTAAACGCATGTTTCTAAACGTGGAGAGAAAAAGCGAAGGACCCTGAGAAAAATCCATGGGACAACGGGGAGAGAGACATGCAAACTCCACATATACAGGCGTCAGGATAGGGATCGAACCCACTACCTCCTGCATACCGGTCGAGGGAGTTAAGATCTCTCCACCGTAAATAACTAAAATGAGCTGTGATTTCAGAAAACATTAGACTCTAGACTGTTGCCCAACACACACGACGTCTAAATAGCAAGATAACATACTGGTTAAAGCACTCAACTCACAAATATAAGGGTTCTAGTTCACAATGTTGGTTAAGAGTCGATACCTCCCCCACCCCATCATCCCACTGGGGTTCTTAAAATGAGGGATATGAACCACAAAACCTTGATGATCTCATCAAGGAGCATTAACCATCACGCAAACTCCGATCATCCTCGCAGCGGCTTTTGGCTAACCATCAAATAAAGACGATCACTGCATCACGCGCTTTCAAATGTGCTTCTGGAACGCTCTACCTTCCGATATTAGGAAGCCACTGGAGCTATGCACTTTAATCTGGATTGACAAAATCATTTCTTTAGACCTTATTTTTGTGTTTAGTTTGTTGTCGTACCCCCGCACCTCCGATTAGTGCGGTTGACTACGTACGGTGCGAAAGACGTTCAACAAGCATACATTCATACAGAGGTGGCAGGGTGTGTGGTGAGAGGTGTGTCACGAGAGTGGCAATGTGTGTGGCCAATAGTGGCAGGGATTTTTACGGAAGGGATGAGTGATGTGGGATGTTTGTAGAAATGGTGTATGCTGGAGGGTGCAGCTGGATGATTCATACAAGATGGATCTTAATGAAACATTACTATTTGACATATATTTTTTTCATCTGGCCAGATCTCATCAACATCATTGTCATCTATGTTCAACCCACTGCTAGAGGAAGGCCTTTCAAAGTTGTCACCATCTATCTCGGTCCTGTGACGGAGCAATCCACGCACAGTACGAGCTGCATTAATCGTGGGCACACTACCCTCCTATCCCTGCGACTCTGACGTTAGTCTTAGCGACCGCTCATCGTCGCTCCTCGCGACACGCCCGATCCAATCCCACTAATTTTTCACGACTAATAAATATGATGTTTTTAAGTTCTCTAATGCACGTGCTCCTCTTTTTGTCTCTCAACGTAATTCCAAGCGTGCACCTCTCCTCGCTTCGTTGTGCACTCATCAGCTTTGGTTCAATGTCCGTGTTCCTAATCCATATATAATAGCAAGCAATATATATAAGTATATAATATATCCCTTGAATAGTTATCAGTATATTTTACATATATTTTTACTTTGGCAATCAATACTGCAAATGGTCTATATTATTTTGTCACATTGCTGCAATTGCAATAATATTGCTATCATTGGTGTGAATGCAAAAATATATATACATAACAGTTTCAATTGAATATTTTGCGAGCACGGCTTAATATTCACATTAACAAATGCCAGAATGTGCTTGTTTATAATTGACCACGGTAGATATTACTCTTCAAGAAAATGACACATTAGATGTAGGTGTTAAACCATTACAATGCCCCATAGACTATGTGCAACATTCATATATGGAGTTCATTAGGCTACGGAGAAAGGAACATTTCTGGCATGGCAAACTTTCTGCATTCAAAGTACAATTTCAACAACTTTTTACCTCACAGAATGAGAGGGACGGAATATTTGTAATAACATAATACTAGTAATAATTCCACTCTTCCAGAAAATTGGCCTTCATCCTGCCAAAACAATGTGGAATGACAAGCATGCCCCTTCTTGAGTCGTGTTGTTGTGCCTCTTGATCCGTGAAAGCCTGATTGAATCTCAAGGCATTTTCAGGAGGGTGCTGCTTTTGTATATTTGGTCAATTCCATGAATGACTATTTTTCACCTTGGAGGAAATTGAAATACCCACAGAAAACTTGCATCTGAGTGGGTAACATTCAGAGATTCACGCAGACGTGTCCATGAACCTGAAGACATGGATGGTTCACAACTTATTTGCTATACTCCTACCTCCTGTCCACTTCAGAGCCCATCAGCTTTGGGAGTTTCACAAATGAATATAATCCATCCAACCCTCACCTTAGAAACTTTCGTTTTACATGTGCAACCCACCACACCTGACTTAATAGAGAAGTGTTGGTATTTGTCAGTGATGTATTGGCCACAGAATTTCCCTCAGACCAGTGCCTCAATTGGAGGTTGAGGGGCACATGGCTCAGATATGTGTGACTTCGATTCCTTCTGATGCATTCGCCGCAAGACAAACTTAATCCAAATATATTGATGTTCTATGCAGTAATTATCTCAATAATCTTTTGTTTTATTTTTTTCAACAATAGCTTGAGTTTTTGGAAGCGATATGTTTTATTTTATCTTTATATCTGTGTGTGTGTATATATATGTCATTCTGCAAAGCTGAGCATGGTGAATGTATACATTTTCCCAAACAGATGGAGGAGCAGCCATGTTTTATACCAGGAGATGATATTTCGCAGATTGTAAATGCTGTTGGCAAGTGCGGATCTAAATCTGGCACCACGGTGATAAAATATAGCACCAAGGGAGTGTGTTTCAACTCCAAAAGTTAATAAACTGGCACCAGAATATATTTAAATATTCCCACATGATACGCATTTAGAGCGAAGGAAAACGTATGGGAAACTTAGCAATTGAGATTTCATACATTTCGGCTTTATTCACGAAGTTAAAGCACTCAGTACAATTACAAAACGCCACAAAAGACCGCAGCTTTAAACTTTGGTGGACCGTTTAAAAGTGAAAATGGAATAATTTTTAACCACCACTGCTGAATGAGCTTATAGAATACAGCAAATATACTTTTAGCCACAATTATCAAATCCGCAATCTGAAAACTCAAAGGCAAATGGAAAACTATGGGTTGGTTCATAATCATGAACCCAAACATGAAACATAAAGTTTTTTTATATTCTTTGTATTTTGAATGTAAATATGATTTATATTTTCTAGTGTTAAATATAATTTGTACAGCTATTGTACAGAATTTAAAATGTATATGTAGTATATTGTACACTACTGGAAGATAAATCGTGTGGCTGAACCTCACTGCCTCCTCACTGGAGGCTGCGGACACTGCATGGCCTGGGACCCGCGATGAGCCACTTGGGAGACACAACCGGTGTGCTGAAGTAGTAACCAATTTCGAGTTAAAGCTTTCGTGACTGCAGGGATTCATCTTCTTGGTTCTTTCGGTAAAGTCACGTAGAAGGGAAACAATAAAATAATAAAAATAAAACAATAAAATAATTCTCACGACGTTTCGGCCACAACCCAAGGACGGCTGCTTGCGTTGTGGCCGAAACGTCGTGAGAATTATTTTATTATGTTTTATTTTTATTATTTTATTATTTCCCTTCTACGTGACTTTACCGAAAGAACCAATAAGATAGTAACCAATTGCCACGTTTTGTTTACGTGACAAGCCTTACTAATTGGCTGTTTCGGGTGGAGGTGGGTTTATGACATTTACGTGCGCTCTTACCCAAAAAACCTTAATCATGAATTTTGCTCGACTGACCTCTGCTGACAATATAGGCCCGCAGCAGTCTAGAACACCTGTTATATGCTTGGTGGTTACCCATCACAAGATCTATCCAGGCTAATTCCTGCCTAGCTTCCAATATTTGGTCAAGGTCGGGCACATTTTGGGTGATTTGTCCATTGGTATTAATTTATTTTATTTTCGTCTAGAAATAATTCTCCAGTGTATGCAAAACTATGATCCACATTATGTCTACGAGAAAATGAATCAATATTAGCTGCAGGTTTATAGAAAATTATAATATGATGCATTTTGTATTGATATTTCTGGCCATTGCACAAACGGCTGATATTGGTAGGAACCTCCTGGTTACACCAGCCCACAGGGGATTATTGTGTCCGTCGTGCGGGGAGGGGCTGGGTGGGGTGGGAGGGGCTGGGTGGGTGGGGAAGGTGGGGCTGGGTGGGGAGCGGAGGGTGGGGAGGGGCTGGGTGTGGAGGGGCTGGTCACCCTGTGGTGCCCTTATAAAACTCAACGTTTAACCTACTCACGCCGGCTTGTGCCCGCCCTCACAGTCGGGCATATTTGCAGAATACACCACGCCGCCGTTGACCCTGGCCATTGACCGAGCAACCCAATATTCCTACCAGCTCCCTCTGCAGGAATGTGTTATTCTCATTCACAAATGCCGCCAGTTATAGTGCAGTTTTCACATCACATCTTTAGAGGAGCTTTACACAAGCGTAACATAACCAATGAAGACAAAAGATACACGCTGTTCAAGACTGTTAACTTTGAGTAAAGATAAATATTTCACGAACTTGCTTCTAACTTTTTTTTACTGTTTCCTATTTGGCTGGATCCAAATTGTGAGGGAAAAAATCAGCTGGATTTAAATTCAAAGTAAATATCGAACCCCTGGTGACAACAGTGATATGTACTGTTAAAAATGTGCTTTTAGGAGCAGAGGAAAAGTTATTTAGGGTAGGGTTGAAAGTCTTAAAACACAAGTGACCCAAGTTCAATGAACTCCAACGGTGGGTATGTTGACATAAGAGTTTTTTTTCCAAGGTCATTGGTTTATGTCAGGCTACATACCTTTTCATGAACCCTCCTGTATCTGCATTCGTGCAAGCAGCTATATTGCTGCTCCACAGCATTTCCAGGGTGAGGGTGAATTACACTGGTCAACAAAAAAAACCAATTTTTTCTGGCCTGGACTTTTGCAGCTGTTTTAGACTAATTTCAGGGTGCTGATTCCAAATCTGATCTCAGATTTGCTCTATCACATCTCATTTTTATGCTATCGGCATACCCCATTTTAATTGATTTGAACTGAAATTAACTCTGTCACTTATGATTGCAAGTTGTTGCGAGTTAGTGACTGCTTTAGTGTTAAATATGGTGCTGCATATTTAGGATAGTGTGTTTATAATATCATTTTATGTAGATCTCCACATTTATTTAATATTTTTCTTCTGCAGTTTTTATTGAAAATGCAATATTTGATATCTCAAAAACCGGATGTGATAGACAAAAACTGATGCCAGATTTGGAATCAGCACCCCAAAATTACCTTAAAGCCGTTGGAATACCTTATGCCAGAAAAAGTGTGTTGACCAGTGTTATACATGAGAAGACTGCTGGTGAAAGAGAGTCCAATCGAGTCGCCCTGGTAAGGCAACTTTATTGTTCCATCAACGTCAACACGACCACTTGCAGGGCCCAAGCACTGTCGCTGACGACCAACGTTTTCTTTCTTGGAGCCCCTCCGCGTTGTCTCCCCTTTTGGCGACACAGTGGTGAAATGTTAACTCCCTCACCAGGTATGGAGGAGGTTGTGTGCTCGACCTCCTGCATACGACCCTGGCGTCTGTATATTTGGAGTTTGCGTGTTTCTCTCCCCATGGTCGTGTGGATGTTTCTCCGGGTCCTCTGGTTTTTCCCTCCACATTTAGAAATATGCGTTTGGAGTATTTGGCTTCTAGAAATTTGCACATTTTAAGCCACTAGGTAGAGCTATCATTTGTGGCCAGGTCGCTTCTGAAAAAGAGCTATATAGCTCAGTGGGCATTAGCTGGTAAAATAAAAAAAATAGTTTAGTTTAGTTATTTTTATGCATCTCTCCTCTTCCCACCAATCTGTATATTTCTCGGTTCCCTCCCCTCAAACCCCCGTCCCCCTTTTCCCACCTTCCTTGCCAGCATAGCACTCTTCCTTCATAGTATTTATGGGCCTGGTCCCTTGTCCTTTGCGTGACCCCCTGCCCTCCCCCCACATTCAATTATTAATCCACACGAACTCTCCATCGATAATACTGTGTAATTCCTTTTTTTTGTTCCTGGATTTTAAGTGTTATTTCCTAATTGGTTATGCCTCAAAAGTACAGAAAATGGATATTATCCCCCACAAACTTTGCTTTTGTGACCAGGACAATGATATTTTGAAATTTACCTCTTTTCCAGAACATTGCAGATAGCTTTAGTGCTGAGTAAATTTGGAGTAACTTCTAGAACATTGTAGAACTTTCCAGTAATATAACTAGCAGTATAAATACAGGGGGCTTAAGCCCACCAGTTCAGTTTAGTTCCAGCTGCCTAAGTGGATACATATCTGCATTTTTCTGAGATGGCATCAAAAGGCTGCAAGCATCCGGCAGATGCATGTTACTATGTCTGCGGCCGATTTATCAAGACAAGAGTGAAAAAGTATTCTGTGGAAGCATCTGCTAAGATGTGTGAGGCCTACAAGGCATATTTCGGCATGCCTGTCGGGGATCAAAACAAACCCTGGGCACCTCATTTCACCTGCGAGCAATGCAAAAGAACTCTGGAAGGTAAGATGGACAATTGTTGCTCTGAATGTTATGTTATCAAATTAGTAAAAAATTGTAAAATTGTAAAAGTTTAAAATGTTTTACAATTTTCAATGCTATTGAAAAAATATATCATACATGAAAAATGTTGTGAGAATCTCTTACACATTAGTCATGAGTGAAATAAATGTATTTTTGTAGGATGGTACAAAGGGGAAAAGAGAGCCATGAAGTTCGCTGTCCCAAGAATTTGGCGGGAACCCACTGACCACTCAAGCAACTGCTACTTCTGCATGGTGGACCCTTCCAAACGTCGGACTGACAAGAATGCACCTGCTATCACGTATCCGGACTTTCCTTCATCCATCACCCTGGTGCCACACTGCCATGATCTCCCCGTACACACTCCTCTGGAGAGAGAGCAGCCGTCTTTCGAAGAGAGCACCAAGTCAGAGAGCGAGGAAGACATTGTAGATCCAGATGACAATTTCAGAGGTGGAGCTAAGGAGATAAACTCATACTACCCCAACCAAAAAGACCTCAACGACTTGATCAGAGAACTTGGTCTCACGAAGTCCAATGCCGAGCTTTTGACGCCTAGGCTCAAGCAGTGGAACTTGTTGGATAAGTAGCGGATCAGAGGAAGTGTCACCAACCTTTTTGCAGCTTCTTCGTCCGTCAAGATGGGCTCTGCTTCTGCCACAATGTGACCAATCTGTTTGAGGCAATCGGAATCGCCTGTAACCAGAATGAGTGGCGCCTCTTCATTGACAGCTCATCCAGGAGCCTCAAAGCCGTGCTGCTCCATAATGGTAACAAGTACCCGTCTATTCCCCTGACACTCGGTGCACCTCAAAGAGGATTACAACAGCATCAAGACCTTGCTGTGGACACCCTTGAAGTATGATGAGTATGGCTGGGAGGTCATCAGAGACTTCAAAATGGTGGCATTCCTGATGGGTCTCCATGGCGGTTTTACCAAGTTTCCCTGCTATCTTTGCCTTTGGGACAGCAGGGACACCAAGGCGCACTACCACAGGCGGGACTGGCCACAACAGACCGAGTTCTCTGTGGGGAGGAACAATGTCAATTGAGCGCCACTGGTGGACCCCCGGAAGGTGCTGATGCCACCACTGAACATGAAATTGGGCCTTATGAAACAATTTGTCAGAGCTGTAGATAAGGAGTCGGCAGCCTTCAAGTACCTTCAAGACTTTTTCGCTAAGCTGTCTGAGGCAAAGGTCAAAGCCGGTGTCTTCGTCGGACGAAGATCCTGGAGTGCAATGAATTCCCCAAGAAGCTCACTAGCAAGGAGAAAGCGGCTTGGAACAGCTTTGTCACAGTGGTGTGTGGCTTCCTGGGCAATCACAAGGTCGAAAACTATGTGGAGCTGGTTGAGACTTGCGAAGAACTACGGCACAATAGGCTGTAGGATATCCCTCAAAGTTAATATCCTTGATGCTCATCTTTATACATTTAAGGGGAACATGGGAGCGTACTCAGAGGAGCAAGGCGAGCGCTTCCACCAGGATATACTGGACTTTGAACGCCGCTACTAAGGACAGTATAACGAGAACATGATGGGAGACTACATTTGGGGGCTGATTCGTGAAAGTGATTTACAGTATAATCGTAAATCTCGAAAAACGACTCACTTCTAAATCTTTTGTAGTCATTATTCATGCTGTTTTTTCTGACTTAATGTGATCGAAAAGACACAAATTCGCCAGTTTTCTCATTGAAAATAGGTAAATTTAAAACTATCACTCTTCTAGTCACAGGACAGTGATATTTTGGCCTAAGCAATTACGAAATAATTACGAAATAACACTTACTACCCAGGAACAAAAATTGTGTTACATTGTGTAACCAGAGAGCCCTTTCGGCCAAGGTCTGTGCACAGAGAACGCTCCTTCTCTCTCTCTCTGTTTGACGTGTCGTGGCCCCTTTTGCCGCAGTGTTTTCTCTCGTGCGCACCACGCGCATGCCGATTAGGCGCGGGGAAATCGCCACCCGTCGCGATCGGCAATTGCTCGTCCATCACTGGCCCGTATCCCCATCGAGAAGGACTTGCCATGGCATGGTAAGATTTGACGGGCACTCAATCGACAAGTTGGGTTTTTTTTCGTTTCTAAAAAATTATATTCATATCAATTCCACAGCTGATGACATTTATTATACCAGTTACGCTGTCTCATAGGGGCATTCATATGTAACATTGTGCAATATGCAATCATCTGCGATACAGTTTTAAAAATTTTTATTAATACGGTTAACTAAAGTTACCTTTTTATCACCGAGTACGTAGAGTTGTTTATGTTTCGTCATGAGATATGTTTGGGTGTGCTGCAAGGTTGCTCTGCTAATTTGTATGCTTTGAACATTACAGGGAAGTACAATTCTCGTCACAGAAGCAATGGTTCGATGTTTGAGTCGAGGGGAGATTCTCTTGCTCATCAAACAGTTCGCACGGCGTTGAAGTGCCAGAGGTAGTGAGACATATACTGTATTGTGTTGGTGACATTGTGGAGTTACACAGGCAGGAAGTAACCATGTAAACACAGCAACGTAAGAGAGGAAACGTAACTTTTTATTTTTTATATAGATAAGATAAAAAGTAGCTTGAATGTGATTTATAATCGATTTCTCAAAATACATCCATTACAGCTGCTAATAAACTCCATTTACAAATGTTCTGATCGTGACATTTCGCGTTGACACAATTGGCAAATTATAGACACTTTTTGATTAACGAAGCCGAATTCCCGCGTAAACAAAATTTCACACGGCAAGTGCCATGAGATCGTCAAACAAGAAGCATCCTCGGCAACGTCACGGTCTCCCCACAATGCAACAGTAATGCCTCCGCATCACCTTTCCAGGCTTTCCAACATGCAGATATATTGGCGAGTTCCCTGTAAAGGTAATTTATTGAAGTTTTTAATTCATTATTATTCAATCATTTTAATATTTATCTTCAATATTATTTCTTGTATTGTGAAAAGTGATGTAGGTGTGTATATTTTTTAGGTTAGGTGTAGAGTTGGAATGACTGTCCCAAACACATCTCTAATGTTTTAGTAACAAATCAATGGGATAAGCCATTCGGATATACGAAGTTTCATGTTACGCGTTTTTCTTTTTTAAACGCACCCCTTGTGTAAATCGAGGGATACCTGTACAGTTTTACTTTGCACCTCCACACATTAGGTGACACAATGTTGCCTCGACTTGACGATCTCTACGAGTGTGGAACATTATTTGTTGAATACTCACGCAGGTTCTGCGAATGAAGAGTGTGTTTGTCTGCCATAGGCAGTAAAGGACAACTATAAGCGAGTCAACTATATTTATGGTGCAAATGTGGTAACTGGGAGTCTGTCCTATGAGCTTATTGGGGGCATGGTTCGCGTGGATTTTTTCTGTTTGCTGTCATTTATTTTGGTGGGGGTTTCTTTTTTTGCAGACAGAGTTACAATCACGCACTTTGATATATTTGCGAACAGCCCCGTTTAATTCCACTTGTGGATTGCAAGGCGCCGTGTCCCAGTCAATTTCGGCGGAACGGTCCAAGTGTGGCCTGGCTTAAAATGAAATAATATCTTTTACAATTCAATTTTCAGGCGGCTTGCCCACTGCAATGAGTGCTAGGGTGGACATGGTGGCTTCTGTCAGAGTGTGCATTTCACAACATTGTACCTGCCAGGAAGGTGTCTGCTGCATTGGACCACAGTGTGCACCTCCACCACAAGTATCCGTGCGCCATTATACATAAGGGTGCAGAGGACATGGCGTATTCAGGTACTTATTTGCATAATGCAGAAAATTGTGAACAGGCGTTTTCTTTTATGGAAATAATATAGCTTTTATGTAAAGGACGTGAAATTATTTGATTTTGAATCAGGCAAACGTAACAGTCTTTGTATAAAGACCCATTCATCTGGACATAAAAACAAGCTCATGTATGCGTAGCTGCATGTGTTTAAATGCGACAGTGCCACACCATGCATTGCGGCGTATTATCTCATTCGTGGGTTGTAAATTTAAGTATCGTGGCACATTTAAGCTGGTTAAATGGCTCTGCCTTGTCGGATTTATACATCATAAAAGTCATATCTATCTGTGTTCATGCACATGCACGGTCCTATTCGTGACTTAATCCAGCTGCGTATCAATTTTTTTTACCCACAGGTTTTATTCACACGCATAATGCAACAATTTCTTAGAAGGCAATGCACACAATGACGCCGTAATAAAAGGGCACGAAGAGCATGAAGCAACATTACGGGAGACAGTGATGATCATAATGATGAAAATCTTACCACCTGCAATTTCAATGCTTTTCTTGTGTACTGCGAGCATTCACGGTTTGTGACCTTGCTCACAAGAGTAGGTCACCATACGCTATGCCATTTCCAAATGAACCGCTCTGCTCAATTTAGATAACTAATATATTCTCCAGCACTTTAAAAAAGGTCTGCACATAAGTGCAAACTCGTTTACTGCACAGGAACTTACCAAATATATACTTCACTGATTAAAGAATTACACGTTTGCAATTTTCACCAGTGAGCAGACATGATTACACCATGGTAATCTGTATTCTGTTCTGTACAATATTTAGTCTCATTGAGAGATCGCTCATCTTCCTCTGCTGCCCCCAATTTCAGGAACTCTTTCTCCCCACTGTCGGTGCTGACTGCCCCAGTTGAAGGCTAGTGGAATAAATAAATGAATTATGTATTTGACTATCTGTGAATAACCCAGCCAATTATAGTTACTGCATATTCTCAGATGAACATGATCCATTGTAATAAATATAACTACATTGACCCCCCCTCTGGTCTACGCACCTGATAGGCTCACAGTGATGACATCACTGCTGTCTTTTCTTGGATTTTCTGTTTGCACTCAGTCACATATTCACTTTAAGATGTTCTTTGTTCTTGTTTTAGTTTTTTGTTTGTTGCGGTTGCACCCGATTCAAGAGCCGAATGGCTCACAGGGCTATACCTAATAAATGAACTTGAACTTGAAATCACCTTAACTATTTAAGATCGAAACCGGAAGACTTCTTCACAATTATGGCTGTCGCCTGATGATGCAAATTGTAATTAACAAAGAAACGTCGTACTGGAATTATAAATGTTGTGGGGTTACTCTCCAACACACCGGTGTGCTGAAGTAGTAGTAACCAAATGGCATTTATTGTTTACGTGACTAACCTTACTCATTGGCTGTGTGGGGTGGTGGCGGATTTAACAACATTTATATTTAGGCGATCTAACAAACAAAAACTTTATTTTGAAATAAAATAAATGGATTTTTCCACAGAATACTCATGTCCCACTTCTATGACGCATCTTTAAATGCAGATACATTGAGATTTATTTAAATCCCACTTGTATTGTAATCTGTAGCAAGTATTTGTCCTCCAATTAAGGCTTTATTTTGGTAATGAGCCAAGTTGAATTGGTTGATATACGAAGAGGCTAGGTTGATTAGAACAATAATACTGTACTGATAGTACAGTAATTCATTTATAATCCATGTTTTATTCTTCTTGGTTCTTTCGGTTAAGTCACGTAGAATGGAAATAATGAAATAATAAAAATAAAACATAATAAAATAATTCTCACGACATTGCGGCCACAACGCAAGCAGCCGTTATAATGTTTTATTTGTATTATTTTATTATTTCCATTCTACGTGACTTAACCGAAAGAACCAAGAAGATGAATCCCTGCAGTCACGAAAGCTTTAAATCAAAATAAAATCCATGTTTTATTCCTAAACCAGAAAAATCACCCAAGCGTGAATACATCACTACACTGACATATACAAGAGCATTCATGCCCCGGCACAATTCCATCCTCATTTTGTCCATACAAGCATGTCGATGATTGATTTATAAATGGTGGTTCTCGTGTCACTGATTATTCCATGCCGAGTTATATAGAGCCTGAACCCATCCCTTCGAGACCAGTTTCCATAGATTTGCTTTAGCATATTAGAGAGCATCGCCTCTCGGAGTTTTCTCATGTCACACTAATTCGTAGTTCATGTTTAACTACGTTACAACGTGCTTTATTTCTGCAACGAGATAATGCTGCTGTGGAACTACTGTTAGAATTTCTCGACGTAAGATAATATTTCTCACATTCGCCCGCTTAGTATTTCACTTCTATGGCGAGTCATCGTATGGTAATTAAAGTGGCTCATGGCTGCTTATATATCGAGTGGGAAAGATAAATGTGTTTACATTATATAAATGAAAAAAAGTTACGCATCTCGGCTGTGTATCTCAACTGACATGGGATTAAAGTGGCAATAATGAGAACAAATAATTGAATGTGTGCAATAGAGTACTTCTCCATTCGTATGGCTGATGATGTAGATGCAGAGCAACAACTACAATTTCACATTCAGGTGGTCAAGCCAGGCAACTGCGTCAGGAGCAGCGGAGTGTGTCATCCTCGCTGCGATGTTCGTTCCTCAATCTGCTTGTCCTGGTGAGGGTCGCGGCGGCAGCATATTTTGGTAGGGCGGTCCAGACCTCCCTTTCCCTGGCGACCGACTCCAGCTCTTCTTGAGTAATTCCCAGGCATTCCCAGGCCAGCCGAGTGACATAGTCTTGCCAGCATGCCCTGGGTCGGCCCCGAGGTCTTTGCCCAGTGGGATGTGCCTGGTAGAGTTCCAAGAGGAGTCTACCGGGGGGCATCCGCACCTCAACTGGCTCCTCTCGATCTGGAGGATCAGCGGCTCGACTCTGAGGCAAACCTTGCGGAGAAACCTCATTTCAGCCCCTTGTACCCGCGATCTCATCCTTTCAGGCATTACCCAAAGCTTATGACCACAGGTGAGGGTGGGAACGTAGATCGACTGGTAAACTGAAAGCTTTGTTCGAGAACTCAGCTCCCGTTTCACTACCATGGGACGGTACAGCACCCGCATCACTGCGGACGCCGCGCCGAGCATAACTCAAGTCCTAGGGTTGCCGCCATGACAGGCACCAACTGCCTTCAGGCCACAGCTTTTCGCAGCTGCATCGACAATCGAGATCCTGAACATCGTCTACCTGGACTAAATGTCCGTGACATCCCCTGGAGTGTAGGAGAAGTTTTCCCGGAGGTGGCAGTTGAAATCTTTCTGCACTGGGTCTTCTGCCAGACGTTCCCAGAAAACCCACACTATTCGTTTGGGCCTTCCACGTCTATCTGGTCGGTGTCCCAAGCGTCGGATACAACTTACCACCAGTTGGTGATCAGTTGACACCCGAATATCCAGAACATATGGCCTTAGGTCCGAATAATTATACAACTTTAAAGTCAATCATTGACCTTCGGCCCAAGGTGCTCTGGTTACCAAATACACTTATGAGCATCCTCGTGTTCGAATATGATGTTTGTTATTGACATTCCGTGACTAGCGCATCATTCAAATTACATCTCACCGTTCGGGTTCAGATCAGGAGGGTCATTCCTCCCAATGATGCCTCTCCAGGTATCTCCATATTTTCCTACGTGAGCATTGAAGTCGCCCAGTAAGACTATGGAGTCAGTAGGCGGCACTCTGCTGAGCACTGCACCCACCATCTCCAAGAAGGCCGAATACTCTGAACTGCTGTTTGGTGCATAAGTGCACACAACAGTCAGAGTTTTCCTTTCTGAGACCCGAAGTCTCATTGAGGCGATCCTCTCATCTACTGGGACAAACTCCAACTGAACAGCCCCCAGCCAGGGGGCTTGTGAGTATCCCCACATCCGCCCGGGGCCTCTCACCAGGGGTGACTCTGGAATAGGAGGGACCACCTCCAATCGCTAAGTTTGGTTCCAGTGCCATTTCTGTGTGTGGAGGTGAGACCGACTATGTTGAGTCAATACCATTCCACCTTCACCGGCTCCGGCTCCTTCCCCCCGAGCGACGTGACATTCCACATCCCAATAGCGAGTGTCCATTTCCAAGGTCCTCTCCCTGCCATAGTGGCATCGCACCCGCCCCTCATCCTTCATACTGCGGATTGTGGGCCCACAGGATGGTGCCACGTAGCCATTTCAGGCTGGGCCTGACCGGGTTACGTGGGGGGCCACCCATCCACCAGGCACTTGCCAGTGAACACCACCCCCAGACCTGGCTCCAGGGGGGTGTCCTGGTATACCTTGTCCGGGTGAGGTTCTCTGATTTTTATATTTCAGAACCATTCATAAGGGGCTTTTGTTTGGACCGTCATTTTTTTTCTGGAAATTCCCCCCAAGGGAGACCCTACCAGGAGTACAAGACTGTAGGCGACATAGCTCTGGGGGTCATCGAAACGCACAATTCCCACCACCACAATAAGGTTACGATCCTTCAGTCGGGTGGCTGTGATGTCTCCTCCGTATTTGTGGATCGGCCATTGCGTCGTTAAACGTTGTACGGTTTGTTCTGAATGACCACATTCGCACACTGCAGAGTTTTAAATTTTCCACTTGTGCATCAGGTATCTGCATCTGCCATGGTTTGTGTAATGTACTGCGGCGATGTCACAGCTATCATGGAGTCGTGTCTCATCCAATCATAATGTGGGAGTCCTGTCATCCTGGCAATGTCACCAAGTGCTATATACGTTGTTGGAGTCGCTTAATGTTCAGTTCGAGGTGCATTCGAATGATGGCACGCTATTCTGCAGTTTGGACGAGAGAGAGAGAGACGTGCGACAGTGGGCAGCCTTTTTAAAATTCAACTGTCATGGTACTCTGGATCAATATTGTTTTAAAGTGACGCAACAGCACCAAAATGGGGTTTTGGTTGTTTCTTCCTTTGAAGGCATGCCAGAATAAGTAGGGAAAGAGCCGTGTTTAATGTTCCAGAAATGCCATATTAACCCCAAATCAAATAATTTCCACACCAGGCATGGAGTGAAAATTTAAGGTAAACAATTTCAATTTCAAGAAATAAAAACATTCATAGAACTGGCCCTGATCAAAATATGTAGGTGCCACGGTGGCGAGATGTTAACTACCTTGGCTGGTATAAAAGAGGTGGTGGGTTCAATCACAACCCTGATGCCTGTATATTTGGAGTTTACATGTTCACCCTGTGGTCATGTGGATTTGTCTCCGGGTCCTCCCGTTTTTCCCTCCACATTTAGAATCATGCGTTTTAGAGTATTTGGCTGCGATACATTTCCACATGATAAGCCACTTCGTTGAGCTATCATGTGTGGTCAGGTCGTTTCTGAAAAAGAACTACTGTATGTGGGCCTTACCTAGCTAAATAAAAATAGTAAATAAAAAAAAATGTTTCTTAATAATTAGTTATTTCACGATAAAATTGTTTATTAATAATTAGTTATTTCACAATAAAGCCACACTGAGTCCACTACTCAAGTAATTGCTACAACAGCATTGTATGGTGGAATATGTATGATAAAATGAAAATGTAGCTGCTAATGTTGTTACGTAAATGCTTTTACAGGTATCGTACTCTCAGAGGTGTGTGATTAAAATTGTAAGGGCTGTTATTGTCCGATGGAAATACAAATGTTAGCGTTTTATGTGTAAAAGTAATGGTTATTTTGTCTTACAAACTTAAAATTACCACGTAGCATAATATAATAAAAACTCATAGCAATGTCTAAAAAAAAGATGTATATCACTTTCATACTGGTAATAAACCACACTCCAAATGGCCACATTTGGCTCCAACGTCCTGTTTACAAGTGCAGTCTATTCCAATTTCAACTTGGAAATTCAACGGATCCTGCATGCAAATGTGTTTTTAGGCAGCAACATGGTGAGGATATCAATTGGAGTCGAGAAAAGAGGTCCACAGCCATTGATTCCGGTCACAAACCGATTGCATTGTCAGTAAGCATGCAGGTGCTGCAGATGCATGTAGTCATCACATCGTGCACAAGGCTACAACAGTGAAAATGGAGAGTTTAGGTCGCCATTACAATGAAGATGATAAATAATTATAAGAGTAGAGTAGCAATTATTTGCAGTCCTTTCTCAATCAACTGCTGTATGGAAATGCGCAGCACAGTGTTGGCAATTTGCGGGGGTGTTTAACCATACTTCACCATGCGGGTCGGTGTTCTTTGGTAAAGGGGACTTCAGGACCAGTTTAAATATTACCCTCCATTGATGTTAACCATGGTTGGTAATAAAACTCGGGTCAAAAGGTACATAGTGCAGTGTACTCCGAATTGATGGCACTGCTCCTCCTAGATAGTGAATATGTTGCATTAAGTTCCATAATGCCATGCGTTGACTGGACATGACATCTGGGAAGCTAGAGTCGGGGAATTCTACTTTAGTTTCTAAAGCACACTAATTGAATTTTGTTAGCTTAGCACCATTGTAATGATATGCAAATTCCACATATTACATTTGTTGTTATAAAGTATTCCAGTATACAGTTTATTGCAGAATATGCGAAAGCAAACATTTGAATCGTCTACCTGCTCCTGGCTATGTCACAGTGCTAATATATTTTGACAGATCTGAAGAATGGAAATTCCACATGCCTATGGTAGGGGCCAGTCTGCCCATAGGTTCACCACTGTTACGTTTTCACAAAGTGTTACTCGTATTTACGAACTCCAGAAGACTAATAATACATTTAAATTACCCCCCAAACGGGGATTGGAACGTGCAACTTTAAAATTGTGAGTTGAGGGCTTTACACAGCACCATCCAGTCAGATAATGCTTTTGTATAATCTGATATTGTATTTCAATTTAATCTAGAAAATATGACCATACATTAAAATTTACACCGACATTGTGTTAAAAGGTATCGGACAGAACTATTTCCATGGTGTTTATGTATCACTGTAATTGTGTTCTTGTGGGATGTTTACTTTTTTGTTCCAATTATTTGTGCTGTGAAATAGTGTCACTTGTGCAACCAATGTGTCACTTAAAAAAGGACGAAACATGTACAGGTGTAATAATCCTTCCAGAGACGGCTTCGGAATCGGTCCTTTTATTTCCACTCCACAATACACTTTGCTCACTCACTCTCCGTTGCTGGCAGACAACGGAGAGAGGACAGACCACGCACTAAGTCCCCACCGCGCACGTGGCAACCCCAGCCCCCGTCCGAGCGTGACCCTGCTCTCGTTAGTTCCAGTCTGCTCACGATCGTTCCCCTCCACTCGCTCTTAATCCCTTCGTCACGTGGTTCCCCCAGCCAATCGTACATGGACAGCTTCGACCATTCTCGATGGTTCCCTGTCAATCCCGGGACCACGCCCCTCATCCGGCTCCCCATTGGCTGGGGCCCCGAATGGCTAGGCCAATTACTCCTGATGACCTGTCGTGATGACGCATGGGCCATGGTCCCTATCTCAACCCTTATTGGCTACAAGCAGGACCGGCACCCTCTATGGCTGTTATTACATCACCCCCCCCCCCCCCCGGTGAAAAAATTTAGCCGTCTCGGCTGGGAAAAGGGTGAAGAACCAATTCCGCAACATCTTATTAGGGCACCAAGGTGCGTTTAACAATTTGAGGGTGAACCGGCGTTCCCGCGCCTAACAACATTCAAAACAGTCACCCATAATAATAAAAAAAAATAATAAAAAATCACAACATACATTAGGGCGCCCCTGCAGCGCGGTAACGACAGGGAATGAGCGAAACGATCAAACGTTAACGAAACGGAAGAGATTTCGACCGCGTACGCGACGCGGGACCCTCTCCGCTCCCAGCGCAAGGTCGCTTTGCTTCCGGATGGACAGGAGGTGGCAGGCTCGAAGAAGAAGTCGGTTGTTGGTGCTTGGTCACGTCCAGGGCGGGCCCCGTTGGAGGGGGGGCAGCGGGGGCTTCCCCAGCCCTCAGAACCTGTTCATCTGCAGGAGGCACAACACAATCCCCCCTGGGATCAACGGGCGTGTCCAGCGGTGTAGTCGACCCAGCAGAACCCAGCAGGTCAGCTATTGGGGATGAAGGACCGACACGCGCGTCAACATAGGGTTTAAGTCGCGAGGAATGAACATACCACCGACGTTTGCCGTATTGAACGCGGATACTTTGCGAGTTCCGAACGTCTACGAGCGTCACAGGCCCCCGCCATGGCCTGTGCAGTTTAGGGGATGTGCCCGCTGGTACCTGGGGGCAGTGGAGCCACGCCAGGTCTCCCACTGACCAAGGCATGCGAGTATGCGATCGACGTGCGTACCGCTCGTTCCTTGCCTGAGCACGGGCCGTCACACACCGGGCAGCCTCTCGCGCTTCCGTTACTCGTTCAAGCGAGTCACGCACGTGGTCAGGCAGGGAGCGGGATGGTTGTTTACTCGGCGTATCCAGTTGCACATCGATGGGTGGAACATTTTCACGGCCATACATAAAAAAAAACGGTGAGTATCCCGTGGACGTGTGCGGAACCATGCGGTATGCCGCCAAAACGCCTGGTATGTGCAAGTCCAAATCGGTTTGCTTTTCACTGACCGTGTGACAAAGCATAGCGGAAAGGGTACGATTGAATCGTTCCACCATACCATCTGTTTGTGGATGGTATGGGGAGGTGCGAACTTTCTTTGTACCTAGCGCGTCACAAACTTCCCTAAGCAATTTAGAGGAGAAATTCCGGCCTTGATCTGTGAGCAGCTGTTCAGGTGCCCCCTTGTCCATGACATACCCGTTCAAGAAAGCGTCGGTGATGGACGCTGCCGTTTGGTCGGGCAGAGGCCAGGCCATCGGCCATCGATAAAAATATTCCACCCCGACCAGAAGGTATTTATTGCCCCTAGCCGACGGGGGAAACGGCCCCAGAATGTCGAGAGCCACTAATTCGTTAATACGGGACACTTCAATGGAACGCAACGGTGGTACATAGCGGTTCCGAGGCGGCTTCCTTTTCGCACAGTCATGGCACGAGCGGACAAAATCATTGATGTCCGCCGTCATACCGGCCCAGAAAAAATCCTTTTGCATCGCGGCCACAGTCTTTTGGACGCCAAGGTGCATCAACTTATCAGCGTGCAGAGCACGGAGCAGGTCGTAGCGAAGCGAAGTAGGCACCACCAAGCGTGGTCGGTCAGACACCCCGTCGGTACACATTAGCAATCCCGACTTACCCCGGAACATCTGCCACTTCCAGCCCGCCAATTGCGATTTCTGTTTCCCAACCAATTTACGTAGTGGAGACAGCGAGGCATCGGCCTCCTGCTCGCGCAACCAGACCGCGTGCGGCAGCCGTAAGGTGTCATCGGTGTCCACCGACACTTGCTGGTCCTCCTCTTTCGCTTTCGCCCCTGCGTCGTCCTCATTCGCTATCGCCCCCATAACCGGGCAGGGCGACGTGGGCGGTGCGGCGCAGCAGTGCGTGCCCGTCAGGCAAGTGCACGGAGGAACGGGCGGCAGCCTTGAGAGCGCATCAGCGTTCGCATGACGGGCTCCCTTTCGGTACGTTATATCGAAGGAAAATTCCTGTAACGATTCCAACCACCGGGCCAATTGGCCTGACGGCTGATCCAACTTGAGGGAATATTGCAAAGCCGCATGATCAGTGCGGACCAGGAATTTCCGTCCATACAGGTACGGTCGGTACAATCGAACAAAATGGACAATTGCCAAAAGTTCCCGCCTTGTCACGCAATATCGCGTTTCCGCAGGGGACAGAACCCTGCTGCCATACGCCACCACTCTCTCAACCCCATCCTTACGTTGCGACAAAACGGCCCCAATGCCGATATCACTAGCATCCGTATCAAGGATGAACGGCTGTGAAAAATCTGGGTAATCTAACGTAGGCGCCGTGGCGAGGTGGTCCCGAAGTGCCATAAAGGAACTTTCTTCCTCCGCCCCCCATTTAAACCTTTGATTTTTGCCAGTCAGAACGTGTAATGGTTTTGCCAACGTCGCAAAGTTCTTAACGAAGCGGCGATGATAGGAAGCGAATCCAATAAACCGCCGAACATCACCCACTGAGGTGGGTGTGGGCCACTCACGTACACACTTCGTTTTCAGAGGGTCAGTGGATACGCCGTCCGAACTGACAATATGACCCAGATAACGGACAGAGTGTTGCAGGAGGTGGCATTTCTTCAGTTTAAACTTAAGGTCAGCCGCCCGCATTCTTTGAAAAACTGTCTCAAGGCGTTGGAGGTGTTCCTCGAACGTGCGGCTAAAGACAATTATATCGTCTAGATATATGAGGCACGTTTCCCACTGCAGTCCCGCCAACACCAACTCCATGAGCCGCTGAAACGTGGCCGGAGCCACGTTCAGGCCCATCGGCAACCGATTAAATTCAAAGAGGCCTTGCGGCGTGCGGAATGCCGTTTTGGGTTTTGACTCGTCATCGAGGGGAAGCTGCCAGAAGCCCGAGGACAGGTCAAGGGTGGAAAAGAATTTAGCACCCGATAAAGCATCCAATGAGTCATCCATCCTCGGTAAGGGGTACGCGTCCGCTACCGAGATTTTGTTCAACCGGCGGAAATCAATGCAAAATCTCGTACCACCATCTTTTTTCTTAACCAAAACGACGGGCGCGCCCCAAGGACTGTTGGATGGCGAGATAATATCTGCCGCCAGCAATTCATCTACCGCCCCACGCACGTGTTCCCTTTCCGCCGGGCTCATGCGGTGAGGGTGCATACAGACAGGTGGCGATGCACCGGTTTCAATATGGTGCGACAAAAGCGATGTGCGTCCGAGGTCCAAATCATTCCTGCTGAACACATCAGCGTACTGCAGCAACAGCGAACGCAAGGCGTTCCTATGTTCATTTGACAAGGAAGAATTCTCTCCGCATAAATCCGCGATCCAGCGTTCTTGTCAACGATCATGCGGAGACCCATCAGCCGGCATCCGAGCGCGCGGCGGTTTTTCACAAGAGGCGAAATCGGTAGTGGCGTGAGCCAGCACCGATCCCTCCGGAACAACAACGCGATCAGGTCCCCCATTCAAGACCTGTATGAAAGGTGCCTGACCTGGGCGCACAATCGTTTGTGCCGCCGCCGAAGAAAAGGATTTCGATACGGAATTCGATGGGGATAATAGCACGCCTTTCGCACCCCTTCCCATTTGAAGCGGTTTTCGGTAACGTAGCGGAATGAGCATTTGCGCTCCCGATGGAACTTCCACCGTAGCCGCAACTACAGCAGTAACTGCGTTACCTGTAGGCGCCTTGGCCAGCAGGGAAGGCAGGAACGCCATCCTACGACCCCCCGGCATTTCCAAACAGTCCTGGTCGACCCGTATTCGCAACGGCATCCGGCGCAAGAAATCCGTCCCCAACAAGCATGGAACAGCTAGCGAGCGAGAAATTAACACAGGTCCTGCGGCGGTAATATTTTCGATAGCGATGCGCACATCCACCTGTCCGCAGATACCCATGCTCCCCCCATTGGCGGCAACACACGCATCATTAACCTTGCGTATTCTCGACGCAGGAATGGACAACAAATGAAAAATTACATCCGAAATGATGGTAGCCGATGCGCCAGTGTCCACCAAGATACGGACGTCAACGCCGTCGATGGTACCACGTACCGTCGACGAGCCCGACGCCGCAGCCACAATCCTGCGAGCCAATTTCTTCCACTGTGTAGCAGAGCGTGTCAATGGAGCAGGAGAAGTAAAATCGGCCTTAGGAGTGTAAGAATGAGTGCGAGTGGATGAGTGATGTGACATGACCTGCCGGGTGTCCGATTTGTGCCGACTCGCCCGAGGTTGTTGCAGTTCCGCGGCAGGTAGAGGAGATGGATGTCCCCTTGGCGGAGGAGGCGACAGCAGAGGTCGGCAGCGGCAGTCACGGGCGAAGTGGCCCCGTCTGCCGCACTTAAAACACACGGCCGACGTCGGCCGATGGTCGGACGACCCGGCCCTCGCACGCGGTCGGGCCGTGTAGTCGTCCCGCTGGTCACGCAGCCGCCGGCCCGGAATCCTACGCGGGACAGCAGCAGCCAGCATGTCGTCGTCGCCCGAGTCGTCGGAGCAGTGGACAACCAGTCGCGGAGACCACCCCAGAGGCGGCCCGTCGATCTCGGGTTTCCCCGTCCACGCCGCCATCTGGTCCCACCGCTTGAGATTAAACTTAGCGTCCAGGCAGCACGCCACCCACCGCGATGAAAGCGGTTCGTGGCCGCACACTGGAAGAGAGATGTTGAGCTCCTGAGACAACTCCAGCATGCGGGAAAGGATGAGTGGATCCAAATGCTCGGCCGTTGCGTCGGGGTAAGCGGCCATGGCAATCGCCATCAATGCCCCCCGATAGGCCAACGGCGATTCCTCCGGTGCCCGGCGACGCGACATAAATTTTCTGGTGGCCGATGTCGGCGGGTCGTAAAATTCCGCCATCTCTGTGAACGCATCCTGCAGTGTCTTCTTCTTGGACGCCGGAATGGAGCGGAAGACTCCCAGAGACACATCATCGAGCAGCGTAGGTAGCGCTCCCAGCGCTTCTTCCTCCGTCCAGTTGACAGATCTAAAAGCCGACTCGAAGCGCCACGTAAAAGCACTCCAATCGCCCCCGGCGATAAATTATTTTATTTGTGGAAGGCGATGTCCGCGGTTGCAGGCGCGTGCCGCGGGCGTCTCCGGACGCCGTTCCCGCTCTCCGCTCGGTACAGACAAAATGGCGTCCGGCGTCCGCGTGGTAGCAGGCGTGCCCAAAATGGCGGCCGACGACTCCGGCGCAGCCGCCCCACCCAAGACGACGGCGTCCTCCCGCGTGGCAGGAGCAATGGCGGGTGCCGCTTCTATAGCAGGACCCCTTCCCGCGGCGTCCAGCTGATCGGCGATCTGGCGACCCACGGCTGGTGAGGACGCCACCGCGGTCACCAGGCTTAGCAGAATTGCGCGCAACGACTCAATCTGCTCCGCCATCAGCCGCCATTCATCTCTCGGTCCTGCGGTGGTCGCATCTTCCCGCGGTCGACGCTGAGAGGCGTCGAGGCGAGCGTCGTCAGTCGGCAGCACCAGGGCTGTAGCTCCCAACAGCTCATCCTCCTCCGTCTCGGCCTCTTCCTCCGACAGAGGCACGGGCAGGTTCTTTTTTCTGAGGTGTTTAGACATCTTGACGATCGTCCAAACAGTCGCAGAATTACTTCTGACACCAGTGTAATAATCCTTCCAGAGACGGCTTCGGAATCGGTCCTTTTATTTCCACTCCACAATACACTTTGCTCACTCACTCTCCGTTGCTGGCAGACAACGGAGAGAGGACAGACCACGCACTAAGTCCCCACCGCGCACGTGGCAACCCCAGCCCCCGTCCGCGCGTGACCCTGCTCTCGTTAGTTCCAGTCTGCTCACGATCGTTCCCCTCCACTCGCTCTTAATCCCTTCGTCACGTGGTTCCCCCAGCCAATCGTACATGGACAGCTTCGACCATTCTCGATGGTTCCCTGTCAATCCCGGGACCACGCCCCTCATCCGGCTCCCCATTGGCTGGGGCCCCGAATGGCTAGGCTAATCACTCCTGATGACCTGTCGTGATGACGCATGGGCCATGGTCCCTATCTCAACCCTTATTGGCTACAAGCAGGACCGGCAAGCCAATCCCCACGTGAACCCTCTATGGCTGTTATTACACAGGTAATCACTGTTGTTATTTAAAAGATAATTGGAAGTGTTTAAAGACTACACTTTATCAGTGGCACCAGTGTGAATATTTTCAGCTGTGACCTTTACCATCATCTTAACGGATGCAATGCTTGGCCTCACATTCTAAAAAACCAAACCACGTTCCAAATGATTAATTCCACACACGATAACCTAACTGTTGCCTTTAGCTCAATATCAGCAGCCTCTAAAGTCAACTTTCAGTCACAAACGTCCATTCTAAAAGCATCCATTCTGAAATTTTAGATTTTCTTGTATATGTAAACTCTGCATACATTAAGCAATTCTCAAACAAAACAACCACGTTCAGCGTACAATCAGCGATGACCAACTTATGGTAACCAGAACGGAATACTTATTCTCTGTCTATCAGAATCCGAGCATGTGGCCGTGCGGTAAGAGTGCATGATTCACAATTGGAATTTCGTCTGAGGCCAACTCAGCCCACCATTTGTCTGTGGTCAGTAATAAGAATAATATCAACTTGTAACACGCCGCACGGTATTCGCTCGCTCTCGAAGAGGGAGGATAACTTGGAGGCGGTGAGCCAGTGCAAAATTCCACTCCCAAGCTCTGCAGTCCTCCACGTATCAAGGTGCTATCGGCCAATCGATTAGTGTTCATACGTGGGAGAAAGTCAGAGTTCCTGTAACAAAAAACCCACGCATGCGCGGGACAATGCTGTAAGTACCTCATACAGATGAAACACTTGCTGTACTGCCATCTCCTGGAAAGCCAGAGTATGGAAACCTCAAAGTCCATGAGTGAGAAGGGAGTTTCACGACATTGTGTGATTCACCAACCCTTGCCTCCACAGCGCTGGGCTATATCCTCCGAGTCCAAGTTCAGCACTCTCTCAGTTGCTACCCAGTCCTTACCTTGCAGTCTTACAAATGTGGCTTCAGAGAGAGCAGAGTGAAAAATAAATGCTTTTGCTGATGACTGTGCCCTTTCCTTTCCTTGTTGAAGATGGACCCCATGCAAAAGGCTGTCCTCACCCATTCCTTTGGAGTCCCAAGTTCTGCCACTGCGTCTGCACCCAGGAGAAGACACGTGCTGTGCTGCAACATCTGCCAGATCCGCTTCAACTCTGAGGTCCACCTCTCACCCTCCTGAGTGCCACGTGTGAAACTGTTGGGCATATGGGGCTTTACCTAAAATGTATACTCACAGTTGAAATGGAAGTTGGTGTAGATAGGTCCAGCTTGTTATAGAATAATAAATCTGCCTAACACTCCACTCCCGAACTTTTCGAAAGAGTACCGAAACAAAATGTAATGTTATAAAATTTTGACTAGCTAATTAAGGTTAAGCTTAACTACAGAGCACACTGTGATTCAGGTTAACATTTAGGCCAGTTGACCTTTCCTCAGAGAGTGCATTGTGTGATGAGAAAGTGCTCGAGATGAACATGGTAAGTTTTCCTGGCTTGGATGTCTAAAGCCTCTAAATACGGCTACATCAATATGCTGTACATGGAGAGCAAATGCATGACTCACGAGGGTATGATGGGAGGAGTGTGGGGTATGACAAAGTAGAGAGGATTATTTTTGCAATGTACAGGATTTCCTCGTTATTCGCGAGGTGTACATTTCCGAACACAATTGCGAATGGTACGTTTCGCAGATAATGATATTGGCCTCGGAAATTAATCACCTTAAATAAATACATAAATAAGCTATCAAATCATGAAAATTATCATAATACAAACTAATGGTACGTGAAATAAACTTTTCATACTCTAAATATATTAAAGTATCTCATCGCTTCATCTCTCATCACATTCTCATCACTTTATCTCATCACTTTTTCACATCACATTCACTCTCATCACTTTATCTCATCACTTGCTTTCTCTCTCTTTTTCTCCTCTCTCTCTCGATTAAGTTGTGTATAGTTCTAAATGCGATTCGCGGATAGCCAAATTCGCAGATAGCAAGTTCGTGAATAACGAACGAATACCACACTACATTTTTAAGAACGGGGACAATGGGAGGAGCGAACATAAGCAGCATGATCAGCCGGCGGCAGGCGTGGCCAGGAGAGACTCAGTGTGGGGATATACTTGTGTCTCGGCCTCGCTGTGTGCTGCGTTGCACCACTACCCGAGTCGTTAACCTCACAGTCAATAAACCTTCATAGCCAGGGTAAACACCCGACTCAAAACGTATTTAATTAATAGAACGAGGTAAAACTGATGGATAAACACAGCACAAAATGCAGTATCTGTTAATACTTGCAATATCGATACAATGAATGAACGCAAGGAGCATCATAACATTGTCTTAGATAACATGCAACTCAACAATAGGTCCTGGATGGACCAGGCACCTACATAGCACTGAATAGCTATACAAGAGAATAAGCTACACTGTTGAATAAGGTCACATCGTGTAATCACTCTACTGCAGCCTAAATGTACAGCGCTGCACATAACACTGAACTGTGGATGAGATAATTCTTCATCATTGCTCTCAAGATTGCATTAAAGTTACATGGGTACAAGTCTGACTCGACTTATCCAATTACAAATAACATTCACAATAATGCAAGTGGCAGGCTTCGTTGTTAACTAGGCCTCATATTTATCATAACAATTTGACAGCATTGTAAAGGCATTTACAGCATTATAACGGCAATCCTAACATTATAACAACATTCCCAGTATTATAAGAACATAAACGAACTTACAGACAATGCTTCTTAAAGTTCCACAATGAACAGATGCACCTGTCTTCACGTAGACTCTATTTGTGCCTCCATTTGTATTCTGTGTAATGGCTGACACCCTGCCTCATGGCTTAAAGCATCTTAAATCGTAACTTCCTGGTCACGTGACCAAATTCAACACCATATCAGGAAATTCCTGTGTACTCACACCCCCGTACCTGCCGTAAGACAGAACAACTTGGCTAATTAAAAGGCGATTTACTGAATTATTAATTTGGTCAGCTTGTGCAATCGTTAGAGCATGTGAGCAGAAAATAAGAAGGTAGCAATTTCGAATTGCAGTCGGGAAGTGGCTCAGCCCATCATCTAATTGGAATGTTCATGATACTGCACGTTTAATACTGTAACGTGTATTATACCGTATGTCCTAAAACAGAGATCAACTGTGTCAACTGAATTTCATGAATGCGTAAGTATATCAATCGTACTGGGATTTACCCGAAGTAACAATTCTATACCGAAATACTCTTCCAATGGGTTTGGAATTATACACACGCTCCATTCTTTAACGAAGTTAAATGTAATGATCTTGTCATATAGTTAAGGTAGTGAACTACGTTTATATGTAGCATGAGAAATCGTTCATACATCATCCCAATGGTAAAAAAGGCATTTAAAATGTTCAAAGTTGTAAATAAATCCATTAATAGGCATGTGAAGCAGTCAGCTTATTGACTCATGTGAATGTGCAAAATGGTCATTAGCTATATTATAATAACATTTTAGTCATTACTTCTTTCACCACAATATTCCCCCAAGTGTGAGTTGTTATTGCCACAATGTAAAAATAATCACAGGAACGGCTCCCAAGGCTGCCAAACTCGAGTCAATAAGAGCAGTTGCTCGAGTATATTTTTCCAGAATCTGCCAACCTTAATGGACCTGCAGACCTGGAACATATTAACGCAAAGTGCACACCGGTGTAAAGTAATGAAGTATATTTAATTTGAATGCTATTTTATGTTAACACTCTAATGTAATTTGTCCTAAAAGACCTATAGTAACCCCGACAAAGGCATTACCGTGTATTCAGGTTCCCATTAGGACCTTTAAAAATGGCAATGTTGTCAAATGTTTTTTATTCACAGCTTCCGGCCTAATATTCATTTTAAAAGATACGGTGAAATTATTATTTTATGCGACTCATTGTGGAATGGAAGCAGATAACTGCTTAGTGAATTTGGGGAATAATGGGTCGCTATGGACTCAAGTAGTTTTCTCACAAAACCGTACACCAAAGCGTAATATACGAGATTTTACATGATGGCCAAAAGCTTTCCCAAATCCATGTGTGGCCAATACCACGCAAAAATGCAACCATATCCCTACTACCTATGCTAATAGAGTGTGGCGGTGTTCTTCATTTCAAGGCCCTTGGGCCACTGGCAGCCTCTGGTTTTTTTTTGAGCGGCCCCTGACATGCGGTTCCAGACAAAACACACATGTGAAAACACCCCATCATGCTGTCAAACCCAATGGTTTCAAATGTTTGGCGGCCCTCACACCGATGTCTTATTGACGAAAGTGGCCCCCCTCTGAAAGTTAGTGAAGAACACTGCCTTTAGGGCGTTGTTGGGGTGGAGACAATTATTGGGCAAGTGTTTTCACAAATTTGCAGAATGTCTACCACTCTGCCTTAATGCCCACCCGTTCTGGGCATTCCTCAATTTAACAATGCAGAGCAGTGGAATGAGGTCTTTTTGGCACAACATATGTCCATGCTGAATTGAAAATTGTGGAAATGTGGCCGATTTTCTGACAAAAAATTGTGGTCGTACTGCAAATTTGTGAAAACGTTTGTCCACCATTGGCTCCACCCCAACAACGTCCTAATCCAACCACATTGTCACTCATAATATATATATATTTTTGCAAGGGTAGTAGGGGAATGCTTGCATTTTTTTTTAGTGGAATTTTTCACACGTAGATTTGGAAGTGCTGCATGAATTCCATTCATGTGAAAACACTTACTGTACCATTTCACCACTTTTTGGCAGAAAGATGGCCAAAAATAGCCAAGTGAATTAGGCCCTTAGACACTTAGGAAAGATTAACAGATGCGCACCTTCAGATACACACAGACTAACACACAAAGACCAACGTAGAGTGGCACATATACACAAACAAACGTGTAGACATATGCATGCACACAGGCACATCCATTTTAACTGATGCAAATATTTACAAAAGCCATGCACAGTGGTATTTAATATCATTTGTCCTTCCTAAAATATATTGGTTGTATATATGTGCTCAATATCGAAAACACGCTTCCAAATTCACCTTACAAACATTGTTGGTTGGCCTTTTTGTTTCATCTGATCGCATATTTAGAGGATACACACATACACACAAAAAATACAAAGACACCAACGTGATGACACCAATCACCTATATAGCCTGCGAGGCAATTGACATAATTCACAGGGAACCGCACTGCGCTATCAACTCGGTGACCTAAATTAAATTCTCAGCCACAGCAAATATCAGTGGCACCTATTCCAAGACTTCTCAGGTCAATTCAGCATTAAAATGGTTCGTGGTACAGTGTACACATTAGCAATACTGCACACCTGTAATCCAGGGCTTTGGAAGTGGAGGTTAGTGGCTTGTCAAGAAACAGGGGTTGATGGATTTGGTGGATCATAAAGATATGGCTGTTGGTGGATTTTCATTGGCTATATCAGTATTGTTGGCTCCATTGTCATGATAATCATCATTGCCATCATTACCAACATCATTATCATCATCATTGACAAAATAAGAATAGGTTTTAGCCTTTCTGGTAATACAATAAGTGTTAAGATATTCAAACATCAAATATAAAGCTTTTGCAAGGAATCATGTCTGCATTAACCACATGTACTTGTAGTGAACATGTAAACAAAACATGCTCTGATAACTATATATGGATTGTCTTTTAAACGGATTGGTCTACACCAGAGACAGCCTTCTTGAGGGCCTAGTCTCACCAGTGTCAGACCAGAGAACGCCAAACGGCGACAAGTACAAAGACAATGCCACTATCAGGGCATTGATATAGGTGCCAGTATCAAAGTATGGAAAAATAAGAATCGCTGTCATAATAAGATTTTTTGTCATCATCATCATGTTTCATTTATCAAAGACAGCTTAAGCGCTACAAAAAGACAGCATAGCATAACAATTCCGCACCTCGTGAGACAGTGGAACAACACGCAGACACACGAATATCATCAAGTGTACGTGTGTGCGAAATGATCAGAGTCTGATTGGTTAGTTCGGCCAGACAGTGGGGTGAGCATGCTAAATTGAGCAAATACACAATTATAAATTATAAATGAAATGGGCCCTATCACTTGCAGAACATGTAATAAGCACGTTTGGGGAAAACACAGATATGACCATTTACAAGGTGCACCATCACTGGTGTGCTACTCATGGGACCTCCTTTGCCAGTACCAAAACATGAGAATAGGTTGTTCCCCTCTTTTCTGGCAACGAAACAGCTGTGTTAAGTTGTTAAAACACCAAACTGAAACCTTTTACAAGGAATCATGTCTGCATTAACCACAATACTTTTGGTCGAAATGCAAACAGAAAACTTACTCTGATAATAGAGGACGCCTTTTGGCGTTCTCTGGTCTAACACCATTTGAAACGAGGATCAAAAGAAAGCTCTCTCTGGTGTGGACCAATCAGTTTCAAAGACAATGCATTTATTATCAGAGTATTTTGTCTGTTTGCATTTTGACCAAAAGTATTGTGGTTAATGCAGACATGATTCCTTGTAAAAGTTTTCAGTTTGGTGTTTTAACAACTTAAAACCTGTTTTGTTGCCAGATAAAAGGGGAAAAGCCTATTCTCATGGTCTGCTACTTTTCCAAGGTGCCCCATCACTTCGTTTTAAAGCTTTCGTGACTGCAGGGATTCATATTCTTGGTTCTTTCGATAAAGTCCTTTCCTTTATTACTGCTAATCCTACATAATATACTTGCATAATATAACTTTCAAACCCCCCACCGCCTACACATTCCACAAGGAGTGACTAACCCCAAATCTGCATTTGTCATCAACTTGCTAAATTCCTCTGTGCATATGTAAACTCCTTTGTCAAGGAGCTCTCCTCCTCCCACCCAGCTTAAACTACGCTGCCAAGCTTAGCAATGTTCACTAGGACGCTGTCTTTCTGACAGCTCTGTTCTTCACCTGAGGACGGCTGCTTGCGTTGTGGCCGAAACATCGTGAGAATTTGTATTATGTTTAATATTTATTATCTTGTTATTTTCCTTCTACGTGACTTTACCGAAAGAACCAAGAATATGCCCCATCACTTGTTGTGTGTGCAGAGCCAGTCAGTGGCTCACTACAAGGGCACCAAGCACTCGAGGAGGCTCCAGGCCCTGGAGGGTGGCAAAGAGGCAACCGGCAGCTCCGCCGAGGACAACAAAAATGGCCGCCAACTCAGCAGCCCACCTCGTCCTGCTGGTAAGAGATAACCCCGGTAGTAATAATATAATCATACCCATGCCCACCATTCAGCTAACATCAAGGTTAATTAAAAGGTTCTTATCAAACTACCCCTCTACTTGCGTGATCATTGGATAGTGTTCATATGTTAGAGATCCTAAGCCGGTGATTTGTAACACAAAAAATGAACAGCCCTTTATCATACTCTTTGGGTCTTTCGGTAAAGTCATGTAGATAGAAAAAAATCATGACGTTTCGATCGCAACACAAGCAGTCGTCTTCAGGTGATATAAGTAATAATTAAAGACTTTTTTTAAACACGCTTTAATGAAATATACCCTACTCGTAATGGCAGAACTCTACAACTCCAGGAAGTGGCCGCAAAGTTTTCCATAATGTAAGGGACAATGGTGATTTACAGCCAACGTTAGTTGAGCATGGACAATAAGACCCAAGCCGAAACATAACATGTAAAAATGAATGTTTAAAAAAAAAATTATTTTGTTTGATAGAATATAGTATTGTCATCAGTATGACATAAGTATATAAAGTTTGTAGTCGATACCACATTGGGAAGTGGGTTAAAATTGCATTACAGGATTTGAGGATACGACAACAACAACAACAGACATAGTGAGTTAAATAAAAGCGTGTAAAAATACAGTGAGAGAGCTGCTGAAGCAGGATGTTATATAGGCCTGAGATGGGTGCAGCCCAAGGGTAAGTGGGCGGGGCTAGAGATAGTATTTGCATGTATATGTAAGATGGGAGGGCGCCCTGAGGGTGTGAAGGGAGCCATTGTATTATGAAAAAACGAGAGCCACGGCCACACCTGAAGACGATGGCTTGTGTTGCGATCGAAACGTCGTGATTTTTTTTTTAATATATTTTGAATATCTATGTAACTTTACCGAAGGACCCATAGAGTATGAATTCCTGCAGTCACGAAAGCTTTAAGTCAAGATTTAGCCCTTTATCAGTTCACTGCTGGATAAAGGCATCCCTATACTGTGTTGGTTATGGGGATTGTTTGAACAGACTTCACCACACTGCTCAGTGCGGATTGTCGAATACAATTTTTAGTTTATACCGGTAACCACCTTTGTTTGGCGGTTTGAATTTCGGTTGGATAATCAGTATTCAAGTCTAAAAAAAGTATAATTAACTCCTCCCGTCTTCTTGCATGCATGTGTGTTCTGTAGTGTACCTCAGTTTCTCCCTGCACCTCCTTTTGTCTATCCACATTCTAAGTTTGTCTTTCCGTTTGTCTCTGCATCTCTGCCACCAAACATCACCTTCACTTCCTTTAAGTATATATCCCAAAACCATTCCAAATTCGATACTCATCATCAAAGATCTGTTGTTTCTGTATCCCACCATCTGGCTTTATGTCTTTCATTTGGTCAATTAATTCCATGTCCCCACTCAGTGACCATCTCGGGAACCTGACCTCCACAATCCTAAATATAAAGCACTCATCACATCCTCCTCTTCTTTAATACGTACGCAATGCTTGCCGTGTTCTATCCTGAACTTTAAAGTTGTTTACTCTATACTGTATGCTGGTCTCTCTATAGGACTACCAAAGCAGGTGATTTTTCCATAAGGTGTTAATTTAGCCTTGGGTGAATTACGACCTGAGTTAATCCCTGACTGGGATTTGAATCCACAGCTTTAAAATAGTGCTGTGTAACTTGTTTTTTTTATATTGTTTTTTCGATTATTCGTTCGTTGTCCCTGTTTGACGTTAATTTCACTGTGCCGGCATTTTCCAATACATTGCTTTATTTCTCAGTCAGATCAGCAAATTGTACAATAATGAACAGTACATTTGCAGCAACCATATATAGTTAATTTGTAATGCCTATTGTGTGAGTGCAATTGTCTAATTGGTTATTCAATGAAGTATTATCTACAATATTTTAAAATGAATGTTCTCTTTGTTAAAATGAATGTGATTTCATTTCAGTTACTTGAGATATAAAAATGTCTTTTCTATGCAGCATCTAGGCTGCTAGTTTAAACAATGGCTCGGTAATTAAGCTAGTCGCTGACACGACAGTGAAAATTAAATGGCCTAAACAGCATATGCTGAAAGCTTGAGATAATCTGTTTGGCTATAATGCTGACTGTGATTGCAAGTGTAATACCATCATTTGTCGTCTCTTCAGACACTTTTTTCATTAAAGAGCCCGAGGTGTACATTACTTCAGAGGCTGACCGAGCTGACATCTGGCCATGCTGAGAGTAGAAAATGACAATATTCGTTTTTAATAAGCTTCACGGCCTACATTTTATCACCGCTACACTCCAAAACTTCAATTACAGTGGGGCTTCTTCGGCTTCCCGTCGACTTTTTGGATTCACTGTAGAGAAAAAGAAAATGCTACCGCGAGATTTGTTGGCATGCAAGTGGGCGGTAGACGGAGCAACGGGGCAATGGTGTCGCACTCTTGAAGCTTCCTAAAAGACAACATGCAAAGGGAATCGGTGGAGACCTGCGTTGGGCCCAAATATTCGCTTCTGCTCAGGGTGATTCCTCACAAGTCACAGGGAATGGGTACCAGTGAAAGCAGATGGCTTCGTTACGTAACCAGTTGCACTTTCTGGGCCACTTTAATTATTGAGGACGTGAAGTCACGCAATTGGGTTGACAGAAATTTGCCCGTTCTCAAAACGAGTAACCATTTGTCATATAAAAAAATATATCAAATGGGTTTTCTATATGGTGAAAAAAATATTCTAAATTGTGTGTGGTGCAATACACCCGTAAATGTGATTGAACAGTGTTATAAAAAATGTGTATAAGTGTTTTCAAGGCAAATCCATGAGAAATAAAACAAGAAAAATAATCTCACAGTAGCATGATGTTATCCACACAACAAATATTGGTTACCACTCTTTGACATGAAGAGGTTTAAAAAAAAAAATTTTTCGGTATTTATTGTATATGTTGTGAAATTCAGACTCATGACCTGATAAAAATATGGAACATGCCTTGAGTGACCTATCAAAAACGTCAGCCTTCCTTTCAGAATTGCATTCGATGAAGCTAAATCCCATTATAGTACATTCTATATGTCTCCATTGGGAGCTACTAGCCAATTCTGAAAATATGCATGACCTGCACCCATGTAAACCATTAGGACCGCTGTGTAAATGACGTGATATCCCTCAACCACGCTTCTTGATTAAAATATTTGGAACATACACGGTAATATATATTTTTTTATGTCTTTCAGTGTGCACGGATGGCTATTGCTCATATCATCAGGCCGCTCGTTAGAATTGGTTTAAGATGCCACACTAGTGCCAGTCCTTATGATGGGGTGGTCTACGCAAGGTATGCATACCCGCAAGAATAAACCATACGGTATATAATATACCGGTGAAATAAACAATATTAATGTAAAGTTAATACACGAAAACATAAAACGAACACGAAAAAACCGGTTATATACATTACTGTTATGTGTATATTACAGGCATAATGACACCGTTTGCCAACAAAGATTAATGCATGTTGAACTTCTTTTGCACCGTACATCACCGATCGTGCTAATCGGAGGTGCGGGGGAAGGACAACAAACTAAACATGATTTGGTAGTGAGTTGAAGCTGATCCAGCGCTTGTCTTGTTTAACCTACAATATTTAAAAACCTAGTATTATATTTTAATGTAGCACTCTTCAGTACCTCGGCATACAAACATTTGTAAGCCTAGGCTCAAAACAAGTCCCAAATGTTGCCTCACCCCCATTTTGGGGTACCCAAAAGCAATTTTTTTTTTTGGATTGTGCCAAATGTCAGTTTTCTTACCCTTCTATAACACTATTACAATTCACGTCATTCACTTGTTCACTCGCGTACTCAGAATTGTATTTTTATGCAAACTTTCATTCCCGATGAGGATGGTAGAGGTATTTAAAATGCAGCACTGGTGGCTACTGAGCCTTGGAGCTAAGGAAATGCCAAATGGGTCGTCAGCGTAGCTTAATGATCACTTCCCCTGTTGGAGTAAAGAAATAACGAGATGGTTGACTGTGATAGAACTGAAAGGTCAGCAGTGATTGAGCCTCAGTTGTAGACTCACGTGTTTTTAACACATGCGTGATCACTTTGGAAGCGTCTCTTGTTCATTGCGATTAAAATAGCTGATATTCCTTGCCATTACACGTAACTCGATATGTCATTGTTCCATTGCATGTTACGTGTTCTTAGCATGCGTGATTACCATATGGGTTTGATTTTTTTTTACATTAAAATCAGATTAAACATTCGCATGAATTATATTATTGTACAAGATATTTAAATACGTATTAAATCAACAATTTGAAGACCCTTATTAACCTTGTAGTAGCAATGCGGTTTTTTCTAATTAGAGCAACTGTGTACACATATTATCATGCATTGTTATACTTCATGGTAATGAAGCAGCATAGCAAGGATGACAAAATAGGAAAATTGAAGTGGTATAATTTAAAAGTTTCTGATTACATTTCGACAAACATGCTCTTTGTAAATAGTTCAATATTCATTATAAACAGTGGACAAGTTCTTAGATAACACAAACATCTATCTGAAGAGCAGAAGCTCTGTTAAATAAAAAGTTGCTAAGGGCAGTTAGTGGTGCTGGGGGAATGCAAACAGCAGAAGCTGCCAGACGCCCACCATTTAAAATTATCTGTTGAATAATTTCGTATCAAAGAGTGTTCAGTGTAATTTTTTTTTGATGTCACATTCTATGAGTGTTTTTTGCTGCCCTATTGTAGAATGTACCATGTGATCTGGTAATGGTATCGTATCGCCAGTATATTACAGCTTGAGAGTAGATATATGGATAATATTTTCATAGTACGCATTCAGCGCTCCAATATATTTTATTGTAGTTTTGCCTAAGCCTTGGGCAATCACTGTAATTCAAAGGGGATCCTTAGAATTGGATTTCATGCCATGCTGGTCACCTACATTAAACAAAATATGGACAGCAAATTTAAAAGTAAAGAGCATACAATGAAAGTCCTTTGTTGCAGTATATTCAAACGTGTCATCCACATGTGAAGGCATCACATCAAATGCAATATACTGTAGTTTTGTTTTAAAGTAATGATAAAATTACACTCGAAAGCATGAATTTTTCCATAAGCATAGGCTGCTGTCATGATTAATTTGTTAAGAAGTCATGGGCCAGATATTGCCCTCCAGTCTTGCTTTGTTACCATGGAGTCCAACGTTGTCAGATTTGCACCACCAGTTCGGCAGGATGTATTTATAAGCATAACACGCCATCTCCACATCTTACTTTGGACCTTTACTCGTGCAAACCACAGACTTAGCTCTGAGAATGGCTTCAAACAATTTATACTTTTAACATTTCTAAATGTGCATTTCATGGACCGTCGCATATATTTCACCTGTTTTTATATATATACATATTGTTTTATTCCGAATAATATGGCGAATCATATTGAGCTTTTTAATTATTTATGTGAAAGTCACTGCATCCCATTGATCGAACGAACGTGACACGTTGGCTAGAGTGTGACACTCACAATCGGAGTATTGAAAAGTTCAAATGCTAGTTATGGGTCTTACTCAGCCCACCATTCCTCCAGGGTAAACAAAAGTATTACTGTGCAGTACTACTTCATGGGTCATCATGGGACCTCCTTTGCCAGTACCAAAATATGAGAATAGGTTTTCCCCTTTTTTCTGGGGAAAACCTATTCCTATTCTATTCAGTTTGGTGTTTTAACATCTCAACACCTGTTTTGTTTCCAGAAAAAATGTGAAAACCTACTTCATGGGTGTTTAGCAGTGGTAGTCATATGCAGGGCCACAGAGAGTGAAAGGCAGGTAGGTGTACGAGATCTGCCATGGGAATGGGTGATTACAACGGAGGACTGGTCCACACCTTCGATCAGCGCGGTTGGCTATGTACGGTAAAAAAGAAGTTCAACATACATACATGGTCAGGGATGTGACTGGATTCATTTCTCTGTTGTGATAACTTTTGTTGTTCTGTAGTGCCTTTTGTTTTTGGTGAAATTTTTTAAATTGTTTATTCTTTTTATTTTCTGAGGCTTGTAATTTGCTTGGTAGTAGCTATATCTATAGGGTTTTGGCCCTTAAATAATTAATGTACAGCGTTGTGGGATGCAATTAGCATGAGTTATGCGATATAAAATTGTATTATTATTAAAGACCCCCAATGGAGATGAACCCCACTCCACTGTTAGTTTCAGCAGGCAGACGCTCGCTCTCTGACAGCGAGTACGCATCGAGAATATTTGCGAAACAGCGTGTGCAAGGCGCCCCGACAATTCAAGTAGGTAGGCATGAAAGGGGTTATGCTGCTGTTTTGATCCTCATTATTTCGAGCTATTAAGTTACACTCACACGAGGAAGCAGTTGTGCCAGCTCGTGTTGTGTTGGCACAGCATTTACCGTTTGTCTGCCCTTTGCAGCAGTGCTGTACTACTCATCACGTTTAATCAAACATCAGATAATTGCCCTATTGTTAGAGTCTGTTTTGTCTTCATTGAAGAGGTTCTTGAATGCGCGTCCAGATGCGTTGCTTTGCAGATGTATGATTTGGTGCATTACAAGTCCTGCATTGATATTGGTGGTGTTGCGTGTTCGCATCATATTTCTTGTGGGACATCACATCACAAAAGGAGGCATTACATTTAGCGTAGCTATTTAAGCGTCACCAGCATGATAAACTCTATTTGTTAAGTCACTGGTGATATGCACACATTCGTAGCAGAGTGTATTCAGCTGTGCCATGGTGCTTTGTATGTGTAGTGACATTGAATGAGTCACTGTCGCGTGTGCTGCTGGGAGATTGGTAGACAATGGGATTGGGGGTAGCAGCCAGTTCTACCAGTTGGACCTGTAGGCAAGGCACGGAGCCCTCTGGGGGATCCAGAGGGGTGCGGGGGCCGAGGGCGGAGCCTGGCCACGCTGGGCAGGATAAAAGGCGAGCTCCGACTCACAGTCGGGGCTGCTGCGATCTGGAGGGGAATCCGGTGTTCCGTCGTTGTCATTATCGTTGTCTTTGCCCTCTTCAAGCTGTGGGTCTGGCAGCATTTTGGCTGCCATGACCCGGTATGTAGTTATCCCCCAAGGCTGTAAAGGCCGGAATTTAAGAGTACCTCCTACTAGTGTCTGTGAATTGGTATACTACATATGTGTTCATATTCTTGGTTCTTTCGGTAAAGTCACGTATTATTTCCCTTCTACGTGACTTTACCGAAAGAACCAAGAATATGAATCCCTGCAGTCACGAAAGCTTTAAATCAAAATGTACATGTGTTGTATAGGAGAACCACGTGGAGATGGAAATTACTATTAGGGCTGTTTTCGTTTATTAAACACTTACATTCAGCACTCAAGCTCACACCAGGGGTAGGTGCTCTCTATTCTTGGTCTTTACCCTGGACCCCCGAACACTGTCGTCCTACCTTTGGCTGTCCCGTGGGCTCTCTCACTCGGGCCGGGGCTCGTCCAACACCGCCCGGCAACGAGGAGTGAAGAACCCACTCCCTCTCAGCCGATCCTCACTGAATACTTGGAGCCCTACTCTCGGCTATCCCCTTGGCTCTCCCACTCGTCTGCCCCGGATGGGGGTTCAGCCAACACCGTCTGGCGACGAGCGGTAGAGGCCTCCTGCAGCCGATCCTTACTCTTGGGCTCCCACAACGGCCACGCCCTCGTCACGGGGTCCCCCTTAATTACCCCTTGGGCGGCTCCTCCCCCTAACTCGGACCCGCCTTTGTTCCCGAAGGTACCCCCTTACAGCACCCGTGGCATGACGTCATCCTCCGCTGTCAACGTGCTCGCACCTCCCTCTGTATGCCCTCTCATGGTTGCTCGCACTACTCCTCTACATATGTACTTGCATCTTATTATTGCAAGCAACCTTAACGGGCACTTGGCATTTAACAATTATTTGAACCAAGGTGTTAGATACATGAGCTTACTCCAGTAAGCCAGACACATGGGACCTACATTTGTCCCTAATGCTTAGGCCTTTGATCATAATTGCTATTTAAGCTAGTTAATCCTCTAATTGTGTTAAGTCGTTAAGAATTGGCTCTGCTGTAGGTAAGAACACGGTTTCATGTCTACCAAAACTAGTGAGCATTGTGACCAATATATTCTTTATAGATGAGGCCTGTTACCTGTGAGGCAAAAATAAAGTATATGGCAATGTGTAGGGTTTAACAAAGTGACCTTACAAAACACACAATGTATTTGATTTAAAAAAACGTAATTCATTTATATATGGAGGTGAGTACATGTGACCTATCTGGAAGCAATCTTTGTGTGCAATTTGCAGGTAGTAATTTGAGGCCCTTCCTTGACTTTGTTAGTACTGTACCTAGTCAAATATATTGTAAGTGACATAAATTGAGTGCAGTGTACCTGCACAGGAAAGATATCTAGGATGTCAGTGTGCTTTTGTTGCATACGTAGTCTGTAGATTCTCTGCAGCACAGCTCAAAATTGTATTGTGATTGTCTCCACAGATGCAAAATGTGTGCTTTACAGCATGTAAAAATGATGCACTTTCAAGTTGACATCTAATGTACTCAATATTACTTTGAACTTAAATTGTTATAAAGTAGAATGCTACTGTAGACAAACAGGCACATTTTTAAAAGACTTTTATATTTGGCGCGAAACAATTCTGATATAAAATTAACATACGGATCAGAAAGGCTTTGAAAACATCAGGGTTTTAAAGCTTACATTCGATCTTTTTAATAATAAACAAAACTATATTTCAATGACAAAAAACTTTTTTTAATCCACACACAGGCTTTATAGAAATTATGTAATCGTGAACAACGTATGTGATGCAAACCATAAGACGTTGAAACATGACTCCTGATTGCATGCATTAACGTGTTTACCGACATTTTTTTTATTATCAGGACATTTCATTACAGTATTTAATTTGATGGTTTTATAGTATCGAGTGCGTTATGTATTTTAGGCTATGTGCGAATTAACCCACAGAATTACATGACTCAAATATACCCCTTTTGTGATCCATGCTACAACAGAGGTCGATTTGAACAATGCTTATATCAGTTACTAGAGCATTGTGGGTGGATCACAGAGTGGTGAAACCTACGTGAGACAACCAAATTATCAGAGCTACACAGAGTAAAATATCGCTTTGGAATATATTTATTGCTCTGAAAGTAAAATTTACAGCATTTTTAAATATACTTCGTGTTCACAAAGACCTCATTTTTTGCGATGCCTCAAGACATCGAAAGCCAAAAGTGTGATTAAAAAATTTGCTCGACCCAATTATTCACCTTCACAAGCGTTTATATAGCTTTGGCCGTTTTCCAGTCTTTTAAAGTGTGTTAGAGTGAGATGGAAAATTAAATAAGCTCTGAGAAATGCAGCAGTACTCTCACAATGTGAGCAAAGCTGCCTCGCAGCTTGCCATGATTAACACAAAGTTTCTGAATCATGTGGTTCACCTTCACTAATTAAGAGAAAAAATAACATCACGATCTACTTACACTTTTCAGAGGATGAGTATAATCCTTCAAAACCTTTTAACGTCATTAGTTAAAATGCGAGAAGAATGGATTGCATTTTGCTTAATATTTGGAAAGTGAATTATTATACTTAAAATAATAATTGCAGATCATGCACAGAATGTAATGTTTCAGATTCTTATACATACTTGGCTTGGATAGCACTGGTGGCAGAGTGCTTGTCTCATAACCAGGTAGTGAGATCAATATCTCTGTCAGGGTTAATACTGCGGTTAATCAAATACAAGTCTACAATGCTCGTCATATGGATGCTCCCACGATAAGAATATGGCATTTTATACCATGTAAATGAATATTCATTTCGACTTGCACTGAGATGGCTACGCGTTATGATCATCAGTTGGGACTGTTACTGGTAGGAACCACCTGGTTCCACCAGCCCACAGGGGATTATTGTCCATCCATCCGTCGTGCATCCAAAAATGGGAGGGGTCGGGCTGGGTGGAGAGGGGAGGGTGGGGAGGGTGGGGAGGGTGGGGCTGGGTGGGTGATGGGTGGTGGGAGGGGTGGGTGTGGGTGGTGGGAGGGGTAGGTCTGGGTGGGGCTGGGTGGGGAGGGGCTGGTCACCCCGTGGTGCCCTTATAAAACTCAACGTTTAACCTACTCACGCCGGCTTGTGCCCACCCTCACAGTCGGCCATATTTGCGGAATACACCACGCCGCCGTTGACCCTGGCCATTGAGCGAGCAACCCAACGTTCCTACCAGCTCCCTCCGCAGGAATGTGTTTTTGCACGTGCTCAAATGAATCCTCCCCCTGTTTTCACAGTGCGTATAGAAGGCACGCGGTCTACGATTTCTGCAGAAGATGACATCGCTGATGGCAGTAGCCCTGTTCCACTAGCCAATGCGAATGGAATCGGCAGTGGCTGCCCTTTCCCCGAGCAGCTGTCGCACCTCGCCGATGCCTCGAACAGCAGCGCTTCTCAAGCAGCTGGACTAAGGTGTGCAGAACTCTGTTTTATACTCGCATTACACAACCACAGCGGTAAATGTAAAACATTTATTCAAAAACATTACCGTCATCGTTCTTGACAAACGCTGGCTACCAGCCCATTTATTCCAACCACCACCAATGCACTACCTTCAAATATAAATTCATCACCCATTATTAAACAATTGTAACAGGATAGAAGTTTCAACTGTTCAATTGCTGGCAACATATTATTTATATACTTACGTGTTTTCTGTTCGTGTTATAGTTGTTTTAGATATACATGTATTGAGATGTTTTATTAATCATAATTGCATTTTGTTGTGTTGTACATGGACACGCTATGGTGAGCCCTCCCCTTTATACAAATAATGTACCAACATATAGCAAGGTCTCTTTTTTCTATTTCTTGTTTTAATTAACACACCATTAGTTAGGAAAGGTTCTTTGGAACAAATCAACAAACAAAACGTTAGGTATACACATTCACAGCCACACCAGAATATTAAATTAGTCGAGAAACATTGAAACTCCCGTGGACATTAATCCACAGCATTTGCCCAATAATTGCTAACAGAGGTTGTCCGATAGGTTGGCCTCTTCCATCAGAATATTGAAAGTCCACAGATACTGCATGGACACCGATAGAGATGAACAACATATGAGCACGGATACATTTTTTAATTGACTGACACTGAGAAACAAATTTTATTTTGACCTCCACGTCTTAGCTCCAGCGACGGCACCGTGGACAAGGACACCGGTCCAGGCGAGTTTCCACCCAGAGCGGTTCAGCGGAGAGAGAGAGCGGCCACCGGCGCAGTCAACGGCCAGGGCCACGACGGGGAGTCGGAGGAAGAGCGTGCCAAGCGGCTCCTCTACTGCTCGCTGTGCAAGGTGGCCGTCAACTCTCAGTCGCAGCTCGATGCCCACAACAAAGGTGGAGACGCTCGGGAAAGACACGCGCACCCATGCCGAAATGATGCCTTTAGCGAGCGGGTGCTTGAGGACGCCGGGTGTTTCGATGTTTGTGTCAGGTGCAGCACAACGATTGTTATCAGTCGCCTTTGCAAGTACGTTTGCTCGTACATGAAGCCGTCAACTGGATTTAAAACGTATTGACATTGGTTTATGATGGCTCGGCAAATCCATACAATAGAAGTGGCCTGATCTGTAGCTCCAAATGTCCGAAAGGCCTGGGCAATCTGGGATTGTTCCCGGATTACTAAAGGATAGGAAGAGCACATACAATGAGGTGTTAGATTAATCCGACCATCCACGAATAATATAAATAATGATGAAGATGACGACAAAAATTTGTGATAACCATCATCCCTGCTCCATTACATTGTTCTTTGTCATCATCCATTGCCATCACCGCTAACGCCACCACTCTCCGTGATAATTGGTGAAGGGTATAATGGTCATCATTCATCACCTTCGTGATCACCAGTCACTGCCACTCTCTCTGGACATCGCCCAGAGAGAGTGGCAACGTCACACAAGTCAAACAGCACCGGCCACTAGACACCATGTGGGAGATTCAGTAACAAATCATGAACATGGAACAAAAGCTGAATTGGTGTGCAGAGTAACACAGACAGGTGCATGTTTGGAATTGCACTGAAAGACACGAGGATAAAACGCATCGATAAGAAACAAGCGTGATTAGACATCGTATTGATTTAAGACGAGCGGGCTTGGGCAGAATGCATCGTCATGAGGGGCTGATGGCTGTTGGCTATAACCAGTGATGTGGGGACGTGCCTGAGAGGAGATGAAACAATGAAATCAACTCGTGTGCAGGAACTAGATGGATTGTTACATCACAAGACCATGCGATGGCCACAGCTTGTGCAGGACATCATTCATCAGTGGATAGATCATGACTGCTGATGATGATCTCGATATTCTTTATTAGAGGGTGAAGCTAGACTGCTGTTTTATTCTCTGTTATCTCTGATAGCAGTCGAGTACAGGGATAGAGAATGCACATAGATAACAGAGTAGATGTGGGACAGACAGAAGCAGAGGTCCACCGACAGATGGATACAGAAAACATCAAGAAAGCTAAGCCAAGGAGAGACGTGAAGACTAAAACAACAGAAGCAAGAATAATAGGAGCAACAACAGAAATATTTGTGTGTCTCATGGAGCCTGGCGATGCCATCATTCATGTTCATTGGGTGTTAAGTGGTCCAGCCTCATGTGCGACGATTGTGCTTGAGGTGTGTTAAATACATCGTAAGAAACGATGTCGTTGTAAGCAACAGAGCGGGTGAGTTCTATGCTCTTGTCCTCGACCCAAGTGAGAAGTGGGTGTAAAAGTATGTGTACCCACGTTTACCCTCGACAACACTGCCCACTGCACCGTAGCCGACCCAGTGGGCTCTTGGCGATGCCACACAGGCTGCTATAATGACGCTATGTGCCTTTTCAGCCCACGGGTGCCTATTTGGTTAGAGACACTTTTGCAAAACTGCTCTAAATTCAAAACGTGCGTATCAGCCTTGAACAAAAAAAAACCAGACAGTTCATGCCAATTTTGTATTTTTATTATTACTAATATAATACTCTTTGGGTCTTTCGGTAAAGTCACGTAGATGGAAAAATAATAGATCACGACGTTTCGATCGCAACACAGGCAATCGTCTTCAGGTGAGAGAGAAAGCTACTGAAACAAGGTCTTATGTAGGCCTGAGATGGGAGTCCCCTCAGGGTAAGAGGGCGGGGCTAGAGATGGTCTCCCTGAGGCTGTGGAAGTGGCCATTGTATTGTGAGAGATTAGCATGTCAATGATGTTTCGGTGGCAGATCGAGTCGGACATCCAGCCTGTCAATACAAAGACTTCCAACCGAGTAATGCAACTCAGAGTCAGCTAACATCGGCAGGAAGGATGGAAACATCACAGTAGGTTAAGACTTTACCTGGTTAATCACGTCCTTCAAATGATTGCTCAATTTGTACCCATCTTCTCAGTTGAAGTTGTGTCTGTGTTCATATATCTGGATGGCTTCATGGACAAATCTTTGATGATAGCCAGTGGGTTTGCATAGTACCTTCGTCTTGGAAAAATCTATTTCATGTGAGCCCACAGCCAAGAATGTGTGTTCCGCGCATGACGTCACTCCACATGCACCCCCCTATTTAATTATCATTAGTAGGTGACGTCACTCCACATTGGGTAACCCCATCATGAATAATCATGAGCAGATGATGTCCCTCCACATGGAGCTCCCCCCCTAATCAATAATCATGAGTTGATGACGCCACTCATGTGGACCCCACCCCCACCCCCTCATTAATAATCATGAGCAGGTCATTATTTTCGATTGAATATTTTAGATGAACTGCAATACATTAGCCAAAAACAATCATTGCCTTATTGTTCACGTTAGGTTCTAAGCACAAGATGATGATGGAGGCTCGTAATGGCGGGGGTGCCATCAAGGCTTTCCCCAGGCTGGGCTCTCGGCCCGCCTCCTCTGCACAGGACAACACTCCGAAGGGCTCAGGCCTCCAGGATAAAACCTTCTACTGCGAGATCTGCGATGTCCACGTCAATTCGGAGACGCAGCTCAAACAGGTCAGTCGCTCAACGTTCACTCGTCAGATGGGCGAGTGCTCGGACTGCTTTGTGTGCTCTTCGTTTACTCCATTAGCCCACATCCAATGATTGTTTTTCAAAAGTGTTTTAGTTTGTGTAACTTAACTCACTGGCGTGAACCTTGTTATTGTTGTACGAAGAAGAGCCATGGGCCGGAAATGTTGCTAATTATGTATGTTTCTCCTATTAAGGCAAACTTATTGATCCTAGGACACCATTCAAAAAAGTTAGTCGGTTCACTCTGTGCTAGGGCACCCATTCTAAGGTTGCAAGTTCACATTCTGGTCAAGGGTCGACTAAGCTCAGCATCCTTCAGGTGTGGTCAATAAAGTTAATTCTCTACCACTTTGTCGGACCTATTATCCAATGGAGAGGCGACTGGTCCCTGGAATAGGACTGCATTTTCCACGATTGAATCCAGATCGTGATTGTTATATGAGAAACCACCAATGGCTCATTTGAGCATGGGTACATAGACCGACCTTTGTTTAATAATTAATTAATTAGATCGAAGAGGAAACATGGCATGATCCTTATGGCGGTACCCCGGGGTTCAAATAATACAAACTGGCCGAGGCAAATAAATATTTTATTTCTGGGACACTATATTTTTTCCAGGGGTGTACTTAACTCCGCGACTGGGGTACCAATAAATCCGAAATCGGTGCCACTCTGTGATGTCGAAACGCAGCGAGGACGATTGCGCTGACACCCTGAACACTCGTATGCACCATAGTGGTGCATCGTGTACAGCTTGTAGAGATGAGTCGATTGCCGCATCGCCGACTATCAACAGACTAAAAATGACTGCATCACGGACATTGTGAGAGCCGGGGTACTATGGTACCCTGGGGTACCGCCATAACGTTCACATTTCCTTTTTTTCTATAACTACTTTTCACTTCATAAGGTTGGGTGTCAAACCTGGCAGATACGCAGTGCAGACTCTTTAACTGAAGAGGAGTTGGTTTAGCTTTGTGATAGTGGGTTAGGCGGTAATGCCACAAGGCCTAATAGATAAGAGTGCGTTGACGCAGCTCGAATAGGCTTTGCTCCAGGTAATCTTGTAACTTGAGATTAGGATGTTACATCTCAGCACGTACCGAGATTGTACAGTTAAACACTGTTTTAAGGAAATCGTTGTCTATCGTGTAGTTTTTAATCTATAGTGTGTTCCTATATTTCTCATCATAATCCATCTTCCACAGAAAACTGGAAACAATAAGGTTATCACCGGACATTTCCCTATCGCTCCCAAATAAAGCATGTAAATGACTGAACTACGTGTTGTGGAGTTAAGACGTTTAAAAAATATTATCTTTACGATCAAAACATTGTACATGTTTTTAGTCGAATAAATATGAGCCTTTTGATGTAAACGCTCAAAAGAAATACGTTTAATGTGTCTGTGCAAAGCATATTACAAGCCGAAGACACAAAGACCGAATAGCAGGCAAGCCCATTAAGCCAAAATTCTCTCCTTACAACAAGATTCAAGGACATTCCAGCTCAGTGGGGGTAAGTCCACCAACATTTTCTATACATAGAACAGAACAAAATCACAGTACGGCTTGTTCATCATTATACACTTCCTAATATATACTAGCATTAATGAGGAACAATGAGAGGAAAGTATGTGGCTCTTGCCAAATTCAATGTCTTGTAGTGTGCAAAATTGTATGTGTGTAATTTAACGTGTCATTTGAAATTTGAATAAAAAAAATAACAACCCCCAATGATTAATCTGTTGCATTTAATATTATTACAATGTTAACCACATCAACAGCTTCAGCCATGATTGCATCTTGATAATTTTAACTTCAGTATATAATTGCGTTTTAAAATGATTGCCATTCATCGGCTGGTTGACCAATTAAAATGTTCTCGTGCCGTTCAACTTTCCTGACTGAGCCCTCAAGAGGCTAAAGTCTCTTTATTGAGCTGCGAAACGGCAGAAGCAATCCTCTACCCAATTATAAAACTGACGCCATGCATTCAACTCCCATCGCCTTGGTAAACCCAGAAGAATAAATGAGTACACGAGTCGATCGACAGGTCACAAGTTTTGGAGGAAAGATCCCGACCCTGACGCCTGCTGTATATTTGGAGTCTGCACGTTCTCCCTGTGGTCGCTTGGATTTTTCTCCGGGTCATCCGGTTTTTCCCTCCAGATTTTAAAAACATGCGGTTGGCAATACTGTATTTGGCTGCTGTACATTTCCACGTGATAAGCCACTTCGTTGAGCTATCATTTGTGGCCATGTTGCATCTAAAAAAAGAGCTATATAGCTCCGTGGGCTTTACCTGCTAAAGTAAAAACATGTTTTATAGTTTAGTATAAAAAGTGTGGGTACTTGCACCTCTTTCAAGATGTCTGGCTAGGATGGAAGAGTAGGCCAAATACCCTCCAGCAGAGCTGCTCTTTTGAGCTCCGTCTAGTACAGGCCCTCGAGTTTATATATACACACATACATTGAAAATATTCGGCACTTCATTGCACAACCCCCCCCCCCCATTTCCCTGCAGGGAAAACTGCCTCCAGGATTTCTGCCGACGTCCCTCGCGGGCGTGAGGGATCCACTGGGCCTGCACGGGGCTCTTGGAGCCGCGGCTCCACCAGCCTCGACCCTGACGTTCCACGTGGCGGCAGCGGCTCCTCCGCAGCTGTTGCGTGCCGCCCCAGGGCCAATCCGCAGCTCTCACCGGTCCATGCTGTTCACGCCCTACTGAACCCCCCCTGCCGCCTTCTGGAAGCGGGCTGCGAACGGTCAAAATTCGTTTTAAACCTTTGGGTGGCCAACCTCCTCAAGTACAAAACTACGTAACAAAAAAAATCCAGGACATGTCAATGGAAAGAAGAATATGTGAAAATACTAGAGGACGGGAGAACTACATGTCAATGCTTTGTCTTGAGTGGTGTATTATTACTATTATGCAACTGGCAAAAAGCTGGACTTTTAATGCCCTGGGGAAGACTTGCGTATTTCCCAAGACAGTTACCTCGACAGAGAGGGTGATCCTGGGACAACCAGGACAAGTGGAAACTTTATTTAAACTATGCCCGTGAAGCAACCACATCGGTGTTGTAAAGCACAGTACACGTGTTGTGGTTTTTACAGAGCAACAGTGATTACAGGCAATCGTAATTGCCTATCATTGCTTTGGGTTCCCCCCCCCCACCCATAGTGTCAATGGTGATAACAATGCGCTGTAGTGATGGCTTGTTGTGGCCTCGTCGATGGACCAATTGTAGACAACTATGATGTGACGTTCCTGCTCAGATGCCCTTATACCCCTGCCATGTAATCACTCTGAGAAGTGACATCAGGGTCAGTCAGTGATATATTGTTTTCTACTTGAGCCTACATGGGCTCCTTAATGCGTTCGACCTGGTCAAGGTGGCCATACACGTAAATGGAGATAATACAAGCAAACAAACAAGGTATTTCATAGACATATGTAGGCTACCATAATGTCATTCAAAATTTACATTACAGCAGACATCAAAATAATAAAGCAAAAACACACAAAATAAGAGAAGAAATAAAACCTGAAAATTAATAGTAACCGTTTTTAAATCTTTATTATATTATTTATAATGTTATTCCATCTTTTTTATTGTATATTTATCTTCACTGTCATCATCGTTATATATGTTTTAACGTGTGCTATATTTGTCTTACTTGCTCCTTTGTGTTCAAATATGATTCCACATCTTTGAAAAAGATCCTCCGTATAGGCTTGACAGACTGTTGAGGCTTGTGCTGTTAGCGAGCACCTATGAAGGCCGGCACGGTACACAAGGGGGTGGGTGGCCAGCACCATGCCTGACCGCTTTTTCTCCCCAGTGACGATGAATTTACACACCGCACCAGGTACTCATTTGAGGCCGAGTCTACCTAGGCGAGGCCCAGGCCCGGTTCAGATAATCATCACTTGGGTTGCCGGGTTCGTAGCGCAGCAGCTCGCAAACTGCTACACTACCGCTCCCCACACACAGCCTGATTGGTCAGCTCTGTCTGCGTGCAGAGTGCCAGGGGTAGAACAACCTTGCTCCTTAACTACCTTATGACTGTAATGGTGCTTCACCCATTTCGTCTGTATGGACGTATGTATGTTGCACTTCTGTCGCACCGTACATATCCAACCGTGCGAATCAGAGATGCGGAGATCGTCTGGCGAATTGATGGGAGTTACTATGTGAAACACAAGCTGTGCATTAATTCGGAACAAAGAAGTCGTCATGCTAAATGAACGTTGGGCACGACTCGTCTTCATTCTCCAACACCAGCGGTCAGCAACCAAAAATAACAGAAAGAGCAATTTATTTAGAATTTGGTGGGGGTGGAGGGAAACCCCTCAATATTTCAAGAGTCGCAATGCACCGTGTGGTGCAAGGCCGTAGCTATGGAGTCAACATTGGGGAGGGGACCAAATCTTCCAGGGGGTCTGGGGGTCCCCCCCCCCAGAAAAAAAAATCTAGATTTGAAAACGAATTTCCTGCCTAAAATATAAAAAAAAATCACTAACATGGGATGGACTTTTATTTTATTTTTTACAATGTCTAATAGTGTATTGTAATACATTGCTTTTTTTACTTTTTCTTGTTTCATTGTATGTATTGGCAGAGATTAGGGATTAAGAAAGTACAACCATAACCACAATCATATAAACAGAAATCTATTTTATAGCTATATATTGGGGGGGACATTTTGAGCATCTTTGAATATTGGGGGGGGGGGGGGGGGTGGGGTGTATCCCCACCCCCCCCCCCCCCCCCATATATATTATAATTACGGCCTTGGTGTGGTGAATACGAGATGGTGGGTCCTTAATAAATGACGTCACGAAGCGGCAGTCCTTAAAGAGGCACATGCGGCTCTTGGGGTGGACGTTGCTGACCCCCTGTCCAACAGAGTTGATGGTGGAATGTCTAAATTTTAATTGCAAAGACAACTTATTTTCAAAAGACAGCCAGTCTCTTGACAATCAACAGCATGGCACTTACGTCATTGACCCCGTAATAATATCAAACAGAGTCGATCCCTGAATGACTTGTTAAAACACAACCTTCTGACGGTGTGTTGCCACTTGCAAACTCCCGTCACATTGTCGGCTACCATCATTTCAGTCTAAATGTTTATAATCCAACACTTTTGTATGAAGCTAATTTATAGCCAATTCAAACATACGCTAAGACATTATTCGATCAAATGTATGTCATTTGGATTCATTTATCTTACCCACAATCGTGGCAGATTAAAATTTATGCCGATTCGGTTGCCATGTTCCTACGACATCAATTGCTAGGGCAAGAACCACAAATGATTTCCAGGCGATTGCTTTCTTCCATCACTGATGAAGCAGTTTATAAATGTGGATTTTACTGGTAGGAACCTCCTGGTTACACCAGCCCACAGGGGATTATTGTGTCCGTCCGTCCGTCGTGCAGGGAGGGGCTGGGTGGGGAGGGGAGGGTGGGGAGGGGCTGGGTGGGGAGGGTGGGGAAGGGCTGGGTGGGGAGGGTGGGGTGGGGCTGGGTGGGGAGGAGCTGGTCACCCCGTGGTGCCCTTATAAAACTCAACGTTTAACCTACTCACGCCGGCTTGTGCCCGCCCTCACATTCGGGAATATTTGCGGAATACACCACGCCGCCGTTGACCCTGGCCATTGACCGAGCAACCCAACGTTCCTACCAGCTCCCTCCGCAGGAATGTGTTTCAACCGAAAAAAAAAACCTGGTCTGGTGTCAACAGAGAGGAAGCAGTGTCTTGCACGTACAGTGCAATATAACACTGTGGCTCACCCCATGGCAGTCCTGCCAGGCTCACATTTTTTTATGAGTGTGGGACTTTTATTAAGACTAGCATCTGTTCCAAAAAAAATCACTCATGTCGTGTTTGTCACACACGACCGAAATGTAATTATATCGGTGTAAATTATGTTTAAATGTGTGCTTAATGACGAGTAGAATTAAACGATGTGTTATGTAACTATTGTAATTTACAATTACGCTCCCGAACACGTTTTGGTTCTTAAAGACATGCTTTTTTATGCAAATGTTATATTTACCGATATTGGTGCATAACAAAAAATGGGCCTGGATCCGATTCTCACCCCCGCATAGAAAATGTGATGGCAAGTGATGACCTTCACGCTTTCTGCACCAAAAGTGGTGTCATGTCGTGGTATCGCACATGGCATCGCTTTTGTCAGCACGAAGACGAGTAAAATAATTATGTAAAGATGTGAGAGAGAGATAAAAAAGAGCTTAATTGTCGTTAAATATATCTGAAATCCCAAAATTGTTGAATCTGAAAGTCATCCCGAATATTCATGTATTCTATCGACGGTGTACACGTATATATGACTAGAAAATGTATTTAAAATAAAATTTAAATATATATGTATTGTACAGTGTAAATTATTGTGGGTACCTTGTTTGGCTTTATTTTCCCATTGAGCATATTGGTTAATTGTTTGTGCGGTGAATGCTATTGGCCAGGTTCGTTAAGGGAGCGATTTCCATTGTTTTGTTGATCACGCTGCAGAGCGGTTTCCCCCCCCCCCCATCCCATTCAAGAGAGCAGTTTTGAGAAAAATGTTGCCAGCAAATGAACAACGTGGCAACTTTAACTTATGTGGAGTCTGCACAGCGGACAGCAACGAGGATGGCGGATGGAAACAAGCACGCAGATGGCATAACACGGAGGGCCAAGAGGTTACTGATGATTCATACTCGGTCTCTAACAAACAGAAGTGGGAATAAGTAATATTTAAAAATACTTTATTTTTTAAACACGCTTTAATGAAATGTACCCTACTCGTAATGGCAAAACTCCACGACTCCAGGAAGTGGCCACAAAGCTTGCCACAACGTAAGTGGCCGTGGTGATTTACAGCCAACGTCAGTTGAGCATGGACAATTAGACCCAAGCCGAAACATAACATATAAAAATGAATGTAAAAAAATATTTATTTTACATTTTTAATGATATAATATAGTATTGTCATCAGTATGACATAAGTATAGCAAGTTTGCAGTCGATACCACATTGGAAAGTGGGTTAAAATTGCGTTACGAGATTTGAGGATATGACAACAGACAGTGAGTTATTAGAAAGCGTGTAAAAGAGCCCTCCACTGCATCGCCTTCAATGTCAGCCTCGCCAAAATACCGTCCCAAAAAATTGTTGACTTCAAAGCCAACCTCCAATTAGCACGGTTGACTACGTACGTTCAGAAAGAAGCACAACATACATAATTGCATAAAATGCGCAAACAATGCATATCCCATTGTAAACCCCGAGGCAACACTGGGGGAGGGGAAGGAGATGTCTCACACCCCCATACCCTCATGAGAAATGCATTGCTCTTTGACAAATTTACACGCGGAGAAAAAGCACACTCGGAAGCAGAATCTGTATTTATAATGGCGGAGATATTAAGCTGTTTATCATAGATGTCAGTAGGGACGGGTGAGAATGTTACAACAACAAACAATACAAAAACATGATCGTGGTGCAAGATACAAGGTAAACATCACATCTATTCATACTCTTTGGTTCTTTCTGTAAAGTCACGTTGTTAGAAATAAAATAAAACAAATCACGACGTTTCGATTGCAACACAAGCAATCTTCATGAAGTGGGACAACCACAGCAAGAAAAAAAATTGCTGAAGCGAGAGAGTAGCTCTCTCGCCCACTTCAGCAATGTTTTTGTTTAATTTTATTTCTAACTACGTAACTTTACCGAAAGAACCAAAGAGTATGGATTCCTGCAGTCACGAAAGCTTCAAATCACATCTATTGTAAAATCCCGGCGTTCCGTTTATCCATCAACTACATTATAAGAGCCTTTCAGAAGGCCTGAATGAAATGTATAGAAAATGGACCCCCAGATATGGCGGTTAAAAGTTTATTTTAAAGTTTTACAACAATTGTCGACCCCCCCAAATTGCTTTTTTAGTAGGCATTTATGCCTACACACCCTACATACAATAGAATCCACGTTTCTTTTGTAGGCAGGAGCTAGAATAAGGCGGCCGTGGGCCGACGAAATTCTAGTATAAATAAATCTAAACCATCCCCATCCTACCAGGCAAAACCCACTGAGGTATTCACTTATTTTTCAGAAGCGGCCTGGCCACAAATGATAGCTCAATAAAGTTGCCCATCATTTGGACATTTATAGCACAAAAATAATCAAACACTGCCAGCGTTAACGAAAACGTCACTTTTACAAATTTACTTCATTTAAAATTTATCCACTTTCTATTCATGCTGAAACGAGCACAGAGCCGGACTCATCACTCGTGGCAGCCCAAAGCCATCGGTTGGAATATTCCACATTCATGGTAGGGGCCAGTCTCTTTCTAGGACAGCCACTGTCGATTTCCCACCCCTCAAATTTGTATTTGCAACCTTCTAATTCCGAGCCACGTGCTCTGCTGCAGCACAACTTGGGCAGATAATAACTTAGGCTGCGTGTTTTCTTTTCCATATTTGCCTTACAAAACTAGAATATCGCAGCGGGGACACGGCAGGGTTGTAGTTTTTTTTCCCACGCACTTATATGACATCCCGTGCACTACCCATGCCCACGTTTGTACAGGAAAGTTTTGAAAGGTAATCCGTTGAACGAAGTGATGAGCGATTGGCCTTTGCAGTCGACAATGTCCATTGGGCATTGCTCTGCCATTGGCTTTTAATTACAGGTCACGTGTGGGTCAGTTCAGTTGGAAACGCTGAACTTGATGGCTGTTTTCCCAACTGCTCCGAACATGGCTTACTGTAATTTGCTTGAAAGCACAATGGGGAAATCTCCTCGCTCTAATTTATCGTGTGACAAAATTGTGTTGGAGGACAGGAAACTATTACTCAGATTAAATTGTCATGACATCTCTCGAAACTTAAAATTAAAATTCCCATAAACGTTAAGCTAAACTATTCATGGAGCTTTAGAACAATTTCAAGAGTTGTCATACGTGTCTAGGCCTCGGCAAGGTAAGGTAAAAGTTAAACGGTAAAAAAAACAAGACAAACTTTACCCTACCTTTTACCTTACCACAATACAATCGCGTTACCCTAACTTTTACCCTTTAGCAGGTAAGGTAAAAGGTAAAAAAAGAACGAGCCTACCTTTACCTTACCTTTTACTCTTATCCCATACAAATTTCGCGATTACAGGGTAATTACTGGGGTAAAAACATGGACATTTTTTTTTTTCGATAAATGCTAGTTAGAGCACTTTATTCATTTTTCGATTTAAAGCTTTCGTGACTGCAGGGATTCATCTTCTTGGTTCTTTCGGTAAAGTCATGTAGAATGGAATGAATGAAACAGCACCATGCTTGGAGCGTATATTTAATCTGGGTTGGAAGGCGGGGAAAGGGCGCCTTGACAAATAATTTGCAAATCAAGAAAAAATTCGCATATTTATGGGAAATGCAGGTATGTGATTAGTACTACTTATGCCCGTGCATTATGCAGGATTATTTGCATCAAAGGGAGGTGATATGGGAACTGCAGGTATGCGATTAGTACTACTTATGCCCGTGCATGATGCAGGATTAGCAGCATCAAAGGGAGGGGATATGGGAAATGCAGGTATGTGATTAGTACTATTTATGCCCGTGCATTATGCAGGATTAGCAGCATCAAAGGGAGGGGATATTGGAAATGCAGGTATGTGATTAGTACTACTTATGCCCGTGCATTATGCAGGATTAGCAGCATCAAAAGGAGGGGATATGGGAAATACAGGTATGTGATTAGTACTACTTATGCCCGTGCATTATGCAGGATTAGCAGCATCAAAGGGAGGAGATATGGGAAATGCAGGTATGTGATTAGTACTACTTATGCCCGTGCATTATGCAGGATTAGCAGCATAAAATGGAGGGGATAGGGGTAGCATTAATAAAGCGAAGGAGTGTTAATAGTATGTAGCTGCAGTAACTAAAACCACCACGTAAACAACTAAAGTATAAACTACATAGTATCATCAGTATACTAAATATACTCTACAATAAGCTGAGTTACTAACAGTAAGTAATACATTACAATTCTACGTCGTAAAAAATATAATATGCTTCCATCTAAACTTTATTCTCTTACATCACACGAGTCTACACCGTACTAAATACTGCCATAGACAAACCCAACATTAAATTATATACTGTATTGCTATAAACTACCCTATACCTTATACATTGTAATATTACACTATGTATTATTCTACCAACCCTAATGTATATCACACTGCTGTATATGGTACAGTGTATAAAAACAAATAGTATAAAATTCATATGCTTAATACAATGTACAAAGTAATATATAGTATCGTAATTGTATAGTGAAGGATGTAGAGTGCAGTTTGTCTGGTGCCAGTATGTAGAGTGGAGTTTGTGTGGTGCCAGGATGTAGAGTTGAGTTTGTCTGGTGCCAGGATGTAGTGTGGAGTTTGTCTGGTGCCAGGATGTAGAGTGGAGTTTGTCTGGTGCCAGGATGTAGAGTGGAGTTTGTCTGGTGCCAGGATGTAGAGTGGAGATTGTCTGGTGCCAGGATGTAGAGTGGAGTTTGTCTGGTGCCAGGATGTTGAGTGGAGTTTGTCTGGTGCCAGGATGTAGAGTGGAGTTTGTCTGGTGCCAGGATGTAGTGTGGAGTTTGTCTGGTGCCAGGATGTTGAGTGGAGTTTGTCTGGTGCCAGGATGTTGAGTGGAGTTTGTCTGGTGCCAGGATGTTGTGTGGAGTTTGTCTGGTGCCAGGATGTAGAGTGGAGTTTGTCTGGTGCCAGGATATAGAGTGGAGTTTGTCTGGTGCCAGGATGTAGTGTGGAGTTTGTCTGGTGCCAGGATGTAGAGTGGAGTTTGTCTGGTGCCAGGATGTTGAGTGGAGTTTGTCTGGTGCCAGAATGTCGAGTGGAGTTTGTCTGGTGCCAGGATGTAGAGTGGAGTTTGTCCGGTGCCAGGATGTTGAGTGGAGTTTGTCTAGTGCCAGGATGTAGAGTTGAGTTTGTTTGGTGCCAGGATGTAGAGTGGAGTTTGTCTGGTGCCAGGATGTAGAGTGGAGTTTGTCTGGTGCCAGGATGTAGTGTGGAGTTTGTCTGGTGCCAGGATGTAGAGTGGAGTTTGTCTGGTGCCAGGATGTAGTGTGGAGTTTGTCTGGTGCCAGGATGTAGAGTGGAGTTTGTCTGGTGCCAGGATGTTGAGTGGAGTTTGTCTGGTGCCAGAATGTTGAGTGGAGTTTGTCTGGTGCCAGGATGTAGAGTGGAGTTTGTCTGGTGCCAGGATGTAGAGTGGAGTTTGTCTGGTGCCAGGATGTAGAGTGGAGTTTGTCTGGTGCCAGGCTGTAGAGTGGAGTTTGTCTGGTGCCAGGATGTTGTGTGGAGTTTGTCTGGTGCCAGGATGTAGAGTGGAGTTTGTCTGGTGCCAGGATGTAGTGTGGAGTTTGTCTGGTGCCAGGATGTAGAGTGGACTTTGTCTGGTGCCAGGATGTAGAGTGGAGTTTGTCTGGTGTCAGGATGTAGAGTGGAGTTTGTCTGGTGCCAGGATGTAGAGTGGATTTTGTCTGGTGCCAGGGTGTTGAGTGGAGTTTGTCTGGTGCCAGGATGTAGAGTGGAGTTTGTCTGGTGCCAGGATGTAGTGTGGAGTTTGTCTGGTGCCAGGATGTTGAGTGAAGTGTGTCTGGTGCCAGGATGTTGAGTGGAGTTTGTCTGGTGCCAGGATGTAGTGTGGAGTTTGTCTGGTGCCAGGATGTAGTGTGGAGTTTGTCTGGTGCCAGGATGTAGAGTGGAGTTTGTCTGTTGCCAGGATGTAGAGTGGAGTTTGTCTAGTGCCAGGATGTAGTGTGGAGTTTGCCTGGTGACAGGATGTAGAGTGGAGTTTGTCTGGTGCCAGGATGTAGAGTGGAGTTTGTCTGGTGCCAGGATGTAGAGTGGAGTTTGTCTGGTGCCAGGATGTAGTGTGGAGTTTGTCTGGTGCCCTGATGTAGAGTAGAGTTTGTCTGGTGCCAGGATGTTGAGTGGAGTTTGTCTGGTGCCAGGATGTAGTGTGGAGTTTGTCTGGTGCCAGGATGTAGAGTGGAGTTTGTCTGGTGCCAGGATGTAGAGTGGAGTTTGTCTGCTGCCAGGATGTACAGTGGAGTTTGTCTGGTGCCAGGATGTACAGTGGAGTTTGTCTGGTGCCAGGATGTTGAGTGGAGTTTGCCTGGTGTCTGGATGTAGAGTGGAGTTTGTCTGGTGCCAAGATGTAGAGTGGAGTTTGTCTGGTGCCAGGATGTAGAGTGGAGTTTGTCTGGTGCCAGGATGTAGTGTGGAGTTTGTCTGGTGCCAGGATGTAGAGTGGAGTTTGTCTGGTGCCAGGATGTAGAGTGGAGTTTGTCTGGTGCCAGGATGTTGAGTGGAGTTTGTGTGGTTTATAGCAATACAGTATATAATTTAAAGTTGAGTTTGTCTATGGCAGTATATAGTACGGTGTAGACTCGTGTGATGTAAGAGAATAAAGTTTAGATGGAAACATATTATATTTTTTACGACGTAGAATTGTAATGCATTACTTACTGTTAGTAACTCAGCTTATTGTAGAGTATATTTAGTATACTCATGATACTATGTAGTTTATACTTTAGTTGTTTACGTGGTGGTTTTAGTTACTGCAGCTACATACTATTAACACTCCTTCCCTTTATTAATGCTACCCCTATCCCCTCCTTTTGATGTTGCTAATCCTGCATAATGCACGGGCATAAGTAGTATTAATTACATACCTGCATTTCCCATATCCCCTCCCTTTGATGCTGCTAATCCTGCATAATGCACGGGCATAAGTAGTACTAATCACATACCTGCATTTCCCATACCCCTCCCTTTGATGCTGCTAATCCTGCATAATGCACGGGCATAAGTAGTATTAATCACATACCTGCCTTTCCCATATCCCCTCCCTTTGATGCTGCTAATCCTGCATAATGCACGGGCATAAGTAGTACTAATCACATACCTGCATTTCCCATATCCCCTCCCTTTGATGCTGCTAATCCTGCATAATGCACGGGCAAAAGTAGTACTAATCACATACCTGCATTTACCATAAATATGCTAAATTCCTCTTGATATGCAAATTATTTTGTCAAGGCGCCCTTTCCCCCCCTTCCAACCCAGATTAAATATACGCTCCAAGCATGGTGCTGTTTCATTCAGACGCTGTCTCCCCGACAGACCTGGTCTTCACCTGAGGATGGCTGCTTGCGTTGTGGCCGAAACGTCGTGAGAGTTATTTTATTATGTTTTATTATTATTCTTTTATTATTTCCATTCTACGTGGCTTTACCGAAAGAACCAAGAAGACGCTTTATTCATATAGAATACTCTCAAATCGGGCGTTTAGGCTGTCGACGACACCGTCCTCCATAACCTCCTCGTCCCAGTCGTCTTGGTCGATGGCGATCTCATCAACAACCTGATCAAGTTCGTCATTGTCATCATCCTTGGACGGACGACAGGCAATAAGATCCTGCGCCGCTCCAGCCCAGTTAGACGGAACCTTCAGGCAGCCGGCCGTGATCCATGAGCGCAAGCACATGGACTTTATGAAGAGCGTCGTTGACAGCAACTGGCGAACGCATGTGAACTCCCGCCCGGCTCCGCTATTCACACGTTCGCAGGGAGTTGACGTCGCCGGCGCTCCCAAGTAGTCGCAGGCCATCTTGTAGTGGGCGGGGAGCAGCTCTTTGTGGAGAAACCACCACTGCATTACGTCAATGAAGGCGCTGGCGGTCGTGACGCCCATGCTCAGAAAACGATCGACTTCATCGCCGTCGTCTATGGAGTTGCCGACGTTGCTGAACAGGGTGCTGAACAGTGACCGCTCCTCCATATGGGCAGCAACTGCCGTCGGCGAGATCGTGAGCACGTCGCGATGCTGCAGGACAGAGCGGATTGTGGCCTTCAGTGTAGCCAGCTCGTCTTGGTCTGTCGTTTTCGGCAGCTGTGGATTCAAGTAGGATGCCACGATGGCGGGTTCCTGAACCAGTAGGTGGCGGTACCGCACCAGTTCGGCCTTCATCCCCGTCGCAGTCAAGGGCTCATCGATCGTTCTAAGGGCGGCTTCACCGTGATCGCAATGACGGACGAGGTGCTCCATCGTCACCGGCACGAGATCCAATGTCGAATTGTGGTCCGCCGACAACGAGGCCATGACCTGGCGCGGCATTCGCAGGAATGCTGTCACGCCCTCGATGTTTGCCCACTGCAGTTCAGATAAAGCACCGACACTGATCACATCCTGGAAGCGCGCCATGATAATGTCCAATGAGACACGCTTCTTGATGGCGTCATCGCCCATGTCAAACGTCGAATGCCACCTGGTCGGCGAGTCCTGGTGCGTCGGCTCCTTGCTGGTGAGCTTGGTGATCTCAGCCTCGCGGCGGTACGACTGCCGGACGACCTTGCTGCACCTGATATTGACGAGCGCCTTGCTCAGTTCGGCATTTGTTGACTTGATCAGTTTTAGAACTTGGACGACACCGATCTGGACGGAATGATCCGCACATCGAATATGGTGGCAAGCCCGCAACTGCTCATATCCGGCGTCCACGTTGACCAGGGCGAACAACGTCTTGACAGCACTGTTCGCATCGGAGCCATTGTCGCTGGTGACAGCGAGCAGCTTGGTCGAGATATTGTGCCCGAGGCTTTGGAGGTGCTCAAACAGAGCGGCCCCAATGCGCTTGCCGACACCCCTTCCGGACTGCACATCGAGGATTGTCAGCAGCATGGATTTTGACGCACCAGATTTGCTGTCGATCCAGTGCACCGTGACCATCCAAAATCCCTTCAGGTTGCGGTTCGACCACCCGTCGATGGTGAGCGAGATGGCGACGTCCAGGTTGGAGAAGAACGCCCCGACGATGGGCAGCATGATGGCGTGATGCTCGACAATCCTGCGAATGATGGTGTGGGTCGATGGACCCTCGTATCCCTGCGTCAATGTGTTGACCAAGGTCTTGAACTTGTCGCTGCCGGCGGCTCGCAAAGAGATTGCACCTTGGATAACAAAATCCACCACCGCGTTCTCAAACTTTACCAGGAGGAGATCCGGGATTGCTGGCTGGCTCAGCGTTTGCTGTATTAGGCGGCTCGCCGACGCCGACGTCCCGACCTCGCTGCCTGGGGCGAGCACGTTGTGTTTCTTGAGGTGGGCTTTCCACCCCGACACGTTCGTGTGGGTGGAAAACCACTTGCGGCAGTGCATGCACTGCCACTTCCCTTGCTGTGCATGCGGATGACCCTCCATCCAATCGTGTGTGTGCTCCCACGGGAACGCATACCGCTGCCTCTTTCGATTGCTGTTCGCAGCAACCCCAAAAAAGCCGTTGCTGGCATCCTCGTCCTCTAGTACCTCGACCTCAAGAACGTGGACCGTCTCCATGTGCTCCGCCATCACTTTAAAATGGAGGCCACGGACTAGCGGTAAACAAGGTACTGTATTTACCGGGTAATTATTCGCCCTACCCTTACCCTACCGGGTAATTCTTCTGAGCTACCTTTACCCTACTCTTTACCTTACCCCTTGGCATGTCCAAACCTTTACCCTTTACCTTTACCCTTTTACCCGGTAATAAAGGTAATTTACCTTACCTTGCCGAGGCCTATACGTGTCAACCCATACGGTGTACCCGTATTCTTGAACATGTAAATTGAGCTTTCAGGTCCATACGTCATACAACCGTTTCAAGAAGGGTAAAACAAATATTTGTTTATGTTTCTCCCTTGTGATGGGACTTTGTAGGATGAACGTTGAGATTTATACGGGGTGACCAATAAGGTCTGAATTGGTCTGAATAGGGTAGGCACTGATAAGGGATTGACAGATATGAGTTGTCTTCATGGTGTATGTGTAGTAGGTTCAAATTAGGTGCACACACACGCAGCTTGGAGGCAACACTATTTATTAAACGGTAAGTAATATAACACTGTACATAAGGTGGTGACCACCTTCCTCAACTCACTAACACTCTGGAACACGACACAGACTGGACCAGGCAGGCAACGGCCTGCCTGGCCCAGGACGACGACTCGGGACTTGACGACCGAAGATGTCTTCACCTTGGAGTACAGTACAACAGCCGCCTCGCTCTGCGTTCACACCACGCTTATATTTGGTTTGGCGTGGCTGGCTCCGCCCCGGCGTGGCTGGCTCTCTTCAGGCCACGCCTCCCTTCCCAGGACACGCCTCACTTCCCCCACCTCTGGGAGGGTCCGGATCCCTCCACCACGCGACCCCCCCAGGCACCCCCTTGGGGCCCCCAGCCTTCGTACGGGCCGACACAGTAGTGACCTTTCTCTGTCACTACATCACCCCCTCCTGTATAAACACACAGCCGTCCCCGGCTGTAACACAACTGTGAAACATCGAAAAGGTGTGCCTCCGAACCAACAACATCAATAAATGACCGGCGACCGATAAGAAATACAATCACGTAATATATACAGAATCGACGAGGGTAAAAGGGAACCGCATAGAAAACGGGGAATTAACAACAATTATACATGAAAACTGGCTAACCCACTTACGCTCCAGCACAGCCCCCCCCCCCCCGTTAGAATCACGCATGCAATGACAGTCACCCGTTAGCACCCCCCCGCCTTTCCGACGTGGCGTCACAACTAGTAGCACGCGTCGGCCATATCGGGGGGGGAATTTCCATGTTACCACCCCACCGCCTTTCCGACGCGGCGTCACAACCAGTAGCACGCGTCGGCCATATCGGGGGGGGAATTTCCATGTTACCACCCCACCGCCTTTCCGACGTGGCGTCACAACTAGTAGCACGCGTCGGCCATATCGGGGGGGGAATTTCCATGTTACCACCCCACCGCCTTTCCGACGCGGCGTCACAACCAGCAGCACGCGTCGGCCATATCGGGGGGGGAATTTCCATGTTACCACCCCACCGCCTTTCCGACGCGGCGTCACAACCAGCAGCACGCGTCGGCCATATCGGTGGGATTTTAACCCAGTCTCTCTCCAAGACTCGCATCGCAGCATATAGCTGTACCGACCAAGCCGAGACGACCCATCGTTCACTCACTGCACAACATGCACCCTAACAACCGAGGGATACAGTCTCAACGTAACAGGACAACTCCACCTGAACCTTACGAATCTCCAGCCCACTGTTTCAACGCACCTCGGAGTGTCCCACTCTCCGGGCCGTCAGGTCAAGCCATCAGACACAGCATGATGGGACCACACTCTCTGAGCCATGTGAGCGCACAGCCCACTTGGCTAGACAAGCCACGGAGTGTCTCGATCTCCGGGCTGTCAGGTCAAGCTGTCAGACAGCATGACGGGACCACACTCTCTGAGCCATGTGAGCGCACAGCCCACTAGGCTAGACAAGCCACGGAGTGTTTCAATCTCCGGGCTGTCAGGTCAAGCCGTCAGCCATTGCATGACGGGACCACACTCTCCGAGCCCTGTGAGCGCACAGCCCACTAGGCTAGACATGCCACGGAGTGTTTCAATCTCCGGGCTGTCAGGTCAAGCCGTCAGCCATTGCATGACGGGACCACACTCTCCGAGCCCTGTGAGCGCACAGCCCACTAGGCTAGACATGCCACGGAGTGTTTCAATCTCCGGGCTGTCAGGTCAAGCCGTCAGCCATTGCATGACGGGACCACAACGTTCATGTTAGACACGCAACACTCACTGGGCCATCCTGGTCAGGACCTGCGCCCCAAGATAGGTGACAACCAGCAGCACAATTCCAAATCCCTGGCAGCATGTCCCCATCGCAATTTAACACCATCACAACACATACAATTTGAATTATGATCCCCCACAGAACTGATCCAATGCCGAACAGGTACGCACAATTTGTGACGATCCCGAATATTCAATGGTCACAACAATACACCTCACATCCCGTATCCGTACACATCATCTCCGAGACTCGCATTGCAGCATGCAGCTGTACCAACCGAGTGGAGAGAGCAACGCAATTTGACGGCAATTAAGGGAAACGCACCCCCGATCCATGTAGAACACAAGGAGCATTCTCGCACAAAAGACATCATCTGTGCAACAACGGACAGGAACCAACCAGTGAGTTTGAAACAAATCGAACCTGTCATTTCAAAATCTCCTTCAACATTAACCATGGGACTCAGGGCATTCGAATTTTGAGAGCAAAAAAACTATACACAAACCCCAAGAATCGCCAAATTGATTAATACAGTATATGCAGTATATGAAATTCGTACAGTGAATCATTTGGCGCAATGCTCCATCCAGTCCCCACATGGCAACACACACAATCAATACTCCAGACAATCCGTACATAGTAAACAATCACAAGCAAGTACCCAACATTCCATACACTGTTAACAATTCCAAGCAAAGCTCCATACGGTCTGTACCTTGGCAACAATGACGATCAAAGTTTCTTACAGTTACACGTGGCAATCACGAGCGAAACTCCATACAGTATACACAATAACAATGGCGATTTCGCAACAAAACGATGTAACACGAGTCATTAACACGGCAACATACAGGATATCAACGGAGCTCGGGACACCAACACAAATTAATCATTAACTACACCCAGAAGATACCGATCTCGACGCCGTATTTAACAACAACACTTGTTACAAGCAGAAACCCGCATGGTCGCCGCGTCACTTTATCACGCACACAACCGGACGAACACGCTCCGCAAACCAGCAAGTTAAAAAAAAAAACACACGCGATCGCAACCCGGCGCACGTAAGATGGGTGAAGATTATTATTATTTTTCTTGGGGCCGGGTGCTTGTCATGTCACGACTCGCCTGGCAAACTGTGAATAGCGGAGGGCGGCAAGGTGGAGCACTGGAACGGCCCGAAGAATCTTTCATGGTGAACACGGCCTGCTCTTGCGAACCCATCCACCTCTCGCGCTCGAGCAGAAGGCTGGAACTCCCCCTCTGCAGGCGTTGATGTCGGCGGGAGCGGCATTTCGGCAGCAGGAGCGGCGTTTTGGCGGGAACCGCGCCCCGACCAGCCCTCGAGTTGGCGGGAACCGCGCCCCGACCAGCCCTCGAGTTGGCGGGAACCGCGCCCCGACCAGCCCTCGAGTTGGCGGGAGCGGCGTTTTGGCGGGAACCGCGCCCCGACCAGCCCTCGAGTTGGCGGGAGCGGAGTTTTGGCGGGAACCGCGCCACGATCAGCCACCTAGTTGGCGGCCCCACCGCGTGGCCCGCATGGCTGGGCCTCCCCCCGCCAGCCCCCGCAGAGACGACGGTGTCCTCTCCCCGCGGCTCCATCGCTCCGTTCCCGATGGCGGCGAAGCAGCGGTGCGATGACAGTCCCGCCGCTCCGCGTGCAGCGCCATCTCTCTCCCTCTGTCACCGGGGCTGCCATCCCCGGGGCTGTCCGAAGGATGGTCGTCACACCATCCCCGTCGTACGAAGGCGTCCAGATGAGTTTTGTCTTTGTTTTTCGTGTGCCCATTTTACTTCCCTAGGATAACACCTAGCAATATTTATATTTCCACAACTTCTGACGCCAAATGTAGTAGGTTCAAATTAGGTGCACACACACGCAGCTTGGAGGCAACACTATTTATTAAACGGTAAGTAATATAACACTGTACATAAGGTGGTGACCACCTTCCTCAACTCACTAACACTCTGGAACACGACACAGACTGGACCAGGCAGGCAACGGCCTGCCTGGCCCAGGACGACGACTCGGGACTTGACGACCGAAGATGTCTTCACCTTGGAGTACAGTACAACAGCCGCCTCGCTCTGCGTTCACACCACGCTTATATTTGGTTTGGCGTGGCTGGCTCCGCCCCGGCGTGGCTGGCTCTCTTCAGGCCACGCCTCCCTTCCCAGGACACGCCTCACTTCCCCCACCTCTGGGAGGGTCCGGATCCCTCCACCACGCGACCCCCCCAGGCACCCCCTTGGGGCCCCCAGCCTTCGTACGGGCCGACACAGTAGTGACCTTTCTCTGTCACTACATATGTTGAAGTTCAAGGATTTTAATGGCTTTGTTCTTTGCATAATTTGGTGTGCTTTCTACACGAGATGGCGTGGGAGCAGCAGCATGCAATGTGTACAAAGCAATTTGTAAAACATCTTGAATACAATTCATCGTCATGTCACTGTCTGTCCACTGCTGGATCGAGGCCTCCCCTCGCCATTGCGATTCCTCATGGTCCTGGAACGTCATAATGCTCAGTCCTGCACATGGAGGGATCTCATCGACCCATGTCTGCCGTGGTCTCTCAGTGTAATGTATGCATCCGTTTGAACCTCTTTCGACACTTTTCAGCTTTTGTTCCAAATATTTAAACCCATGTCGATCATGGGTTACACTCAGCCGCCTTATCAGAATATATTTCCTGGAGACATGCGATGAGCTGTGAAGCTCTTTTGCTCAGATGTCCAGTAGGGGCGGGTCAGAAAGTTACCACAGCAAACAATACAAAACAACGATAGTAGTGGAAAGTATAGGCAAGGTAAGCACATCACTAAAATAAATCATTTTTACTCAACTATATTTAATTTACCAGGTATAGCCCACTGAGCTATTAGTTCCTTTTCAGAAGCGACCTGACCACACATGAGAGTTTAACAAAGTGGCTTATCACGTGGAAATGTATAGCAGTCAAATAATCTAAATGCATTCTTGTCTTCATCTACAGCAGCTTCCGTGGTAGATGCGGTTAATGTTTTTTCTTCATAAGATCTGTCAACACCTCAGCTACACTCCCTTGACGCCCATCCACCGGCCCCCTCGCCAATCTTCGAACACACCTCCTACAACTTGTAAAATGTTTACACTTCCAATAAAGACTGAATTTGGGTCTTTCTTGTGGCGCCAGCAAGCCTACACTTGACAAGGCCTCAGAGTGCACCAAGCCTGACGAAAATGCAATTATGATAGCACCACCACTTCGTGGCAAACATCAATTGTGTGTGTATTAGACATTAGTATATCTGCAAAACATCTGGACTGGGATACACTCCCAACCTTTGCACATGTTTTGACAAAAAAAACAACATGACCAATTGATTCAGGCCAACAAATAAGCATTTCTAAGGTCACTTGTAAGGCCCTGTCATGTCTCGTTCACGTCTTTCTGTCGCTACAAGTGGCGAGAGGCCATGTGGACCTTGCTCCCACGTGACACTAACACATCAGGAGAATATTAATAGCCGGGGACGAGGCAAGGAAGCGGTATCAGCCTTAAAGCAACTATTGTCAAGAAGATGTTCTTCAACTGACCCACCCGGGAGCAGATTTTAACATTTATAACGTGAATACATATGCCAACAGTCACGACAGAACACCCAGATTCTGAAGCACAACTTATACGACACCTTTTACATTGCCGTAATAAATGCCCACTATGTAGGAGCTACTTTTACACAGTGTTACAAGAGGGCAGTTAAGAGAGAATTGCGTAAGCATTGCTATATCAGCCAAGTAGTTTATTTTGCATTAAAACATTCGCTATGTGGGAAGGAATAAAATATTTTAAAATACTTTTTTTAAAAAAACGTTTTAATGAAATGTACTGTCCGAGCTGCATTTATAGCAGCCCAATACTTTGAACGCATGATTATAAATGTTGAGGGAGTAAAATCCACGCGACCACTTGGAGAACATCCAAACTCTAAATATACCGCACAGGCGGACTTCAAAAATGTACCATAGTCTGATGAGCTCCCCCCTCCCTCTCCCTCCCCCCTCAACTCGCTTTTAAGGGATTACATCTTGAATCATTGCCTCACTTGATACAGCTAATCTGGCTGTGACGGTCCCACCTGATGACGGAGACTTGTGTTGCCTCCGAAACGTCGTGATTTTTGTTTTTATTTTATTTTACTTTCTACGTGACTTTACCGAAAAAACCTAAGAAGATGATTCCTTGCAGTCACGAAAGCTTCAAATCTAGAATTACCGCACAGGCGTCAGGTTCTGGATCGAAGCCACGACCTCCTGTATACCAGGCGAGGTAGTTAACATCTCCCCACCGTGGTGCCGAACAAACACTGAGCAGACTTAATACACCAGTGATGACGCCCCATTCCAAAATCAGGAGGGATAAAAACTAAGATATTTAAAGACTGACAAAGCAGCAGGAATAAATAGCATGCCAGCCAACCCCATGAGCAAACATGAAAAAATTACAATATTGCTCTGGAAAATCTCAACACTCTACGAAAACATGAAATTAGCCAGAAAAATGTACCGAATCTAAAATAATTTCATCACTAAGTAAATATAATTGAAGACCGTAATTCAAACTACAGAAATACATCTTAGCCTTTAAACTATCTTTTTTTACAGATTGAAACCAATATTCCATTGGAAGACATACTAGCAAAAGAGGAAGTGTATTTCAGATACAAATTAAGCACTATAGAACACAGTTTAAACGTAAAAATACCACGGATATATAATGCATTTAAAATAAATCATACAAAAAAGATCCATCATACAACTGCGGACTTCAAAAATGTATTTGATCAAATGTGGCACAAATCCCTATGGTGCATAGTGAGCAAGTAAAACTTGAGTTATAAGCTTATCTCATTGATCAAGAGAGAATATGAGATAAAAAAGTAAATCTGCTGAGGCACTGTTTTAAAGGTTTATTATGACCCTTGGGCTACACCTCAGCAGCTTTCCTCTCTTTTCTCCTCCTGATGGCGATCGCTTGTGTTGTGACCGAAACGTCGGAGTCTTTTGTTATTTTTTGTTATTTTCTTCAACCTATCTACGTGACTTCACCGAAAGACCCAAAAAAAACCTGGAGAGTTCTTTAAAGGAACCATCGACATCATCACCTGCAGATCTGTGCTGGAGACAGGTCTCTTGGGCAGGCCTTCAGCCAGCAGTGATGGTGATGATTGAGATGTCGAAGAATAAAAAAAAAAGTCCAGCAGGCCTATATGATTGCCTCTGTGTGTCTTTCGTAAAGCAGGGGAGTAGTAACACCGCTCCCCAGTCACTCACCCTCACTAATCAGCACTCTCCAGGAAATCCACTCACCACGCACCATACATGCACACACCACGCACAGGACATAGTAGATGTCACAAGATACACACCAGACTCCACTCACCACTCACCTGTGTTGACAAATGAAGTGTTGTTCGGCTCTCCGTGTAGGCGGAATCGCACACAAAATGCAATAGCACGCTTAGTCCAGCAGGCGGCGCACTAATCATTGCTATGGTCAAGGCTTTATGGTCTTCATTCAGTACTTCAAAATCCTGCATTAAGTCAAATTCAACACTATTACGTAGTTCCTGGATTATGTTGGTCACGCTTGAGGCCTAAGCGGGCTCTGTACGTGAAAAAATATTAAAATAATTGCTGTCACTAACAGACCAATGTAGACACAGACATAAAGTCAATTGTCTATATTGTATACCCTGTATCTTGATTGCAAGATTTTGAGAACTAATTGTTTATTTGATAATTACTCTTCTGAAGTTTGTGTTGTCGTTAAAACTACAATAATTTTGAGGAATACTTTACCACTGGCAAATTATAGGAAAACAATACGTTCACTTGTAAGTATATATGTATGTGGAACTTCTTTCACACAGTACGTAGCCAACCGTGTTAATCGGAGGTGCCAGGGGGAAGGAAAACAAAATAAACACAAAAATACGTTCTAAAGAAATTCGTTTTCAATCTAGCTCATTTAAAAGTGCATAGCTCCATTGACTTCTTAATATCGGAAGGAAGAGCGTTCCAGACGGCCGCAGAAGCGCATCTGAGAATGAGCGATGCGGTGACCGTCTTTGTTCGACAGCCAGCCAAAAGCCACTGCCGTGAAGACCAAAGTTGTAGCATCTAAGAAGAGCTGCCCTCAAACACGTGACAGTACAAAGTATTTTTAACAATTGTCTCATAAGATAATGCATTTCTCGAGTCAACTGAGCAAGCTTTGATGTGATAATCGATGGCACATTTCGTGCCTTCATTAATTGATACTTTTAATAACTGCATGCATTACCTGTTATGGGCTTCAATATGCTGTGGCTTGTGTCATTTACTATCATTGTGAGAAGGGTTATTATTTGTCCCACCAGTCACCGCTTCTATATATGATCGCTGCGATCATACAACCGCTATATCTAACTGTGTGTGGCACGCTCAACCCTAGTTGAGAGTTGACTCAGCACACAACTCCTCTGTGGTTTTGAGATAAGTAACATTTTTGGGGGAGTTCAACACTTCTATATGGAGACTGGTACTACCAACAGACTCGGGATTAGCAAGACCGATTAGTCGCGCACGCCAAATTTGAGCGGAGATACAATCTGTGATTTTTTTTTATAAACGAATACACGTACTATATTCTTGGTTCTTTCGCTAAAGTCACGTAGAAGGGAAATAATAAAATAATAAAAATAAAACAATAAAATAAAATCCGCAAATACACGTACTGTTTGTTATAAACCAGTAATATTTTTGCCACGGTTCTATAATTAATTGGTAACACGAGACCTTCAGGGTGGCTATCCCAGCGCTTGGCAGTGCAGAACTTGTGATTTCCAGAACCGCCAAGAAGAAGCCCTCTAACCCCCGTCTGGAGTCAACTCGCGCGCCACTGGGAGGTGTTGACGAGCCGCAATAGTCAACTCATCCCCTGTCAGCGTGTGAGTATACATTCCAACATGTCTGTCTTAGTCACACGATTAAATGCGAACGGGAGCAAGCCTCAGATCGCCCGGGTCTCTGGGGGATGTCGTGACCGTCCCGAGGTGTGGACCGTCCGGACGTGGACTGTGCGCGTGTCTGGTCTGGTGTTTCGCCGGGCTTTTTGTTCTGCTGCTCTGTAAGATCTTCTCGCTCTGTGTGTGCGGAAGGTTAGTAAACTGGAATGTGTTTTTCTGTGTTTGTTTTCTCAAACGGAATACACCGACAGCCCTAATTGCTGAGTGCACTTGTTTTCATTCACTGTGGATTTTATCTCAGAGAAATGAGCGACGGCTTATGTTTTTCAGTTGTTATGTTGGGCGAAAACAACCGTTTTATTTTTGCTTGTGTTGTAGTTTATCGTACGCTATTGTTGGAATTGTAGACTTACAATTTTAAGTGAGGTCTTTCAAGGAACACACCCTGATACCCGTTCATTAAGCACATACAAACATAATGGACGCGTGTATGACTATACAAACTAAATACCCATATGTAGTTAATGTTTGACCACATTGCATAGTCCTGATGGTTAACACAGACGTAATGAACACTCACACACACCACGTTTACAAGGGGAACAAAAAACACAGAAAATGAATTATCAATGCATTTCTCTTATTTGCATAGTTTTACATATACTGTACAGCCCTACATTTACATGCACTTTACGAACACAGTTGGTATTTTTCATATATTACAACTGGACCAGAGCAAGTGGCACTATTTTAAGATAAACTTTGGCATCGCATCCGTTGGACTGTAATTATGTTTCCGTTGATTGACCTACAGTGCTGTCAGTAGTCATATATCTGAACAAGCCATAGAAAAATCCTAAATGTATGGGCTGCAGAAAAACTATATCAACCATCAAATTCAATAACAAGTACTGATACTCTAAAAGTACTTATACTGTGCACACCGTTTTTTTTACGCTGGGGTGTTGGAACACCCCTTTCGATGTGGCGGAGCAGTTTTCTCGTTATTAACACTTTTAAGGCAACAAGGCCATAGTTATCTTCTTGGTTCTTTCGGTAAATACACGTAGAATGAAAATGATAAAATAATAAAAATAAAACATAATAAAATAATTTCACGTTTTGGCCACAACGCAACAGGTCTGTCGGAAAGACAGCGTCTGACGCTGTCTTTCCGACAAACCTGTTCTTCACCTGAGGACAGCTGCTTGCGTTGTGGCCGAAACGTCGTGAGAATTATTGTATTATGTTTTATTTTTATTATTTTATTATTTCCCTTCTACGTGACTTTACCGAAAGAACCAAGAAGATGAATCCCTGCAGTCACGAAAGCTTTAAATCGAAAAGGCCATAGTTAGTTTGGTAAGAGGCTGTCAGAGGGCTGCTCCTCTACGAGCTAAGAAAAGATGTGGTGACATTGGCGTGTTGACATTGAGGCCCACACAGCTTTTTATGGGCATTGGCCGCCAGCCACTGGCCTGCCCACGCCCCTCTACTCGCCAAAGTGGCATGTGTGGCCTGTCAATCACTGGAATTTCAAACGATACGTGTATTAATAGGTCCCGTAGACCGTCTATATATAAACAGATTGTGTGTTGCTTTGCAGGCATTGAAATTAGTGTTGTTACTATGCTGTTTAGCTTATACATTGGCAGCTGACAACTTGCTTATATGCTCGAAACAAATAACGTCATTTGTAATTGATCTCATAATTGTTTTTTTTATTAACTAAAAATTATTATTTATTTGATTATACAATATATGCATACCGTGCCATTCATATATACTGCTGCTGGCCTGCCCTCACACAACACATGCACTATGATGAAGGGCCATTCCCCGAAACGTCTATTATATATTTTCTCAACGCAGTCTTATTGACGAATGTTTGGAGGGGTTTTCTTTTGCTAGCTGCGCTTGTGCACCACTGCCAACCAACGCAGCATCACCAAGTAATTCGCTCTCCCGTAGGTGCCGTGTGATGAATGTCAATGAGAGGCAACGTGTATCTCGCATGTTGAGTGATCTATCCACGTGAGCCAAGTTGGAGCCTTATCGAAATCCGCTGTTGGTATTCGTTTTGATTGAATTAAAATCACATGGCTTTGCCACACATCCGCTTAACTGCTAGTTTATTTTCTGCTGATAAATGTGGCAGCCTTATAACAATAAAGTAACTGGTTCTAACCAGTACATCCAAATTTAGCGAATCCAATTTTGCTGATGGAAATTTTGTTTAATGCACAATGTGAAATGACAAAGCGTGGCTGTCAAATTGTGCGAGTACCTTTCCAAACTTGACCAGCATGATTTAAACAGCAGCTGTTAGAAATCATTCACCTCCGATGAGCACGGTTGGCTACGTACGGTGCGAAAGAAGTTCAACATATAGTACATACATCCAGTAACACGGCACGGGTTATTTTTTTGTACCTTTCCAAACAAGACCAGCATTATTTAAACAGCAGCTGTTAGAAATCATGCACCTCCTATTAGCACGGTTGACTACGTACGGTACGAAAGAAGTTCACAATACATACATCCAGAAACATGGCACGGGTTATTTGTTTTTCCTTTGGATAATGTTAAGTCACAGACGAATATTTAGGTCACTTTTCGAATCGTATGAATACAGTGGGAGTATATGCAGGGATTTGCACCTCTATCAAAACTGTTCCAGGACCGTTCCTCAATGTCTGCAGAGAAACGTCCAATGAAGTTATAAACACGGTCACGTTTACTGAGGGGTTCACGCTTGTGTTGTGTACAGGGGCATTTTAAAAGTTACTAGCATATGCCAGGAATCATCTTATCAACATTCCACGATATAGGAGGCAAATTGTATATGATATTTGGATGGATATTAAAGCCAGCAATGTGGTGAAACAGATTGTGCGGCTACCATTAAGAAATGAGAAATTAATTTGGTGGAATCTTTCTGTGCTTGGTAAATTGGTAAAAAACACAACAGTACTTGTTTTTTCCTCTTGTGTTCCTCTGACATTTATCTTGAGTCCCACTATGCAAACTGTTTATTAAGGTTTATAATTTCCTGCATGTTTTTTTTTATCATGACTGTCATGAGCAAATCTGAGCCGATAATTACCTTCTCCATTCATATTATGCAGTTTGTTTCTCCACTGCAATGTTCACAAACCGTACTAAATATTTATTATTATTCAAGAACCCATAACTCAGACATGTATGTACGTATATTAAACTTTTTTCGACCATGTGGTCAAACCCGGAACAATAACATGGGGGGTGGGGGGGGGCGTCTAGAGGCACTTGGGTTCACTGCTCTACCACAGTTGGGTAAATGATTGGGAGCAGCAGATTAATGAGGAAGGGGTTTAATGTAAAGGTCAATCATAACGGGAGACACACTGACGCAAGCGCGACGTCCGGGTTTGTCCTCCTTTGTGTTCCCCCCAAGGAGCGACGGTCGCGAGGTGCTCGCGACGACGTTTCAGTGTCAGGAATCCATCGGCAACCTTGTTTTAAAGTTTGCTGTGAATTATTGTGGCAAGGGTGCGTCCCCCTTTGCCGGAAGTCTCTTCCAACCGCGTGTGTTGGTGCTTCCTTCATGCAACCTCAGTGCCATTATCTGTAACGGTCTTTAATCATTGCTCCAATACTTTGAGTGATTTAGGCCTCGGTTTGTGAATCGAATAGGGCAGCTGTTGAAGTTGTACGGGAATGAAAATAATGAAATAAATAAGGAGGACGAGATTGAAGTGATGTTGATCGACTGAACTTGGTAGAAGATTTTCTGGTTTATCCAGGATGTTTCTGTCGCGCGTTGTCGCTTTAAGATGTTCTCTGTTCATATTTTGTTTGCTGCGGTTGCATCCGACTCAAGAGCCGCATGGCTCACAGGATTATACCTAATAAACGAAACTTGAAAAGGCAACACACCAATGTACCTAATGGAGAAATGTAATAAATGAGTGTATATTATCATGGGACCTTTTTGCCAGTATTAAAGTGTGAAAAACAATAACAGGTTTTACCCTTTCTGGCAATACAACAGGTGTTAAGATGTTCAAATCAAAGCATATATTTTCAGAGCATATTTGTTTGCATGTTCGCCACAGGTACGTGTGGTTAATACAGACTTGATTCCTTGTTAAAGGTTTCTATTTGGTGTTTGAACATCTTAACGCCTGTTGTATTGCCAGAAAGGGTAAATCCTGTTCTTATATTTCATCCTGAGTATATGTTACCCGTTATATGGATGGCAAATATGGTAGTGGGTAAGGAATAGTGCGACAAATTTGAATAGTGCACAAAGAAGCATGGAGAGGTCTTATTCTTCCATCCCGTAGACTTGTGGCCTGTTGGAGCATGGCCATTTACTTCACTTGCAGCGGTCTTTCCACTTCTCTCTGTCCACTGCAGCGTTTTACAGTGGAGACAAATGACATCCTGTCCTAATGTTTGACGTCCAGTCAGTAAGTGAGTGGTCTCCCTCGAGTGTTCCCTCTATCACTATCTTTCACAGCCGGCTAGCATGCTTCCTCGTCACGTGTCCGAAAATGGAGAGTTGCACGCTTGGAATAATACTGACAGAGGAACACATGGCTTATTTTATTTTACTATTTTAATTTTACCAGGTAAGGCCCACTGTGCTCTATAGCTCTTTTTCAGAAGCGACCTGGCCACAAATGATAGCTCAACGAAGTGGCTCATCACGTGGAAATGTGTACCAACCCAATATTCTAAATGTGGAGGGAAAAACCGGAGGATCTGGATAAAATCCACACGACCACAGGGAGAGAGAGACATGCAAACTCCAAATATACAGGCGTCATGGTTCGGATCGAACCCACGACCTCTTGTATACCAGGAGAGGTAGTTAACATTTCGCCACCGTGGCACCCAAACATTTCACCACCGTGGATTAGATAATGTACACGAGTTCAAGACATCTTCTTGTTGACTGTTAAGAAAAATAAGTGGGGTTGTGCACAACACGTCGCTATCGAAGGAATGATGGCCGGTGTTCAAGACTGACAACGGGGTGGTAGCCGAAGGAGGGAACGCTCCTGAGAAGACATCTGCCGTGAAGATGGTATGATGAAATAAGGTCATGTAGGGGAGCCAGATGGGTCATTGCATCACCACACAGCGATGAACGATGGGTCTTCATCCAGCAGCAGCGCATAGTTCATCTCGTATGTGCCCTATGTATTCATACTCGCACAGTGAAAAGCCCATTCAAGTGGAAAAGAGTGCAGAAATTAGAATTAAGTAAAAGATGAATAACTCTACTGTAGAAAAGATCTGGGCAAAACCTTGCACAAGCCTCAAGCCTCGTTATGCGTTATCCTTTCCTTTACATGATTTTTGGCCACGCATGATCCAATAATAAAACTATAAATTAACCGAGTATTGCTGCCTGTTGCCCTCTTCTCTGAATTTTGGATCCCTCTATAGCTGTGAACCCGCTCATTGCCTCGACAAAACAAGAAACATAAAAATATAAAAATCTATTTTATTATTTTTGTTTACCAACCAGTAGCAACATGAACCATGAAATGAAAAAAATATATATTTAGCAATAAACTAAAAAAAGACAATAACAACAAACCAAAAATAATTCTGCAAAGCACAAATAGCTATGAAAATAAAACACAAATAATGGTACATGCACGCAGCGCCAACGGTGGAAAGGTGACAGTGGAAATGTACTCTTTGGTTTTTTCGGTAAAGTCACGTAGGTAAAAAATAAAATAAATGAAAACAACTAAATTAAATCACGACGTTTTAAAATAGTCTGCATCAGCAGTGGGCCATGCTTTCCAACCTGATGATAGACGCTTGTGTTGCGCCCGAAAAGTCGTGATTTAATTGAGTTGTTTTCATTTATTTTATTTTATTTTTTACCTACCTGACTTTACCGAAAAAACCAAAGAGTATGAATCCTTGCAGTCACAAAAGCTTCAAATCTAGTGGAAATCTATTGAATAGTGAAGGTGTTTGGGAAACAACAGTAGATGAACAACAGTTCGGAAAACCATGAATTTATACACGGGTGAGACGACCATTGAGAACGGTATCGAAAAGAGGTTTAAAAACGTTAATGCAGAAAACCATATAAAAAAAACTATAGAAATATGAATTTCAAGCCCCCAGCTAATTAAAGTATTATTTGAGTGTGAAACCTACCAACCTACACTGTGAATACAACACTTTTAATTGATAGCAATTATTGTACATACCGTAAAGGCGCATTTTATCGTGAGATAAGTAGGGTCTTCACATACATTATCTTTAGACGTGACTTAACCGAAAGAACCAAATAATAGTCCCGTATAAGTTCACGTTTTAACGACCCTTTAGTATATTTACTCACTGGCTGGAGTTTGGTTCTGATATAACACTGTTAGTCACTGTTAGTCACCTGTTGTGACATTCGTGGTCACAATCCATTACCACAGTAAACGAGCTCCAAATGTCATACGTATGCCTGCCTTGCCGCGTGACCGTTCGTCATAGTCTTTTTGTGGAACCGCGATGTGAGAGAGTAATGACCACAATTATAGTTTCCACGCGACACGTTAGAATGTCTCGTTTACATCACAACAAAAAGTTAACTACAGCCAAACCGCCATTTATCCGTGACCCTCTTAGCTTCAACTCCTATAATCCGTGGCAGACAGGTGAAAACGGAGACGTTGATGCTCGCACGCCTCTCCGATGCTCCTCCCGCCAGAAAGACAAAGCAAGCAACCGCAAACAAAAAATTGGCAACCCGCAACTTTCCCACGCATCGACGCGAGGTGACACGTGAGCGCGGCATGCACAGCGCTCACGCCGCTGTGCCCAGGGCCGGATTAAGATTTTGTAGGCCACCTGGGCAACAGGTACTGTGAGGCCCCCCCAGTAATATTTTCAAAAGCAAAACAAAGTTTAAGAAAAATTCAATGTATTTTTACAAGGTTAACAACAAATAAGATTCAGCGTTCACAATTGAAATCACTTTTCACTTCATCTCTGGAGGCCCCTCCAGCTGGCGGAGGCCCCCTTGGGCTGCGGCCCCGAAAGCCCCCGTGCCATAATCCTGCCCTGGGTGTGCCACCTCGGCAGTTGACGCTGAGCACCTGAGCATTCTGCAAGCGCGCCATGGCAGTGGCGCGTGAACCCTGGGCGCGGTGCTCAGAGCCAGCAGCGCAACACGTGCAACACACCTGGCGTTTACTAAGATGGGGTTCCGCTTGGAATCCACCGAGCGGAATCCACACTTGGAATCTACCAAGCGTGCCTGTGCCGCAAGGTCCCATCATTTTTCTGCAAGATCCCGACCGTGTCCGTCCGGTGCTCGCCGAGCTGCATTGGCTTCCGGTCGCCGAGCGAATACGTTATAATAAGGTCGCACTCGTTACACAAAAAGTGCTTGCCACAAATGAACCGCAATGCTTTGCCGATCTCGTCAAGAAGCATAAGCCACCATGCGAACTCCGGTAATCCTCGCAATGGCTTTTGGCTGGCCATCGAACAAAGACGGTCACCGCATCGCACGCTTTCAGATGCAATTCTGCGGTCGTCTTAAACGTTCTTCCTTCCGATATTAGGAAGCCACTGGAGCTATGCACTTTTAAATCCGAATTAAAAACGAATTTCCTTAGAACTGCTTTTTGCGTTTAGTTTGTTGTCCTTCCCCCCCCCACCTCGGATTAGCACGGTTGGCTATGTACGGTGCGAAAGAAGTTCAACATACATACACGCGTGGCCGTGGCGCTGCACGGTGCAAAGGCAGAGCATGCACAGCACCAAAGGCACAGCGAGAGCATTGACATAGTCATCATTTCCCATTTACAGCCCTGAACCAGTGGTGTAAAATCCACATTCCTATGTCAGGGGCGAGTCTATCCACTGGACAATCACTGTTGGCTTTGCCACAGTGTGGTGGTAATTTAATTGGCACTGCAGGGATTATGGGCTGAATCAACCCTTTGCCAGGATTTGAACGCGAAACCTTCCAATTGCGAGCGACCTGCTTGACAACTGAGCCACCAGGTCTCCTGCCTGCATCCCATTTTGTTTATCTTGTATCGTTTTCTTGAAAGAATCCCAAAATATTTTTTTACGTCAGTTTCCCCATATCCTATGTTAGGGGGGAAATCTCTGTTAAGTTGCCAAAATGTGGTACTCGTGTTTTCGACTGGGGTGGCAGTGATGGACTTAACTGATTATATCAACTTGAACTCTTAACATTTCTGATGTTGTATTGGGTGCTTTGCCCTGCACCACTTGGTTGAATTAAACATTTCACAAAGCCTGTGAACATGATCAAGGAGATCATTATGCAGAGAAGGCAATATTTTAGCATATCATTATTTTTGTCATGCTTCACTAGTCAAGAGCCACTGTATAGGTGGATTATTTTAGATCTGTTTGTTTTTGCTATTCAAGAATAGGTAAATTTTATTCATCATGACTTCATTATGAGTGGAAGCAGGAAATCCTGTTTGAAAACCTATTATCCTTTACATTGTGCTTACGACTAACAAATGCCATTAATTCACGCTTTATTATTTACGTAATTAATATTTTTACTATTGCATCTTGTACGCCAAATGTCTGCTCCTTAAGTCTCCCATCTTCCCCACGACCTCACAATTACCCATGACAACAGCGTTTATTATGCCTAATGTTATCAAGTGAAGATGCAGGTTTCCCCCTCTTCGTGCGGTAGATGCTGTCCAAAAATAGAGGGCGCACAAAGCGAAACCGCGGAGCGTGGACCGCAGTCACCTGACCCACAGTGGATCGCACGAGACAGCTGCCCGCCAAGGAGGGCACACAAAGACAAAGACCCCCCGTGTAGCCTGAACAGACTGTTGGGGCAAATGTTGTTAGCGAGCACCTATGAAGGCCGGCATGGTACACGACGGGGTGGGTGGGCAGCACCACGCCCGACCATCTTTGTCCCCCCAGTGGCGATCTTTTTACACATCGCACCAGGTACTCATTTGAGGCTGAGTCGACCTAGGGGAGGCCCAGGACCGATGCAGATAATCGTCACTGGTGGCGCCGGATTCGTTGTACAGCGTGCTAACCACTGCGCCACCGCTCCTCACCGGGGAGCAGACAGTTCACACACACACAATTTTTTCCCACGTCCGACCGCATAGCAGCATCTGAGTGAATTCGAACCCCCCGTATAGCGAATTTTGGGTAGAAATAGGCGAGCCGCAATATCCCATGGAAGCGACGAATCCTCCCCATTGGGCCCCCACCCATCCTTCTGGCCTTGCTCTGTCCCCCAGCCCCACTCACCTATTGGCCCCTGCCCCTCTCGAATCGCCTCTGTCCTCCCACATGGCATGGAGCTATAATTAGCCAATCGGACGGGGGGGGGCTCATATTATCACCAGCCTAACGAGTGAAGCTGCGTCTGTAGGGAGTGCCATATCATCCGTTTAGACCGAGGTTGAAATGCAACAGTGCAATGTTTTTGCCCCAAAATATGGAAGCCCAAAATGTAAAATTCTAGTTTTCAGATGTTTGCTACTGTGTTTTAGTTATAGTAAAAGCAATCATTGTAATTGGTATTTGTACCAAATGTAATCTTTATAGAGATATAGAGAAAAGCTGTTAGCAAGGTTTCAGAGATTTTATACGACTCTAATACCAGGATGTTGCCGTTGAGAGATATATTAGTGAAATGCTGTATAGATGTTACAGATGTGTTATACAGTACAGAGATCGTATAGAGAAGTTGCCACTGCATGGAGTTTATTATTGTACCCAGGACTTTTATATAATCAATTAGCATTTTTTTGTAATGTTATACATTTCCTGGAATCTTCCCAGTATACATGTACCAATATTGGTGAATTAACCACATTCCGTATTTGAATTATATGTTTCCAAAAAGTTTCCGATTCCACAAAGTGATGGGATGACAGCTAAATAGTGAAGCCTCGTGCGTTGTATGTAGCAAGTGTCGTCAAATCCAAAAAGGCACCCTCTGTACCCAATCATTCCAGTATAATGAGTCGAGAATGATGTCGAAAAATGTATGATGGGGCCAAAATATATTTTTTCTTCTTCAAATTTCGGGAAAACAAGACAGCCTTTCTGATACCGGGAGTTACAAATACAGTATGACGGGATTCTTAACTACAGATTGTTATTAACAGAACGTTCTGTAGGCGACTCTAAGATTAATTTGTTTTAGTCTTCCCAATGAATTCCTTTTGCTTAGAATCCGTTTTTGTCCACGTAAAAATATTGTTGCGTAATGCTGTATCTACTCTTTGTTTCTTTTCCCGATTGTCTTTCACAGTTTTTTGTCCATAACTGCAGGCATTTGACGTCCTCGCACGGATCCATCAGAAGCTGAGCATCATGGATTCTCCATGCAGCAGTAAGTTTACAGATGATCATATGTTGTCAATGTTATACTTCAGCACAAGGGTCATATCGGTAGCAAGTCAGACCACACAATCACCGCTTATGTTGGTTAACTTCCAATCAACAACCATTTTCATTTCGTGACATCATCCAAATGTAAGAAAATGCTACTTTTAAGTGGCGGGTTATCGAAACGAACATCCATGTGTATAACCACTCTGTTATGTTGCATAGATGTAATTCTGCCTCACAATGCGTTCATGCATCAGCTGTCTGTCCGGAACAGGAGGGTATGATAGCTCTCGTGAACGTGATCCGATACGTATGAAACAATCAGTGACAAATCTCGTTGCGACGAGGACCTTGCCCGATAGACGATCGGCCAATTTGACCAAGGGATTGTCCAAAACACAGTAACAAAAACCAGTGCTGAAAGTGTTGGCCTTGCCGGCTAAGGCACAAGCACCAACCCTCCACGTGACTCCATTGCCCGTGATGTCATCTCCTTGTTCGCCTTGGAACACGTTGTTATTATCATTGCGAAGGGAAAATACTTCTGAGGACAAACACGTGTTGGTAAGTGTTATAGAAGTCATGTGTGTGAATGATATTTATTTCTTGTTCTTATTTAAGCGAATGTTATTTTTAGCGTAAGAATCAGAATTGGAATAGTTATTTTTCTTGAGGAATAATCCGATGAGACATAAAGCTCTTTTTCACAGATGTATAATAGACACTGACCGGCAAACTTATCTCTGCATTGCCGACAACAGACCATATTATGGCCTCTTTGTATGAGCTGTCTAATACACATCATGATGTTTGCACAATCCATCAACCGCACATGAAGGTGCATTACCGCCGTGCTTGATGTAAACCTCAATACCGAAGCTTTCGTGACTGCAGGAATCCATATTCTCTGGTTCTGTCGGTAAAGTCACGTGATGACGGACGCTTGTGCTGCACCCAAAACGTCGTGATCAATTATTTATTTATTTCATACCTACGTGACTTTACCTAAAGAACCAAAGAGAATGTATTTGGAGTTTGCGGTGTCTCTCTCCCCGTGGTTGTGTGGATTTTTCTCCAGGTCCTCCGGTGTTTACCTCAATATTTAGAATCAACATAATGTGTATCATAGAGCATTTTGCTGCCATCAAATTTCCAATTGTTCTAATAGTTTATAAATTTACCTGTTCCCTGCCTCACTCTCTGTTCCTGTCAATCGTTTGTTGCAGCTGATGAGTTGGAGGACTACGACAGATTTGGTCGTGGACATCAGGATTACTATGACGAGGTCGGTGAGCAATTCCAGGATCTTTTTGTCGATACTGGTGCTCCCAGTCCACAGCCCTTCCCCTATCTTGCTTCCACAAGCGCTGACCGTCGCTTCACAGGCATCGACGCCTCTCGCCTGCTTTGAGAGGCCAGGTCAGCTCTCGATTGCCCTTGAGCAGATTGGTATCCGTGTTGCAGATTAACCACAATGCATTTTCTCAGATGCCGTAATTTCTTTACAACAATTTCAAGGTATATTTTCCTCGGTATCACCGGCGATGCTTAGTGGACTTCGTACGTTTTTGTTGGCTTTTGAGTCGCAGTCTTGAGAAATATACCTTAAAATTGAGGTATGAAATATAAAATTTTATAATTGGATGGAGCACGCTTGTTTAACCTCTAGATGCACAATTTCATGGGCCTTGTGAACCAACTTACACCGCCACTTCACCCATTAGATCCCACGCTGAAACAGGATGATGTTACAATGAAATGATTTTCAATATAAAAAACTGAATGTGAAACAGATGTCATATCCATGTACTACAAATTATATGTTTACAGCATGCAAGGAACTAAACGTACGTTAATGCTAGTGAAAGGAAGGTACTATTACATAGATATTAACTTTATGAGAAAATAGGAATATATTGCTGGGAATCGTTATGTATGTATGTTGAACTTCTTTCGCATCATGCATAGCCAACCGTGCAAATCGGTGTTGTGGGATAATAAAAATCTGTAGGAAATAATCCCGTCCGGTTGTATTTATAAGATAATTATTTTATTATGTTTTATTTTTATTATTTTATTACTTCCCTTCTATGTGACTTTACCGAAAGAACCAAGAAGATGTATTCGTAAATTAAGGCTACCCAAGCAATGCGGTCTGGCCAGGAAGACTCCCGGCATCAGAAAGGCTGTCTTGTTATCCCGAAATTTGAAGAAGAAAACAAATATTTTGGCCCCATCATACATCTTCTGTCATCATTCTCGACTCATTATACGGGAATGATTGGGTACAGAGGGCGCCTTTTTGGATTTGGCGACACTATTGCTACATACAACACACGAGGCTTCACTATTTATCTGTCATCCCATCACTTTGTGGAATCGTAAACTTTTTGGAAACATGTCATTCAAATACGGAATGTGGTTAATTCACCAATATTGGTACAGGTATAACATTACAAAAAATGCTAATTGATTACAGAAAAGTCCTGGGTACAATATTAAACTCCATGCAGTGGCAACTTCTCTATACGATCTCTGTACTGTATAACACCTCTGTAACCAAGCATTGCGGTTGTAAAACATAGTTGGAGGCAGGGTTGGTGGACCATGCAGACTCTGTGTGAGACTCCTAACCTATAGCGAGTGATATGAGATGGCCAGTACAGTGTTGTATGATGGCAACACAGTTCAAATTCTCTGGTCTTTCTCCACATTCAAAACACTGTTCAAATAATAATTGTATACCATCAAGTACAGAACCCTTATAATACCAACGTAATGTAACTAAATAATGACTTTTAGTTAAAAGTTACTAATATTATGTGTAACTTACTGATATCTGGCTGGGGTGGTGCTTGAATCACAATAAACTGTTAAAACAATAGGAAGGTTACAAGTTAAAATCCCATTAGTGAGTTAACTAAGCCCATCATCCCTCCAGAATCAATAAAACAACTACCAATTTGTATCAAATCAAGACTGGCCATCCATTGCAGAGATGAGTGATGATCAGCTCAATTAATGGCCTGGAGAGGTGGATCAGAGCCATCAATGAAGATGATCATTACCCATTTGTTTTGGGTGTGGAGATCAAACCTTGACTTGCTTTGCCTTTTAATTTACGAATTAAACCACATGTATGCTTAAATACACGACATCTCGCACCCGGCAGTACGAGGACAGCTACAGCGACGACCTGGAGCTGGGGCAGGAGGCTTCCACTGGAATGACGAGAGAGGCGGCCGTACCGTATCGCGAGCTTCCTCGGAAAGTGCCGCCCCAAGTCCCCCCCAAGCCAACCGTCCCCTTCCGGGTAACCACATTTCCCTTCCTACCACGTTACCACCAGCCCGTGGCGAGATGTTAACTCCCTCGCCTGGTATACGGGAGGTTTGTGGGTTCAACCACGACCCTGACGCCTGTATATTAGGAGTTTGTATGTTCTCCCTGTGGTTGCGTGTGTTTTTTTTCGTGGATTCTTTTATGGGCCCTCTGGGTCCTCCGTTTTTTCCCTCCACATTTAGAAACATGCGTTTAGAGTATTTGGCTGGTATACATTTCCACATGATAAACCACTTCGTTGAGCAATCATTTGCGGCCAGGTCACTTCTGAAAAAGAGCTGTATAGCTCAGTGAGCCTTACCTGGCAAAATAAACAATAGTTTAGTTTTAGTGTAATTTTTCGTAACGTGCAACTTCAAGCAAGTATACATGCGTGGCGTAGGGTGTCAGATAGGGGTCAGAGGTCTGGAAGCGATCATACCAAAAGTTAGTCTGTCACAACGTTCAACATACGAATGGCGTATGTTGTAAGTAATGTTATTGTTGATCATTTCCAGTGTGTGTATTTTAAAACATGACGGCCGCAGCTGTGGAAGAGAGCGATGCCCATGGTGTGCATTACGTCATCGCTGTTTGCTGGGTCGCCTCGGCTCTGCGTGGTTGTGTTCGAGAAGGCGCCTCTTGCATGGCAACTGCGTGGCGTGAGTGTCCTGTCGTGGGGACGCGGGCCCTTGTGCACAGGCCGGTGTGAGCACCGTGCCAGCACGGCCCACGCAAGAGCGCAGAAGTGTGGACACCACATCTACGCCTCTATATAAGGAACGAAACAGCTAGACTTCTCCACAAATATGGCTGTCGATTGATGAAGCTAGTTGTAATTACTGGCGAAACGTCATACTCAGATGGTAAATGTCGTGGCTTGGCTCTCCAACACACCGGTGTGCTGTACTAGTATACTACACTATACAGTACACTATACACTACACTACTACACACTACACTACACACTAGTGCTGTACTAGTGACGAATTGGCCACGTTCTGTTAACGTGACAACCCTTATTAGTTGGCTGTGTCGGGTGGTGGCGGGTTTTAACGACACAATGAGGCTTCCTTGAAATAATTATTGTGTGAATAAATGCCGGGGGGCAAGATATTAATTTGGTAGCCAATTGATATCTGTAACTGGCAATGGTGGTTATGACATAGGGTGACAAGAAAAAGGTCTCCCGTATATCCTTAACAGACTGCAGGAGCAAGTGCTGTTGGCGAGCACCTATGAAGGCCGGTACGGCACACGGGGGGGTGGGTGGCCAGCACCACACCCGGCCGCCTTTGTCTCCCCAGTAACGATGTTTACACACCGTAGCAGGTACTCATTTGAGGCTGAGTTGACCTAGAGGAGGTCCAGGACAGGTTCAGATAATCGTCACTGATGTTGGCTGGGAGGGGGAATCGAACTCGCGTCGCCGGTTTCGTAGCGCAGGGCGCTGACGGCTACACTGCCACTCATCGGGTGACACACACCTGATTATCGTCGAAAACAAAAGTCCTTCTGTGAAAACCACTCGCTTATGATGATGTAATATTTAGAGGTCACTATGCCAATGGCTGCCGCATTGTCTGAAGCCACCTTCATTCACAGCAATTTAGCGGCGACTGAAAAGGTGTGATGCTGTCACTTCCTCACGGTTGCCTTCCTATGTTTTGTCACTGCATGCCATAAACCACCCCACTCTCCCCCATCTCAATGTGTTACGGGGTGAGTATGAAGAGGGTGGAGCAGTCTCTTCATTTTTTTGTGTGTTTTTAGTTTGTTGTCCTTCCCCCGCACCTCTGATTAGCACGGTCGGCTACGTATGGTGCGAAAGAAGTTCAACATTCATACGTTACAATGTGCTCATGGCCAGCTTTGGTAGAGAGGTCTCGCTACATAATCTGCATCAGTGTGTGACGTCGCTCATCAACCTGCTCTGTTTCCACACAAAGCGCCGGGTCTTCTCAGCCATAATCGTAACCCCTCGTCCGTATGCCTGTTCAAAGTGGACCACCCTACGGCAGCATTTGTGCTAGCGTGAAACATTCATGCTGCCCAGCCTGTGATCCACCATGGTATCCAAGTTGAATCGTACGAGCATCTCACGGGCACGTCAAATAAGAAGCAACGCTTTGTTGGTTGGGTCACGTGAGCCACATGTCCAGTTACTGTACACCCAGGGAGATCTCGTTTCACCAATAGACCGGACTGAACGGACACAGCACATGCTGGCATGGTAGCAAATTGACTGCTGTGGTTAAGGGGGCCCTGAAACTGACTTGGATGGCTGGTACCAGTCGTGTGAATATTATTTGAAGACAGTACCTGGGCATCTGCAATCCCTCAGCGGTAACAGGAGGCAGAGCGTCACAAATGAGCAGAGCAATGGGAGCTAAAACAACAAATTGGTTCAGTGGGGAGCGCGTGTGATGCATGTGGCAATCACCCCAATCTGTTCTTATCTGAGTCTGTCTCATGACCTGGCAGGGAGCCTTCACCAATACACGTGGCCTCAAAGTGCACTTAGTCTGGCAGAAATGTTTGTGGTTATATCACCATTTCTTTTTCACCCAGATCTGAAAACAAACTGTTGAATTGTTCTACATTTCTCATGTGTGCAATGTAGAACAAATATATCAGGCATCTCCTCTTCTTTTCTTTTCAATAGTTTCAACTATAGTTTAACGTTTTGTATCACTAGTAACCAATCGGTTGTGGGCTTCGGCTACTTTTGATCGACTTTAGTGTCACACTCTTCAAAAAAAGTACACTACCCGAATGTTAAATCTTTTAAACTCTGACTTAATTTTATAATCGTACAAACCGATTACAACAGACCTCTTTATGGGAACCTGTCTTTTCAGCCATTTATCACTTAATATGCTTCATACAGACTGGCTCCTGCCATATGAATGTGGAATTTTCACTGCTGTCCCAGGGACACCAATATTGACAAGAACTGCCCCCCTCTCTTTGAGGCAACGGAGACGCTTTGATATTTGACCTGCGCACTGTGTATTGTACTTTCACGTAGTCCAAATGTGTTGGCTGGACACAAACAGTCAATGGAACCATCAGTCATGCATAGGCAGTCATAAATCCTAAAATAAAAATACGTGGCGATACATTTGAACGCACCTGTGCACGCCAGTTGGCTTTGACACATTGGAGAAAGCAAGTGTTTATGGTACCTCCTGCTGAAATAAAAAGCACTCCGGTGACTGCGATAAAGTTTGTGAGCCACAAGTGATAATGTCACGCTACTGCCTTTGCACACTGGACTGTTTACAGCTTAGCCGTGTGCTCGAGCCCGCATTAAGTGGCGGCATCACACCCTCGACTCATCTCCATGTTTGAGCACCGAATGGGCAGATCCCTAGTCCCCAGTGCCGCTTGCCTTCTGACTTGCCTTTTTATAGCGGCACAAGGTGGCTCACTATGGGCAAGGAAGGGGTTTTGCGAGGGCCAGAATTTAGAGCGGCGGTTGATGGGAACTCCTGTGGGGCAAGCGCAAAGAAGGATGGGCCACGCTATAAACGACCATAACAGGACGTCGCTAGCTCCTTACTGTAAGCTGTAGTAGATCGGATCATGCCCGACTCTGTGGATCTCATAATGACGGTAGCTTAAGCGTTTTGGGAGGGGTTGTAGGAAGCAGCAAAAAATAAAACTGGAATTAAAACGTGCTCATCAATAAAGAGGATTTGATGGAGGTATGTAACATCTTGTTATACGTGTTCGTGTGAATATCCTGTTAACGTGAGTTGGAAAACCTTTGTGTGGCGTCCGTTTGTGGCTATCGAAATGCTCTAATGGGAACGGTGCGTGAGGCGCATCATAGAAGTGAGGAGTGTGACGATGGCTGAACAAACCATGACATCGTGGAATCGCGTCTAATGAATGCTCTTTGTGCGCCGTCGCCTAAATCTCTCGCTGAGGTATTTTTCCACGAGCTCCACCTGTGCACAGCAATAACGGAAGCCTCGTGTCGTTGTAAACACACCTAATAGTCTCCGGTATGGTAATGCACAGAATAACGCGAGTGTGCCCACACACACACAAACACACAAAGAGGTATTTTTAAACAGGGACTCACGCCAGGGACCATTGCTTCACTTGGGAAGAACACAGACCCTTCAAGGGATTGTACCAACTGGGAATTATTCAACTTTGTTGATTTTGATTGAAAACTTTAGTGACTGCAGGAATTCATATTGATTTGAGGCTTTCGTGTTGCAGGAATCCATACTCTTTGGTGCATTCGGTAAAGTCACGTAGGTAGAAAAATAATAGATCACGATCACGTGTTGCAATCGAAACGTCGTGATCTATTATTTTTCAACTTACGTGACTTTACCGAAAGAACCAAAGAGTATAGGAATTTATAATCTTTCTAGATATCTACGTGACTTTACCGAAAGAACCAAGGAATATTTATTTGTTGATTTTTTTATTCAGTTATTGACAATCCCTGCGCCATTCAGAGGAGGAAACAAAAAATGGCATCTAGTTACTGATGCCGAATGTTCACATGAGAAGATATCATCAAGCATTGCCATCGTGACCCCCAACGCTGTCAATACCAAGTCACGTGGATCTTTGTCGCCAGAGCTCCACAGTCGTCCCCTGCGAATGATTTCGCACCGTGTGTACTTTAAGGAATGCAAGCCATTCGTGGTGATGTACCCATTAATTGCATTTAAAGGACACGTTTTGAATGTTTCAACTCGCTGGCGCTGTGTATATTTTTAATACATCAACTAATATTATTTACCATTCCAAGCATTTGACGTTTACATTAAACTGCATGGGATAACTGAGTCCATCCCATTCTCCATGCACGTAACTTATACATTTTAACATATGCTACATTAGAAATGACTACTACTATATGCAATGTCTGTTAACATACTAATCAATAATACTGTATATGATTGACTTCTAAACTTTAGGAGAGGGAAGGTAAGCGTTGCTTCCCAATTATATGTTAGAATTGTACAATACTTTATAACATCTGTACTATCGCAGGACTCCCCTGAAACAGAGCCGAGCAGCTCATTCGGGATTTCCTGATGAAATAAATAAAAGTTATCGATCTGTCTATAATTTAAAAAATACATACAGTATACACCCTCATTCTGAACACCTCACACAGTGAGCAGTGAACCACATTGTGTCCGAGACCAGGCCCGGAAGATGATGTCACAAAACTGTATTCGTAGTCCCTTAAATCAGCCTTCTAATCCTCACTCGGGACATTATATATATATGTATGCCCTGCAAAAAGTGTCATTGCACATTGGATCAGAGTTTTGTTTCCAAAGCTATTGGTAGCTGAATTAAGTGGGAAATTAAATGTTCTATAATGTGGTGTATTTTTGCATTAATTGGTGACTAAGACCATGATCTCACTGCAAATAAAAATCCAATTTAACTCTGGGTGTCTTGCCTGAATGCCGGATTGTATCAGTACTAACTCGGTGTAATGACATGTCCTTAGCCCCCTGTGATACCCATTCATCTAATTACATAAGCTTTATTAACCAAGTGATGTTCCTGCTGAGATCACAAACAGTATATGCTGTAGCTATATTGTATCGCACATAATAACTGGCACAGTGTAAATTAATATGGCACGAGTTACATCATAAGAATGCCCTTTAGGAGATTGTGCCCAACTTCATAAGAAAAATGAACTTTCATCTCTGGTTATTTTAGATTCCATTTTCAAGGCTTAATCCCAACATCAGGAGGTATTTCCCCTTACTGTATAATGTCCCAGTTCTCATTAGCAAGGCAATCTGTAGCTCCAACCGGTTCGATCTGAGTGGTCTAATTTAGGAATAGGAAAGGGAGGATCTGGCAAAACTCATCAAACTTTGGCGAGGCACCTACCGGGCGCAACGGATGGCATAAGAAAGTGGTGAATACAAATTAGTGAAAAGTAAACAAGACAGTTTTTATTTAAAATTTTCGATTTTATCGGAAGGCAACTCTGAATAGATTGTTTGCTCACTCCTCCTGCTTGCTTCCCCCCTCTCATGAGTGCACACTCGCTCTCCCACGTGCTTACTCGCTCGATCACAAAGATAAAGATCCGCCGTGTAGCCTTAACAGACTGTTGGGGCAAGTGCTGTTAGCGAGCACCTATGAAGGCCGGCACCGTGGCGCACGAGGGGGTGGGTGGCCAGCACCACGCCCGGCCGCCTTTGTCTCCCCAGTGGCGATGATTTTCACACACCGCACCAGGCACTCATTCGAGGCTCCAAATGCACGCGCGCTCACTCGAACTCTCGCTTGTCAGATGCGCGCTCACATTCCTTACACTCGTGTGCATTCTCACCCCTAACTCGTAAACACGCGCTCACCATGCGCTGTCACATGCGCCCTCACACTCGTCAACACGCACGCTTGCACCATTCCCCAAAGGCACGCGTGCACCTTCACGTGCTCCACGATGATGACAGTGAATGACAAACATCATTAAAATGATGATGGTAATGACAGGCGATGGCGATGAATAATAATAATAATGATGGTGGTGGTAGATGGTACAGTAGTATAACAGTGACAATTAAGAATAATATAATGCTCGTGGATGAAGATGCCAGAGATTAACATGATTATGATGGAGATGTAAATGGACCTTTGCAACAGGATTAGCAAGCATTGGTAACAAGAAGGCATATTCTTTGGGTATTTCGGTAAAGTCACGTAGATAGGTTCAAATAAAATACAAATTATTTTAATAATAATGATTCTTTGAACCTATCTACGTGACTTTACCGAAAGACCCAAATAATATGAATTCCTGCAGTCACGAAAACTTTAAGTCAAGATTCAACAAGAAGGCATTTTATATAATATTGGCACATTTATATTAATATGTACATTTATTCACACGCAAAAATCCGGATAAGTTACTTTATTTTACAAGTAATAGGATAAGAATGCCCCTCGTCCACAATGTGTTCCATCACAAGCACTCCACTCTACAAAATTACATATAATCATCGTTTAACAATTATATTTTGAATGCACTGCATTGTATGTCAATATTAAAGTGGTGTAAACCTGCCTGAATTGAGCTGTGACGTAGCACTGTGTGCTCAATTACAAGCTGACAAGTTCATAGCTTGGTAGGGAGTCAGCTTCACCTATCCCCTTGAGTCAATGCATAAGTCACAATTACTGTGGTTGTCCTAGTTACTGTAAAAAAAATACGAATTAATACCACTGCCCAAATCTCGTTTGACAAAAGTTGTACATATGGACACTTTTGAAAAAGAACAGTAACTTTGAAGCGATCGTCAATACATTCCGAAAAAGGTTGCAATCTTCTGGTTCAAAAACCAGTCGCCACGCTGTGTGAACAAGTCTTGGAATTGGCTGGTCAGTGAGTGGCCACGTGGTGGCAATGCCCCATCCACGTGTTGTGCCGACGCCACCCTGTTACCTGCAGGCCTCTCGGAGCGGACGCACCGGTGCCGTGGCCACAGTGGTGGCAGCGGTGGACCAACCCTGCGGGCGGCCTCTCCCACAGGCGCAGCCGCACGGCCCCCTCCATGTCTTGTCCCCCCCGACAGCCACGACGCAGGGGCCCAAGTGGGGCAGGTCTCCCCTGTCCTCCACGGCATCCAGCCCACTGCTCGTGGCACGGCCAGCCGTCATACGCTCTGTTTCCTGCCCCATGTCCCACGCCCGCTCTCCTGCTCAGGTCCCCCTACGTGGTGGTGTCTTGCATTCTGTTTGTTTTATTTACCATACCCATGACACTCGTGCAAATATTGTGACAAACTTACATACGAATCACCGGCATGTTTAAGACAGCTCTTTTGAGAATATGTTAAGAGCGTCACTCGAGATAGTAGTACTATGTTTAACAGAATGAGGTGGCAAGGCCCACTCAAGACTGTCTATGGAGCTGCATAAATGTAGGCCCATAGCCAGCTGAGATAGAGCAAGTAGGAATTGCACTTCAGCAGAAAAGTACCACTGGTGTGTGACAGGGTGGGATGTGATCATGGCAGCGTACAGATGTTTCTTCAGTCATTTATCAGAGTCGGGTGAGGTGGCAGGAGTTATGGGCACAGAGTAACCCTCATTTGAGAAATTCAATGAAAACAAGAGCTCAGGATCAATGGTGATGCAGGGCTTTTTGGAAATCATGTTGAGTTTAAGCGATGTGCTTTCAGTGGACAGGAAGGAGGCCCAGTTGGAACGATGACAATAATATTAAAACGCAAGGCCACATTAGTTTTCAATGTATTACACAAGTAAGTTCCATTGGATGTAAAAATTACTATGGGCCCATAGTTTAGTTAATGCTCTCTAGTCATCGGATTATCGTCATAGTTCATGGTCCAGTAATCAACTTAATTAATGCGACGATAGTTCAGAATATAAGTGGGCAAAATAAAATACAATCCTAGAGGCCTACAGTCAACAGTGGTTGTTCTATGGATAACTTGACCCCCACCCGAAGGATCTGGGATCCCCACCACTGACCCAGGGTCACCAGAGCAATGATCACCACAGTCGTGCACATTTGTGCGCAGAGATACTTTGACTTCACCGCAGTTTTTATTTGGCTGATGTAAATATTTTACAAAAGGTTGCCATTACCATCTATATGCTCCTTACTATCCAAGTATATCTCACTTTAAATAGACCCATTCCCACATTCACCTTTCTACTGTAAACGCCTAACGAGGAATTCAGAGGCCCCGTAGCATTGGCACGCTAAAGCCATGTGAGTGAGGGCCACTTAGCAATCAACGGCATAAGTATAGCTCACTGTTTGTGCAGCTCACTTTGAGTGGTCTCCACAGCATAGCACTAGGACAAGTGCAAGTTTCCATACATAGGGGCTACCACTTACAAATATCGCCACTCTGTTGTAGCAGCACCACACTGCATGTACACCCGCACGTTTTTATGCAATTAAATTGCAGCCTTCGTTCATTACCGCCGTGACAAATAACCCTCTCTTTGCTTGGGCGGTATACATCGTAGATTCACAGGAGTACAGCACTGCCCTTCCAGATGGATGGGGCACTTACAGGCAAAAGCGCCCACCTTTTCACAGTGCCAAAGATCGTTGTGCCTAAGCAGGCAGTGCGAAAGGTAAGCCCGTTGTTTATACACGACAGCACATCAGACTTTGAGATTATCCAAGTTGGCAGTGTGCATAACACACACTTTTCAGGCCTCTGCGTTTTCTCCAGTCAACTCTTGGCTGAGGTTATTCACAATCTGCCTTGGACTTGACATTAATAAGTGACGGGCCAACACAGATGCTTCCCACACCACCGTCGTGAGCTGCTTGCTGTTATTTGAGAGTAGGTTGGAGGCTAGGATAATCACTAGAGAAAACTCTTAAGAGTGTGCTGATGTATTCTTGAGCAAAGAAAATCATACGATGCATCGCTGTGGAAAGTCTGAAAGGCAAGCATAACTGATGAGTTTGAACTACGGATTTGTGTTGTTCAGGCCAGTCCAACCCAGGAGAATTTCCTATAAAAGGAATATAATCTTTAGTCTAAGGCTACCAATAATTTTAAACATCTTCATAATGTATAAAAAATTATTGTATAAATTATTTAACTCCTGGTTTAGCGTGACAATGGTTACAGTACAAAATATAAAAATCGCTTCTCTAAACGTTTGGCAATGAGGACATTAGTGTTGAGTAAGTCTACCACTGGTGCATGAGTACTATTTGATGGTTTTATTATTAGTGTGAGCGTTGGCTCTCCAAGAGGGATGTGTAGAAGATCTTTGGAACAACATTTATCAGGAAAAAAGCTTCATCTCTTGTTTTGTGGCACTTCCTGATTTTTTTTTCACTGGAAATGTGCCTCGCGTAAAACTCATCACTCACGAAAAAAATCCAATTTAGTCTGAAGTTTTTGGTTACTACATTTGGAGGGGAGGAATTAAGAATTGTATTTATTAAGCAGTTTTGTTACGAACAAAAATATAAAATGAACGACGTCCATTTTAGTGTAGATAATGGTATTAGTTGTGTTTAAGGTTACGGGAAAACACGACAGGGCTACCGTCTACCATATATATATAAATAATAAAGATAAGTGTTTTAACCCCAATTGGAGGCCCATGTTGCCAACTCAAATAGAATGGAAATATGAATGAACGTGGTGCACTATTGAGCAAATTGGGCAAATCAAAAGTGAAAACATATCACGAGAAAAAAACTGATTTGAAATACCATATATATTGCACTGGAATAGTTTAATATGAAGGTATACAGTAACTGTAAAAAAATATTGCAAAACGGGACGGGACATTTAACAACATTTGTGTAATTATAAGTATTCAATTTAAACTAATTACAAGTTGAGTGTGACATAGTTACTTGCATCCGAAGCTCCGAAAATATTCACTGTTAAGATTATTAAGATTGTTAAGATTATTAAGTTGTCATGGCCAATGCTGTTCGTGTCTCAGCTGTTGCAGTCGACCCCTGACCTCCAAGGGCTGCTCTGACAGTATCCCAGTATCAGGCTTGAGGTCTCCTCCTTGGTCGTTGAACTATATCGGCACCGACTACTCTTAAGAGCTGCCTTGCTAACTCGGCACTTTTCATTTTGCAAAAAAAACTCCACCGATTTAGACCTCCTACTCCTGAATGCATGTGCAATGCTTCGTATGTAAATATATTCACGTTATAGATTCGATTGGTGCCACATTGCTCAATTACGTTAACACTTACATGACACATATTCTGAATACTAGAAATTCCCGTGGAGCAGGCAAAGGTGTGTTAGAGCAAGACTTTTTTTCTGCCTGACAGTCACCTGGATCTTCAGCCATGACGTATACCGTATGTCCCAGCATGCGTGTGGAAATTCAGTGCAGCGTTACATAATAATGTAATAATTATATATTTTCGTTATTTTATATATATGCTTATATTAATTGTAAACTTTAATTGTATTGGACATGGTATAAAGAGGCATTCCTGATCACATTTCAATGCAAAGTGTAAGTGTGTGTGCAATATGCCTGGTAAACCATGTCTACAATATTAACAACAGAACAGCTCTGCCTTTTACGGAATTACAGAATAAATGTCTGCCATATGTGAAAGCATTGTCCCAGCAATAACCCCATCATTGTTATACTTTCTCCATGCATTGAATGGAAAAATAGGACACTGCCTGGAGTAAGATGCTTCACAGAGAACTGCAGCACTTGGCAAAACCAATTGACGATATCGCATTCCGCACACTCATTCTGCTCAGCTGCTCCACGGGCGTTTAAAGAGACGCAGGCTGCCCAGAGAGAGAGAGTCAGCTAAATAAGGGGTAACCCTGTAAGCCATTTTCTAGAAATAGGCAAGCATGCTTACAGCAGGAATGTGAGTGTTGAGTGCGGTGTGGAGAGCCTTGTCTGATACACCCACGTGAGGTGGGTTGCTGTGGGCATGGACGGGAGGCAGTCCACAGGAAATCGTTTAGCTGGCTTACGTTACTTCACAGCAGGCGTAGGGAAAATGATCCTCGGTGGATCGCCCCGTGGCTGCATTGTGTCAAGAGATAAAGCTCCCGGGTGTGCCAAGTATGTGGGTTTATGCTCTCTCTCCTCTTGTTGATCTGATAAACATCGTATTTTTGAATTGGTGGTGGATGACAGCTTCTCTTGTCGAGGACAGCTTTTTAATTTTATCAAAGTCTGTTGTTTAGGATAACATTTATTTAATTAGAAAATTAAATGTGTCATTGTTTTGGGGCGTTATTATGAACAACCGTATGTATCCTTTTTGTTGTGTTCTATATTCAGCATGTGCAACAAAAAATACTTAGAAAATGCATTCTTTATTCAGAATGTTTAATGCGGTATTGGTAGTTTTTAAGATGTATATGTGAATAGATTGCATTAATATGATGTGGCTTGGTATAGGAAGTGTAATAGAATTAGAAAAAGATAAATCCCTACCATCTGGCAAACTAACAAAAACATTTAAGGGCCTGACTCTGATAATGAGAAAACAGTCAATTGTTTTACTTCTTAAACAATTACTGCTGGAAGATATTGGTCCAAAAGGCTCTTTGGCTGTGAAGTGAAATGTTATTTTGGTTTTACACGTAGGCGTTCGTGACCAATATCATCCATAATACAGGCGACAGGTTGATGAAACTAGTTGTAATTATTGGCGAAACATTGTAGTCAGATTGTAAATGTTGTGGCTTTGCTTTCCAACACACCGGGGTGCTGTACTCGTAACGAATTGGCATGTTCTATTTACGTGACAAACCTGACTAATTGGCTGTGTTGGGTGGTGGCGGGTTTAACGACACATTTATATATTTACGTGATCTAACCCAAAAAAAACCTGTATTGTTATTTTGTTGTATTTTTACGTGGCGAAATGCACTTTATTGTTTTATTCATAATTGTCCATGGCAGTGGATTTTGAATATTTTTGGACAAATGTCCTATTCTCCGCTGAGCAGGCCCCACAGCAATTGACAGAGTGCACTTTTGCCTGTAACATCTGCCAACTGGGCAGGATTCATTGGAGAGACTTGTTGATGAGATGGAGTCAAGCCTGTAATATCTGTCCAGGGTTTGCCTACTTAAACAAATTTTGCTGGAAAACATTTTTCCAGATTATCGATATGTTAATGGACTTGGTAATCTGTTTTTTTATAAGGAGAAATTGGCGAATGTCTATCTATTATTATGCTGAGGTTTAACATAGCCGATTATCATTATGGGCCAGATTGGTCATCCTCTGGAGAAAGTGTCCCCTGGTAAGGCACTGTATACCACGAGCTCATACAGTGTTTACCAGAGGTGTGGACTCGAGTCATGTGACTTGGACTCGAGTCAGACTCGAGTCATGAATTTGATGACTTGCGACTCGACTTGGACTTGCATAACAATGACTTTGTCCCACCTATGAGATGTGGACTCGAGTCATGTGACTTGGACTCGAGTCAGACTCGAGTCATGAATTTGATGACTTGCGACTCGACTTGGACTTGCATAACAATGACTTTGTCCCACCTCTGGTGTTTACCATTTAATACAAAATGGTTTTTGATGTACACACCTATTTCTATTAAGTGTACACACTTATTTTGTTGCAGTTTTTTTTCCAATTACTTACATATGCTGTGTGTTTCAGTTTTTGTAATCGTCATTCACGTGGTTATGCTTTATTTGTTCTGAACAGAATCTTGAGTGGTGAAACCCTATGCATAAATGTGTGAAACAAGTTGCAAGGAGTTTTCCTATATATCTTTACATATTCCATTAATTACTCGTAAATACATTACGCAGAGGTGTTTGTTACCTCGTTCCATACATTGTGATATCTTTCACCTGCCTTATGATTATCTTAAGAATATTGAGCACAAGTGTTGATTTAGTGCGAATGCATATGGTTATAACATTTTGCATGAATTAAGGTGTCTGAAAAGTGATTCCAATCATTCTACTGCACAGTAATTCTTCGTTTAACGCGACAGACGCGTTCCTGAAAATGCCACGTCAAGCCAAAACAGCGTTAAGCGAGGAATTACTCGTACTTTGAAAAATATGGTACAAACAGGATTAACGGTTATTGCAAGAATGTAACTTGACCTGTGATTAAAGTGGCTTACTTATTAAGCCAGTGTCGTCGCCCCTGTGCATGTTTGCGTTTAAGTCATCTCTGCTTTGCACGAGATTGGCACGTGTACCCGACTTCACGTAGCAGCTCTCACTCAACACGCTTCTCCACCACCAGGGATGGGTGACTAAACAGATTCTAAAATCAATACATCCTTTTACAAGTTCGGCTGGTAAAAGCGTATTGACCGGCAACTTGATCGAACAATTGCACGAATCACGCTGTCGTCGCTTCCAGAAAATTCTGCGCACTTTAACCGGAGAGTTTGTGGCAGGTTGTCCTGGATGATCTCTTTACGATGGTGTTCTCTTTGCTCACGTAATTTCATAAACCCTGTTACTCAATAGCGTGAATCTTTAAAAAAAAACACATGTATCTATAGCACACATACATGCAAATATAATTTTTTGCCGATGGTGGTGTCTTCTTTGAGGACCATAGTCCACAGAATGGATAACGTTACTTTCAGCCACGAACACGGAGCAAGATGACGTGTGAAGATTAGGATCTTTCACCGTTGTACATTCGCAGCCCGTTTGTCGATCCACTGCAGAACGGGGGCCTCCTCATATCTTGCAGGTAGCACGGGCTATTTGACCATACTTCACCACGCTGGTCCATGCGAGTTACGGAATAGCAGAGTATGGAACAGCAATGTTTTTTTTGCACTGCCCCCTACTGCTTACAGCGCCGAGACTGCATTTGTTCTGGACTTGGTGGTCACCCCCATCTACGCGCTATGCAGGCACAAACCTGCTCAGCTTCTCATGTCTGATGGAATCCGGCACATTCCGTGTGATTTGGCCAAACGGCGAGAGGTTTAATACACGACAGAGGAGCATAAGCGCGAATATGACAGCGTAGGACACGGCAGGCATGTTGTGCAGACAAGGTGGGGGTTGTTGTTCATGAATAAATAAGTCTCTGGCTACTTGGAAAGTTCCACAACACCAATTCCATCTCCTGTCCGTGAGCACACTGTGGCTCTGCATCGCCCCGTGGATGGGGGGGACCAACTCCAACCAGAGTAGGGGCTCGTTCAATTACATAGCAGAGTAGGGCTCATTCACATTACATAGCAGAGTGGGGCTCATTCAATTACATAGCAGAGTAGGGGCACATTCAATTACATAGCAGAGTAGGGGCTCATTCAATTACATAGCAGAGTAGGGGCTCGTTCAATTACATAGCAGAGTAGGGCTCATTCAATTACATAGCAGAGTGGGGCTCATTCAATTACATAGCAGAGTGGGGCTCATTCAATTACATAGCAGTGGGGGCTCATTCAATTACATAGCAGAGTCGGGCTCATTCAATTACATAGCAGAGTGGGGTTCACTCAATTACATAGCAGAGTGGGGCTCATTCAATTCCGTGGCCCCGCTCTCGTTGTATCGTAGTCGTGCCCATTCTGGGCCATTCCACCATGTGCCCGCCATCGAATAGCACGGTTGGCTACGTACGGTGTGAAAGAAGTTCGACATACAGTAACATACATAAGTGGCAAGTTGGAGTTGTAAAAGACGGACCAGTTTCCGCAAATTTAGCTGTCATTCTGCCAAAATGGGGTAATCAGTGACTCCATCTAAATGACATCTCTATAATCCACAGCTTAATTTAACCCTTAACTCCAGTCATGGATTATCGTCATTTTAAATCATGGTTCAATGTCAACCCGTGCATTGGCTCTGCCTCACTCATATAAAGCATTGGACAGTTTTTCTAAATATCTAAATATGACACTAAAATAATGGGTATTTACCACAGACTCGTATAGGTGGGGGTGGTTCGTTCATGGCTCAAATGCTGTGAATTCAAATCCGAGGTGCGAGTTGACTCACGCTATCGTCCCTCCAGGGTAAATATAATGAGCAACACTCGATAGGAAATCAACGATGGCCCGATATAGAGACTGGCACCTGCCGTGGAAAATGTGAAATTTACACCTCTACCTGAGGGGTGCCAATTTCGCTAAGTGGCACTTATTTCTCATTTGAGCACGGGAAAGCGTTGACTTTTACCTCACAAGATCGAATGTACTGTTTACTCACCTGGAATAACAAGCCATTGCCTTTTTAAAACGATACAGTTGTTGCTTCTGTGATTTTTTTTACTATCATTTTTTTAAAAATCTAATCTTCATATTTAGCATGATTTCATTCACCATCATCATGACCACCACCCATGACCCGGCTCCACGGTTCATTGCCCATACGCTTGCTTCAGCTGGGGCACGCGTGGCGGTTGGTGTAAGAGATCTGCTCACCCCCCCTCGACCCCCCGGTGCCTTCCTCCCAGAGCCCTCAATTCTCCACTGAGGGAGGCGCTATTGCCTCCCTGGAAAAGGATCTCGCAGAGTGCTCGGGAGAGCCCATCACACGCCCAGTGCGGGCTCCCGGGTCAAAGTACGATCAAGCTCAAGGAGAGGATGGCAAGGGAAATGTAGACGTCGCCGGTCAGCCTGAGCTACGGAGATCGTACAGCGTTCCCGCTTCCGCGCCGCCGCAGCAGCAGCAGCGTCAGCCTCAGCATAGGATGATGATGATGACAGCTGAACGTGGCTCTGACGTGAAAGGCCAGAGAATGGAAGAGGTCTGACATCTTCGATTGCCTTCATGGTTGTTTGTCACCATGGATGAGAATATTTTCATCCCAAGAGTTTAAATTGGATGCCGAGTGTGGTAGATATTCTGAGAAGCCCGTTTTTTTTTAGACACCAGAAACACGACTTCCTGCTTGTTTTTAGGCGGGTCGCCTTGTCGCAGAATTTGGCTCCTGTTTTTCTACCGCTGAGTGAAATATAAATGTGCTCATATTCCCACTTGTTAGGGTGATATTCTGGAGATCCAAAGTTTGTTTCGTTGGACGAAAAAATGCGAGGGAATACATGCAAGAGTGCAGACATTTTTCTCACGTGGCTTAACAAACGTGGATTGGCTAGCATCCAATCAAATATTATTGTAAATTATCACAAGCCACGAGACTGCTATTGGTAGCACACATTTCCCACTGCAGCACATCAACCATTTTCTCTTACTCCAAAGCACCATGTCTGTTTTCAATTCACTTCAAATAATGTGCCAAGTAGCACGCTTCACGTCAGCCACGTAGAAACACTCCGCTTAAGGATACTTAAAGATCAAACGGAATCCTTAACGCTGCAAGGGTCAAGCTGAAGCACACTAACAGGATGGAGAACAACCACAGAATTCATGTACCTGTCAGCAATGGTGCGTGTGGATTTGAGCTAACTCAACCTAACACTGACATCGTTTGACTTTATTAAAGTTTATTACTTGTGATTTTATCCTAATTATAATGATCACATCCGCCTTGATAACTCAGTGGTGAAATTGTTAGTTGCTTATCTTCGATTAAAAATCACAGTTGAAGATTAGTAATTGGTTATATAATAATCCCCTGAATTACGATTCATTGTAGTTTGGCCTCATGTTGTTGTTTTTTGTTGTGGCATCCTATCATTGACATTAGTATGCTGCTTTGGTATTTGTAAAGGTGAACACTGCGAATAAATGTATGGTTATAGAGGGGTAATTTGCTTTAGAAAGAGCAATTTTGGTGAACAAGTTGCGTCTTTAGTTGAAGAAGACTCATGTGGCATTACTGTATTCAATTTCATAGTTTTAACTATTATAAACCAAACGTGCTTTACAATAAAATGTGGCGACAATCATGCTCAGAAGTTGGGTTAAAATTCGGAACCCCCTTCCTATTTATGATTATTAACATTGGCCTGCATGGCTGCTGCAGACCAAATTGTTGGTTTTGTTGGCTCAGAAAATGAGTTTATTTTTTATAAACACAATACGTGCCATATTTTTTGAGTAAATACAACTGATGTTATCCAAATAGGTGGCTCTATCGTTGGTGTACAAATAAACATAATAATTGTGTCTTCAAAACCATTTGTGGTGGGAATGATAATTACCACGATTTGGGAACACAACTTCAGATGTCCTCTGGAGAGACTGGCCCCTGCCATAGGAATGCTGAATGGCTACCACTGGCTCAGGACCACAAACAGCGATAAACACCAACCCATGCCTTTGTGAACAGAAAGATATTTTAAATTTGTTTCCAGCTGATCTTGCAAACTCACGGTCTGAATGCCACTTTTAGAAAACGTGTATATAAATGATACAACGTATGTTTATAGTGGTATTCGGAAATAATAACCTATTTTATTATTATTTTATGTTCATCTGGTAGATGCCTGTTATTGAACCAACAGCAGACTACCCTACGGAGATGGCCATGATGCCCCCGGTCTTCACAGCGGTACGTTATGGTGAAGGGAGGATGCGCGCCTTGTTTTGTGTGATTTAAACTTGGAACTTAAAGAGTTCTGTCGATAACACCATTTTTACGCCGCGTAATTCATGCTTGAAATTTTGCCTCGAGTTTTTTTTATTTCAGTTCTATATAATTGCATTTATCCCCCACCCCCCCAAAAAATAAACTTTGGAAGACATCAAATCGAAACAGTTTGTAATTTAGGTAAAGAGAAATCCTTCAATTGTTGTGAAAAACATTGCGCTGAAGTGTCCTGCTCTTGTTTTCATTTAGATTGATCGTTTATATCACGATTAGCTGCCACTGCATGCACTTTACCTATAGTATTACATGTAGCACATTAGGAAGGTGAATAGAAAATGTTATTACTAATTTTGTAAAGTGCTTGCAGTGTCTATTTAAAATTGATATCTGTGTCTTGGGGGGGATGGGGGTGGGTAAAGGGGCAGTACAGTGGTCAGTGCAATGTGCTACTAGCCCAGCAACCGGAGTTCGACTCCTCGCCACGGCTAACAACATCAGTGGCGAGTGATATCTAAAATATTCTTAGGTTTTTTCGGTAAAGTCATGTAGGTAAAAAATTAAAATTAAAAAAAGTAAAATAAAATTAAAATCACGACGTTTCGGAGGCAACACTTTTATTAATTTTAATTTCGACGTTTCGGAGGCAACACACGCTTGTGTTGCCTCCGAAACGTCGTAATTTTTATTTTATTTTTGTTTAACTTTTATTAATTTAAATTTTTTACCTACGTGACTTTACCGAAAAAAACCTAAGAATATGAATCCTTGCAGTCACGAAAGCTTAAAATCTGGATATCTAAAATGTTCCTGTCCCCCGCCCCTCACTTCACCAACTTGCAACGACCGGCGTGGTGAAGCGAAGCTCGGTCAAGCGACCCCTTTGCGGCCACCAATAGTTTACGGGGGAAGGTCTCACAGTTGGCCGTGTATTTCGCCGGGTTCAGTGCACGTGCCCAAGCTCTCTTCCTCCCCCTCCAACTCCGCGGCCGCGCAGGATCTGCAGGACGTGGCGGTCATGGAGGGGGAACCGGTGCGCATGCAGTGCCACGTGACGGGGACTCCGCCGCCCGTCCTGCAATGGTTCCGCGAGGAGTTCCTCATCCACAGTTCCGCCGACTTCCGCGCGACGTACGAGGGCGACGTGGCCACGCTCGCCATCAGCGAGGCGTTCCCCGAGGACAGCGGTCGCTTCACCTGCCGGGCCTGCAACCCCGCCGGGGTCAACACCACCTCCTGTTTCCTCACCGTGCACAGTGAGCGGCTGCGCCGGGGGGCGGTCGCGAGCCCTCTCGTGTCGGGGGGAAAGGGAAGAAATTAAATAAATTCCAGCGGTGTTTGTTTTGACGGCGAGCAGGAGCAAATTGTGTCGTTGTATTCGCATGCACCTTCGATTAGCACGGTTGGCTATGTACGCTGCGAAAGAAGTTCAACGTACATACAAAAAGATGAGTAGGGAATTTAAACACTGAATACTGGTAGCGTTATGGTTACGGTGCTTGGCACGCATTTGTAAGATTGCAGGCTCAAACTGTGGTTGCGGGGTTCAACATGAATGTGCATCCCTCCGGGAACGATAAAACGATTGCCACTTAGTAGGAGGTCAATAATGATTGCCCTATAGAGGGAGAGGATGGAGTAGTGGTGCAGCGGTTAGCTTACTGCACTGTCAACTCAGCCAGCAAAGTTTATGAGACGTGCCAATGAATAAATAGATATGAGCACAAAAATTAAAATAACTATCACCTGAGAAATGGAAAATATTGCACAAACATAAATCAATGTTAAATCTAAATTAAATATTAAATTCCCTGTGGCGCCAATTTGCTCGGGAAGACTAATTTTACATTGATCACAATAATCGTACACACGTGATTATTTTTGCATGACCCACCAGCCCTGCCTTGAACAACCAGACTACAGGCATGTGCCTCCCAAACTCGCCCCAAGCAACCTCCCGCGATGACCTGTGACAGGCTCTCCCCTTGCTGTGTGCCGCTTTCTGTTCTCTGGCCCAGTCTCTGAAGATGACGAGGGCTCAAAGCATCACGTGGACAACTTCACCGAGACTGTGCTCACCCAGGCCAGCATGCAGTGCGTAGCGCACTTCCGTGACACCGTATTCTGCGTAAATATGTTGTTTTGATGCTTTTTGTAAAAAAAAAAACTTTTTTACATTTGGGGCGACTGCCCAAAGCGGAATGAGAGATGTTAATACAAAGACTCCATCACATTTGTTGTGAATGCTGCATTGCAGTGGATACATAAAAATATTAAACAGACTGTTGTTTCCAGATATTACCATTAGTTCAGACCAAGAGGGCAGAAATATTGACTGACTTTATCGTTGGAGATTACTCTTTACACTGTGGTGCCCTGAGAAAAGTGGGACATTTAAAGACAGTTGATAAAGAAATAGTTTTAAATTAACAATCCAACCATTTTCCCCACATGAGTAAACACTTGACAGTAAACAAAGCCATAAACACACACACACACACACAGACATAAACATAACTGAGTTTAACATGTAATTACTGGCAAAACGTCGTACTCAGGTTGCAAATGTAGGACTCGTACTGATGCGACAGCTTCTTGTCTTTCTCGTCTCTTTTATTCACACCTCCTCCTCGTCATCACTCCATGTCTCTCCATTCGCTCGCTCCGCTCCGCGACTTCGCTCGCTCACTCTCCTTCTCTCCCAAGGTCCGTTACTCCACTGCTACCCTACTCTGTACTCACTCCATCCACTGCTACCACTGCTACCGTACACTGTATTCTCTCTATCCACTGCTACCGTACACTGTGTTCTCTTCTACCCATTGCTACCGTACACTGTGTTCTCTCTATCCTTATCGTATCTATTCCTGCTCACTGCTGCTTCGTCTCTGTCCCGGGGCCCCAACCACTCCAGCTCCAATCCCAACCAAGACTCCCCGTCTCTCCGTTACGCTGTGCCTTTATACCCGAACCAATCAGCCCCAATTAATTATCTCATCCCCCGCTTCGTTACTCGCCCCCAGGCCCCCAGCCTCACGTCGTCTTGTAATCGTCGCCACTCCAGCGCCAGCCATCAACCACTCACCCTCTCGACCAATCACCGGCCTGCGTCCTCAATTACCCTTAACACCTGTGGTGTCTCTTATGACCTCACCCCTTAATTGGCACACAACAACAACTGTATCCTCAGTTGCCCCCACTGTACGCTGCTCGCTCCCCTAGCAACAGAACGCGTGGCGCGTAACATTTCAAGTCCTACACAAATATTGTGGCTTGGCTCTCCAACACACAGGTGTGCTGTACTAGTAACGTGGCATGTTCTGTTTATGTGACAAACCTTACTAAATGGCTGTGTCGAGTGGTGGCGGGTTCAATGACACATTTATATTTCTAACCCCAAAAAACTGTATTATAAACATAACTGTATGAACGTTTTCTACAAAACGATAAGCATTTTTTTCAACCCTGAAAAAATAATCACGCTGAGTTGTCGCAAATGAACCACAATACCTTGCTGATCCTCGTCGAAGAGCATGAACCGTCACGCGAACTCCGGTCATCCTCGCAGCGAACAAAGACGGTCAACCGCATCGCGCGCGCCTTCGAGACCTCTGACGAGACTTGCTTTGTGACGTGCGGATCGACAGCGCGCGCCGCCTGGGTGACTTGAAAACCGATCTACCTGTCCCCGCGCGTCGTTTCCCCTGCCCCCCCCCCCGCCGCCGCAGTGGAGAGCGCACGAGCGTGGCTTCGCCCACCCAGGCCTGCACGGTCGACTTCCCCGGCGAGGAGCCCGTGTTTGTGCGCCTGGCCGAGCCCCAGCTGCTGGTGGAGGGCGACCGCATGGCGTTCGTCTGCCAAGTGCACGGGGAGCCACCGCCCCACGTCTACTGGAAGAAAGGAGGGATCCCACTTTCTTCCGGATACAGGTCGGGAATCCGGTCGCGCTGCTGCTGCTGACTGCTACGATTTCTGTGAGAAACTGAATCCGTTTGGGAATTTCGAACCGTTGACGTCGAACAGTTCCCTCCCCCAAAACCGACGCGCGCAAACCTTGCGGCCGCTATGCCATATGACAGGCACGACGGCGGAAGCAATACGAAGATGAAATATTTGCAAACGAAATCGTGTCCCTAAATTGTGACGATATGTCACAGCATGGAGCGGGTGAAATGTTGAGTGCTACGTTGATGCGTACCTATCAACCCATTATCAGTGCACTACCTTATTACACACCAATTCAGACCTTATTGGTCACCCCGTGCCCCTTATAAATCTCAACGTTCATCCTCCAAAATTCCATCACAAGGGAGAAACACAAACAAAGAGACATCTTATTTATTTATTTTGCCCGTATTGAAACGGCGGTACGCCGTATGGACCTGAAAACTCAATTTTCCTGTACAAGAATACGGACGGGTAAACCGTATGGGTTAACAGCTATGTTGATGTTGGCCATCCCAACCATCGTACGTCAACGCCAAAGGGTTCAAATCAGTGAGACACCCCACTGAAAAGCTCTGGGGGGAAAACACTCCAAGAAACTGTGAGAGAAATGGTGTAATGTACACCATTTAGTGAACACCCCCATCGTAAATAAAATTATAATGACCTCGGATGGTTGTTATCAGTTTCCCACTTGCTTCTCATTGCACGGCTGTAAGTAACTTTCGGAGCTGCCGGTGCACTACAGTAAATAGGAGTGAGCGACTTATTTACAGCAGGTAAAAAACAACACTGTGAGGAGAAAAGAAACGTGAGTCTCACAGGTAATTCTTGAGGCTTCATGCGTCCGCGCCGCGGAAGAGCCTCCGCTCGTCTTGAACTTGCGCGGCCGCTCTGCGCAGGTACAAGACGAAGTTCGACGCGCAGAGTGGGGAGTGCTGCCTGGAGATCTCCTTCATGCTCGCCGACGACGCGGGAGAGTACACCTGCGTGGCCCGTAACCCCCACGGCGAGACCAGCACCACCGTGCTGCTGCTGAACCACAGCAAGTACACGCACCTGCACGGCGGTGGGGAAAAAAAAAACGCACGCACATCCTGGTGGTTACGGTAACCATGGAGGTCAAGGTCAAGAGGTCACCACGGCAGCAATGGCATCGATGCCATCGTGCGTGCGCATCCACGTCACTCTCTTTCCCTTGCCAGAACCATGCACCTCTTTACACAGTCAGCACCAGAGCTACGATTTCATCCCAAATGATTCAGGGGGAAATATATAGTCGTATCAGCTTCAGCATCGGGCCCTTTTTACTCGTTGTCAAGTCCTTTTGCAAGCCCAGGCAACTTGCTAATGGTTTGATAATCGACAAACCGGCAGACTTAGCAATATCACAACGTTGAAACTCGCTCATGATAACATTTGCTTAACCATGTGGTTGAATGTGTACCCTGTACTGCTCAATAGATGACTATCAAGCGCACCTGCATCAGACCGGGAAAGCAAACCCAGTGAAGAACGGTATTGCCCCTCATGCAGCACCCCCAGCCACACACATGCCGGAGTTTCCGCGGGCGCACACTGTGCTGAAGAAAGTGCCCAGGCCGACTGTGGACAGACAGGTGAGTTCCACGTGATAATGGAATACCATAGAACACAGGGGTTGCATTTTTCAAGGTGCATGTCGCGTACAGTAATACCACATTCACGGCTATATGAGTGATGTATTTGTCACATGTGGTAAGCGTTTGCAAAGTATAGCTAACTTTGGAAATTTTGATACTTACACAGTTGATAGTTGAGTGTTACATGCATCTGCACGTCCATTTTGAAGCAGCCAAGAGCCCATCAACTGGCTTCGTATGGAAAACGGGCTCAAGCATATACGCGCGCGCTTTCGGATGCACTTCTGCAGCCATCTGTAATGCTCTTCCTTCCGATATTCGGAAGCCACTGAGCGATGCACTTTTAAATCAAGATTGAAAACTAATTTCTTTAGAACTGCTTTTTTATGCACTGTTGGCTACATACGGTACGAAAGAAGTTCAACATACATATGTGCACACAGGCAAGGGACACAGTGTCACCCGACAGGCCCGGTAACCCCTGTGCTCCCATGCCGCAGGATTCCTGCCTCTCGTCCTTCGAGGAGCGCCTGATGCGGGAGATCGAGTACCGCCTCGTGGGCCTCAGCCTGGAGGAGCTGCTGGCAGAGGACGGCGAGGGGCCCCCCCGGCACAGCGAGGACAGCGGCCCCTCTTTCGAGCCGGCCGTGGAGAGCAGGCTCGTGAGCCAACGCGTCCAGGAGGGCTTCCCCGCGGCCTTCTTCTGCCAGCTCTCAGGGCATCCCCTGCCCAAGGTGCGCTCGCACCCTCCCCCAGACAGGGGTGGACTTACTACGTCCCGAGACCCAAGTCCCCTTGATAAGCTGTGGATGCCTGTGACATTGAGTATGATTAGCCTTTAGGTAAATGCGGTGAGAAAATAAATAACTGGATACGTGAATATGT